>NW_020447752.1:1189177-1284783 GCF_003343035.1 Apteryx rowi
AGCCCAGAGGATGCAGGTCAGCAGCACCCAGCACCACGCACGGAGCCGGGGCCCCCGCAGCAGCGAGGGCCTGAGCCGGTCCCTCGCGGGTCCCATCCTGTCAGACCTAGCGTAACCTACGGGGAAGTGACACGTTTGGCACCGAATCGCCAAACTGTGCTGGGGCGCCGTGCGGGGAGCTCCGTGCCGGCTGGCCTCTCCCCGGGGGCTTACCGCCCCGAAGAGCTCTGCGCTCCGGATAAAACCAGGCAAACTAGTGACACCAGGAACCAGCTGCGTTTTCTGGTGGCTTGTGGGCAGGCTGGTGGGCAGGGGAGCGTGGCAGAAGGCAGGCTGGCTTTGCAGGGAGATGGGCGATCCGCAGGCACCCGGTGCCCGGCCAGCTCCCCTGGGAGCCGTCACCCTCAGCAGGAGCGCTGGGCCGCCTGCCCTTGGCTCTCGTTGCCGGTCGGGCTGTTGGTGTGAAGGAGAAATGCAGAGCCCCACCAGGCCAGCGTGGCCCAGAAAGTCCAGAGCTGGCATAAAAAGATCTCTGTGGCTTTGCTTGGGAGAGCTGCTGCGGGGTGAGACGGGCTGAGCTTTATAGGCAGGGCGAAGCTGCTGCCCTATGTCCGGCAGTGGCCAGATCCTGCCAGGTGCTGAGGACCTTCGGTGCAGCACCAAGTGCGCATGGTGCACATTAGAGCCGCCGGGCGTCCGGACAGCTGGGGCCTCTGTCGGCAGCCGGGGGCAAAGCGGAGACGCGCCGGACACCTCCTTGCCCTGCTGCGCCACGCGCTTGGCTTTCAGACCCGAAACGCGCCGGTGCCGGCCGCCCGCACCCTCGGCCCCGGGGACCCCCCCCGCGTGCGAGTGGGCCGGGGGCAAAYGCTTCCCTTGAGGTTACAGACAGTCAAACTGAAGTTTGTTTAGCTGCCAAATAGAAATGACCCAGTTTATTAAAAACTGCATCTTCCCAGCGAGGGGGAAAACATCATGCTGAAGAGAATTGGGTATGACAAGTCCAGCCTTAAAATAGCAGGCAGCCTGCGGGGCCGGGGAGGCGGGCGGCGAAGGTCACTTCACCGGGAGGCACGTCACGCGGGCAATTAAATCCGCGGCCGGCTCGGAGGCGGGAGCCACCTCCGGCACAGCTGGGCATCTGCTGGGGCAAGGTGCTCCCCAGGCTGGCTGCCTTTCAGGCCGAAACCGGCTCCCGTTTCCGAGTAGCTCCGCAGTTTCCTGGGCAGCCAGGAGCAGACCCAAACTTGGTTAAAAAGGTTTTTTTGKTTTTTTGGTAGGGTTTGGTGAGCTGCCCTTGCCAGCAAAGCCCCTGCAGCATGGCGGGAGACCCTTTTACCGGGGGTGTTTGCTCCACAGCYGCACTGGCATTAATCCCAGCAGGAGACTAATGGAAAAGCCTAGGGTGCCAGTTAAGCTTCATTTGGCCAAAAACTGAGACACCTAGTAGAGCTTTCGGGAGCGGGCAGTCAGTGAGCTTGCACGGCGTCACCTCGGCRCGCCAGCCCGGGAGAGCCGCTAGCGCGTCCGCAGCGCCGCAGCCGTGGGCAGCACCTGCGTGCTCACGTGCCCAGCGGTGCCGGAGCGGCTCGGGAGCAAGTTGGCCTGTTGGATTTTTGTTTTCCRGCCCTGTATCGGCACGGTGCCTGAGCTGGGGCGGGAGCAGCAGCCGGGAAAGCGGGGGGGCAGCACCTCCCGCGGCGGGGAAACGGCAGCCGCCGCTGGCACGAGCCCTCAGGGCCCCGCRTGTCTCTTCCAGGCTTATTAAGGGTGACGGAGAAGTGCTGGAAGAAATCGTCAGCAAGGAGCGACACAAGGAGATCAACAAGGTAGTGGGGCAGGGCAGCTGCCGGGGTAAAGCCGAGGGGCTGCGGCGCCCTGGGGCCTGGTCCTGCCTCCCGGGCGACCCCGCGGCGGCTCTGCCGGAGGAGCCGAGCCGAGCACCGGCGGGTGCCCGCGGGCCTTCGGCAGCGCCGGCCGCGTGCGAGCGCGTCCCCCTGTCCCTTCGCAGCAGGCCACCCGTGGGGACGGGCTGGCCTTTCAGGTGCGCACGGGGATGCTGCAGTGACGGCGCCGGCCCCGTCCTGCCCGCGGGACGCCGCCGGTTCCCTCCGCGCCGATGAGCTGGACCCACGCAGGCAGCGGCGCGCCGGGACGCCATCCTGCGGGCAGCCTCCATCCGCTCCGTAAGTTATCCACAGGGAGGAGAGACTTCAATGGCTCCCCTCCCTCTTGCTCCGTGCGGGGCCTCGGGAGCCCACCCCGCGGGCAGGATGCGTGCCGGGGACGGGGCAAAACGCGGAGCTGGCCGCCGTGTCTGCCCTCCCGGACCTGCTGGCGGCCGCTGCCCGGCTGGATCTGCCCCTGCCCCGGGCTCCCCCGGCTGCTTTTGGGGTTTGTCGGCTGACGGACCCGCGCGCGTTCGCCCCTGCCGTTTGGAGGGGAGCCGCCGTGCCGCTGCGCCCAGGACTGGGGGCCCAAACCGACGCGGCCGCCCTGCCTCGCTCCACCTGCCCGCACGCGCCGGCGCCCCTTCCCTGCCGCCTTCTCGGGGGCGCGGGGCCGCGGCAGCTCTGCGGCAAACGGCTGCTGTCTTCTCCCCATTGCAAAATCCTAAGTCTAGAAAATGTTATAAAGGGGGGAAAAAAAGGAAAAAAGGTGGTGGCTAAAGGACAAGTGTGTCCTGCAGGACTGATCCGCATGGGGGGGCTCCAGGGTCTGTTCGTTGCTTTAACTCCATTAAAGTGGCTCCTGCTCACGTCTGGGCTTTTGTGACTTCCTGGCGTCTCCCAAAAAAAGCAGACAGCGAGCAGCCTTCCCCCGTCTTTAATGGGTGTCACRCACGACGACGCCGTACACAAAGCACACGCAGGCGCGGGGACGAGGCACTGGCAGCAAGGAGGAGCAGGAGGGCGCACGGAAGGTCCGTCACGCGCGAGTGCGGCGGCTGCACGGCACGGGCTGCGCGCCGGTGCCCAGCGCCCTCCGGCATGCCTGCCGGCGGCTCCCTCCACCCCTCTGGTACCCCTAAAGCAATCTTTTATAAATAAAAGCTAACTAACATCGCTGAATATAAAATTGCCCGTCGAGGCTATCGAGAGGCAGAGGGTGCTGAGGGCAGAGAGGGACCGTAAGGCTTCTCGCGCCACGAGCAGCTGCAGCAAACGGCGGCGATACCTGAAGAAGGAGCTGCTGCAGCAAGCGCGGCGGCCGGCGGCAGGGCGGTAGCGACCCTCTCGGCTCGCGCGTCGGACACTGTAAACATTTTCGGTATTTGAATTTTGCCTCATCTGACTGAGTGAGCGAGCAAAACCAGGAAAACAGGATGGGAATGCACGGGGTCCTTTTTCCTTTTTGAAAAGGCTTTAAAGGGACAGGGTCAGGTAAGACGTCTAGCCCAATGCTTCAATATAAAAAGCAGCTTTTTATATTAAAAAATAAATAAATAAATCTGAGCTCCACAGAAGAATTTGATTCCCATGGAAACAACTGGAAAAAGAAAGAAAAAAAAAAAACAGAACCCCCGACAGAGCCAGCGCGGTGCGGTGCGGTGCAGTGTGTGCGGTGCCACGGGCTGCGCAGAACCAGCGCCGCCGGCAGCGGTCGCCGTGCTGGCTACCCACACAACAGCCACAGGGAGCAGTACAAGAAACTTTTAATAAGTCTTTCAGGTCAAAGCAAACAAGTTATTTGTAACAAAGATAAATTAGGTCTTTAACCTGACAGTGCCCCTTTAGCAAGGATGGAGTGTACATTCATCTTGCCCTCACGGAATTCAACCGAATCCTCTTGCGCACGCTTGGAAAGGCATCGGCTCACATGCATTGCTCTCCCAAACACGTCAGAACAAACAGGTTATAAACACAAGGAGTTAAACTATTGCTATTGTTCCTGGAGTGAGTAGTACGTTGATCTTTGCTTCAGATAGATGAGTGCCAGATGGGGGTGGCTGAAGATAGACTGATGCAGACTGTGATGGACCAAGTAGGTGGAGAAAACTCACGGGCATTTTTCCTGGTGACTACACCCACGTCATCTGGTATTATTGCAGCAATAAAGTCCTGCTCCACAGTTGCTTCTCCGTGTTGAATTCGTACAATGGCAACAGACGGGGGGCAAAGAAGGGACCTGGGGAAGCTTCAAGGAGCTCAACAGMGGATGAAGACGGAGGTGCTATGATTGTCAGGCTGACTGGTTAGTATCTGCTGAAACATGGAGTGATGGAGAGGTGAGAGTAATATTGCACTTCTGCATTCATTGACAGTTACATTAAACTTGGTCCATAAAATAATTGCTTTGTACATAATGCCTGAAACAAAAAAAGCTACATTTTTAAATATTAATAAACCCTGAAGGTTCCAGTCCCTCCAGACATTTTTTCCTCTACATAAATAAATAACTTTCAATTTTATATATCCACTTTTTATGTTGAACATTTACATTCGCCTCTGTTTTACACTATCTACACATAAGAAAATGTGAACATCCATCTCATCAGCACTGGAAAATGTACAGATCATGCCTTGGTTGTGGACTCTTCTTTCAGAGGAAAGTTGAATTTTGCAAAGGCCGTATCCAAATTTGCAGGAATTACTTAGTGACGTGGTTTGGTGACTTCATGGGATGGATTGTGGCTTGGCTTCCTACTCAGATGGCAACTGCTCGATACAGCATTCGACTAGCAGAAAGCTGGGACAATTCACATTGGTTTTGAACCCAGAAAGCTCTGGCTGTACATTCGAAGAGAGCTAAGCTGAGCTGGCAGAAAGGGAAGTCGGTTTTCAGTAACGAAAATCCTCAGGTACGTTCTGTAAGTGAACAATTATCAAAGAAGTGGCTAAGCATCTTGCAGTCGGGCTGCTGGACCTGGGAGACGCACTGCGCGTGCYGCCGGGCCGGGCTCGCCGCCGGGAGCTCAGCGCCGGCCCTGTGCCGCCAGCGCACGGCCCGTGCCYGCTCGCACCCTCGAGCGCTCCGGACGCACCAAACCTGTCTGCGGTGTCCGAGGAGCTTGGATTTGCCCACTGTGGCCCGGAGCCGGGGAGCAGAGCGGTGTTCACAGTGCTGCGTGTCTCAGTGCGGCCGTCCTRCACTTCATATCGAAACGGTTAACAAAATGAAGCAGCCAGTCTAAAAAATCTTTGTTATAAATAAGATCCTCGTAAGTAGAAAGTGATATAAAGACAGGATACCGTGGTGGAGGAAAGCACTAAGCCAGGGACCTCTGTAGGACTATAAAACCTTCAYGTGAAGAGGCCGACTGGAGTCTGAACGGGCCCCCAGGCCGCCTGGGTGGACGTCGCCCTGCCCCGTGCCCGGCGTGTGCCAGAGGGGGAGCTGGCCCTTTGCCAGGACCGAGGGGCTCTCTGGCAACCCCCGGCTCCCGCCAGGACATGCTCCCCTTCCCGTGCTGCACCAGCGTCGCCGGCAGGTGCTGGAAAGCAGCGAGCGCCTTCCCGGCCCGCCGCAGCACGCCAACCGCCGCCTCGGGCACAGCCGCTGCGCACCGGGAAAAGTAAGATACGGCCTTTTCTTAAGCTTGCCCGACTTGGCTGGCACCCTTCCTTACCGTYTCCTTACTGCTGGAAAAACTTCTGCACAGAAAATTTATATATATATATATGTGTATATATATGTACTACATATATATTCGTGTGTGTGTATATATATGTATACATATACACACCCTGGCTTGGCAATATTTCATTGTCATGCACTACAAACAGGTAGGTGTAGCTACATGAGATGGTAACAGGTTCCCATTCTAAAAATTATCAGTGCAAAAAACAATGAGGTTTTACAGTTCAGTAACTACTACAGGTCAGAGAAGCGAGTCTAATTCCCATGAAAGCTGCTACTGAACTTGGAGACAACCTGGGAAGAAGAAAACATTTCAGAGGAGGGTGTTGAGAGAGTCAGACCCTGCACTTGGATGAGAACTGTAATGCAATCTAGCTGCTGAGTGCCTTCAGCTGCTTGCAAATATATGGTGGTTACTTTTGGAAATAATATAGAGCAATAATATTTGGAAACTTTAACAGACAGTAAATTAAATGTCTGAGGTTTGTAACAGCTCAAACGAAATCGCTCGTATTCTTCTTATAATAGGTCAATGCATTAAATTCCATCGGCTTCTAAAACGTCTCTTTAAAAAAATAACAGTAATAACAATAACGACCCCACTTTCTTGGGCGTGAATCTGCTGACATTCTGCCCCTACCAACAGCATCGATCTCTCTTTACGCTTTGCCACCGCACATACTCCTCGAGAAAGTGGCTGAACTTGAAGCTCTTTGTACAGGTAAAGCTCTTGGTCGCTCTGCCTGGCCCAGCCCGCGACAGATCCCTCGCTTGGGRCTGCCTGTGCCGGGAACCGCATGCGTATCGAACCCCAAAGCCACCTGCGCCGGCAGAGCACCTCAGTCCGACTCCTGCGACAACCAAGAGCAAGTTCCCCCAGCCTCATCCCCTGTTCCTGCGGCTCTGAGGACGGCACTCGGTCACGCGTGTCGGAGCGATGGCTAACAAGGTGAGGAGGCACGTATTTACAGTCACTAAACCTGGATAAAAGAAGGAGGCAGGAGAGAGCGCGATCTTGACCTGGAGACTTTTCCCCCCTAATTTCCAGCTGTTCCTTGGGCTCCTGCTGCACACACCCGACGCTCCCGCTGCAAGGCCTGCACGTTCTGCGTGGGAAACATCCCATCTCCTCCTGGAATACCACGATGTTATTAGAGTAGCACCATATTTACCCTTCCAGCCCGTAACGCCGGCCTCGTCCCGCTTCCCTTTCGTTTTCTCCTCCGGTTGCTACAGCCGACAGTCGCTGGCTCTGGCCTGGCTATTTCTGCCCCAAGAGGCCAGATTCCAGCCGGGACGCTGCGCTCCGGCCCCAGCACCCCGTGGCGATGCTCATGCTTCTTTGGCTGCGTTCCCTGTCCCTCTCCCTGTCGCTGTCGGACTGGCTCTGGGTGCGCTCGGGGCGGTGGCCGGCGCCGCCGCCGGCGCCCAGCGGCTGGGAGGAGATGGTCCGCAGCAGGTGATTCCTCTTGCGCAGGAACTCGGTCTGGCTGGGCAGCCCGAAGCTGCCTTTCCGCAGCGCCATGCGCGTGGTGTTCTTGGCGGGGCGGGAGCGGTGGTTGTACTCCAGCTGCGCCAGGTGGGCCGCGTACCCCTCCGTGATGAACTGCAAGACACGGGGGGCGAGGGCAGGCGTTAGAGGGACCGCACGCGCTTCCCTGATAGACACTGGCAGCCGAACGCTTCAGCTTGTACGTGGTGACGAGCAAGTCATGGAGCTGGTGCATCCTGGTACATGGGACAGTCCCTGTCCTCTTTGCAAACACAAGGTCTGTCGCCAGTACCAAGGTGGCCAGGACAAACTCCCACTGCCCTCCCACGGGAGGCCCAGGGCTTTTCTGACCGTGCAGGAGGGCTCAGAGAAGCTGGTTCCTACCTGACACTGGCTCTGCAGCTTCTTGGTGGGTCGGCCAACGATGTAGATGTGCGTGGGCGGGAGGCTGATGGAGCTGTACACAGAGATGTCCTTAGTCGAGCCATATGCCGCGTGGATCTTCATGTGGAGCTGCGGGGAGAAAGCAACATGCGGTCAGAACATATGGGTGCTCCGCGCGGCTCAGCAGGCGGGGCTTTTTTTTTCTTTTTTTTTCTCTCTTTCTTTTTATTATAGCGTTCGCGGGAATCTCAGGTCAATAACTTATGTAAGTTCCCAGCTGGATAACGCACCGCTGAGCAAAGCACTAATTAACAGAGCCAGGGATGTTCACAGGGCAGAACCAGACAAGCAACAGCAACACGAACGCAGCTCTCCGCTGGCTGAACAAGGCCTTTCCGGGAGGTCTGCGGGGCGCAGGGAYGGCACACGCTCCACCGCCTCCTTGTCCCTGGGGGAGAGGAGCGTTTTGCAGCCCCCCACGCCGCAGTCGTTAGCGTGGAGCCTTCCCCTTCCCGGCCAAGCTGCAGCCTGCGATACCGCTGCCGAACTCTGCGGGGCAGAGGCAGAGGGGACAGGCAGCAAAACACACGGCCTTCCAGGGACTCGCCGGCCGCCCCTCTGAGCGGGGAGCGAAGGCAGCTCCCGGCCAAACGCGTCGTTAGCGGAACGAAGCAGGGGCTGGCAGGGCACGTGCTGTCACCGGTACCGCCACGCACCAGCCCGTTTTGGCCCCGAGCTGCAAGCGGGCCAAGAAGATGACAAGGAAATTCTGGCCCTGGTTGCAAACGCGTCCTTCCGGAGCGCAAGGGAGAGCGGCCAGCCCCGCAACCAGGGACAGCGGCCGCCCCCTCTGCGACTTGGGCCAAAACGACAGAGTCCAGGAGCGTCAACGAGGGGCTTCGCTGCCGCTCGGGGCAGGCCACAGTGCTCCGGACATTGGCACTGATTTCACTAGCCAGACAGATAGAAGTTCAACCCCGGGAAGGTCTTAATGTCACTCAGCCAGAGCCTCAGCAAAGCTCCAGATAAAACAAGGCCTCCCTGGGGCTGAAGGCTGGGGAAGGTGCTCTGGGGAGCCTCCCGTCAAGGCTGGGGGGTGCGAGGCCCTTCCCCTCGACAGCCCCATGTCCCCCTATGGCATCTCAGACCTGCTGGGGCAGCCCAAAATCCACCCAGCAGGTGTTAAAAAGTGCCTGCGCGGGGCGGGAGAGGCACTGCTCCCTCCGTTTTATTACGCATTTGGTGTTGGAAGGACCAGTGATGAAATGGGACAGCGCAGAGCGGAGATGACACAATTTAAGAGTGTAGACACTTCTACAGAGCAATAAAAGGATGAAAGTAAAATGAACAGAGATTAATCTTCCACTGYGGGTCGCATCGCTGCCAAGAGACTGGTGCTGACAGGGGCAATCAGACGAGCAGCAATCTGAGCCCACGCTACGATCGTATTTCAGTAGAGCCAGGCTTACGTCTGTGATGAGGGATTTCAGGAAGTTGGCCTTGTGCCGCAGCGGGTCGTGAACRAGCCCGTCGCAGAACGAGACGATCCCATGGGGGAAGTTGTGCTGTGCTAACCACGCTACCACCCTCTGCTTCTGCATGTCGGGGCGGCCCGTGACGTAGATAATGAGGTAGCCGAGGTCTTGCCAGTGCCTAAAAGAAAAGCCACAACCTCCTGGATTACGGACCTACAGCAACACCGGGGTCAAAACGAACCGACCGCCCCAGCCCCTGACCTTACAACGTCGACCGCTCCGGCACGGACTTTGGGGTCGCTGCCCATGATGGACACGCTGGCTGCAAAGGAGCCGTCGATGCTGAACACCACAAACTCCGTCCCCTTTGGCAGAACCGTGATGTAGCTGTCCGCGTATGTGTGGTCACCCCTGAAAGGGACACGGGTATTTAAAGGCTTCAAGACATGGAGGCTCTTTTGAAAGGTATTGCAAGCCCAGTGTAGGACCCCAAATCCGGCCTCAGGCCTCTGCTGGTTACACCACCCTCAGCTACAGCAGCAATGGGCGCTGCAGAAATGCCTGTGAGTTAAAGCAGGGCTGGGAATAGTCCTCTGGAGCCCTGGCTTCAGGGCATTTCAGTGATTCAAAAAAATACCCTCAAGAAGAGATTGCTAGGTTTGCCACTGAAAAGACACCCCTCTTCTCCCCCTTCCAGGGCTGAATGGCAGCAATCRGAGCTAGGCTGGAGCCCTGGGCTGTGATTTACCATGAGAACAAAGTTCTGTCCCTCAAGGACAAGTTTACGGTCTTTAAAATATGCCTAGTTGTGCAGTTTTGCAGATGACAGCAAGGCCAGACGTCTGGGGTGCAGAAGGCCTGCCCTGCAGCAGGAAATCAATTACCACGCTGGTGGTGAGGCAGGAGTCAAACGYAGCTTCTCCTCTTACAGCTGTAAATACAGCTTTGTCCCGTTGCTGGCAAATCAGACTCCRAACACACCTGAGGGTCTGAGCTCCCACATAAGGAGGGACCATATTCTGCAAACAGTCACTTTCCCAGTCAAATGCCCCTTTCCTTCACTGGCAACAGCTGTGTGGTTTTGCATCATGCAATCACACGGCCCGTTTCAAGCACTTCGTGTCTTCCTGCAGACCCCGCCACGCAAGCTACCTCACCTGACCACCATCTTGACGGGGTACACGCCAATGCCCAAACGCCTGCTCTCGGGGATGACGTAAGAAATCCTGCCACTGCTGTTGCTGATCTCGGTGTCAAAGTAAACCCACTCTCCGGATGGCGGCTGGGTCATGATGTGAATGTCCACCTGGGAAGACAGCGAGGCTGAGTCAACMACAGCATCAAAGGTGACACAGCCAACTAGAATAGGTCAAGTGTTGGGACCTTCCACCCAAGTCCCTTTGGCCAGCAGCAGGGCTGGGTCCTACTTCCATCTGCACTTTGCAGATCTAGCTGAGGAGYGCCCCAACATCCTGCTGCTGGGATGAAACCTGGCCTCAGCTCTGAAAACCTTCCTGATCACAGCTGGTCCTGGGAGGAGGCACCACCCACATGTGAGCAGGGAAGCCTGGCAAGGACGCAAGGGTGCCAGACGCAGACAGGCACCAAGGGAGCATCACCTAACACTGTCCCTGTCCCCCAGGACTGTTTTCCCCACATGGTGCATATCCCCCCGCGCAGCCACAGTACCTTTTCCCCCGTGAGTGTGACCATATCTAATGGACCGTACATAAACCTTCCAGTTAAGGTCTGGGGCCCGTCTTCATTAGCGATGGTGTCATTTATCCTGTGGTTGGCTGTGACGTTCTGCACAAGTCAAAGATGGAAAAAAAGAAAAAGGCAAGAACAAATGAGTTGGTCCCACAAGTCTGCAGCGATGGACAGCCTCACAGCGCAACGCCAAACACCACTGGACAAACGGAGCGTGGGTTCCTCTGGGCCATTCCCTCCCTCTGTGTCACCCATGGTCACACAGCTTTAGAAAAGAAAGAAGTTTTGACCTGTAACAGCAGTGAGCATCTGTGCCCCACAGCAATGGGGGATTTGACCATGCATACCCGAAGAGCCAATTTAAACAGCAGTTTGTATGAGTAATTCTGATACTATCGTTGACATATACTTTGGATTTAGGAGGYAACACAAACAGTTGCCAGCAGAAATCTGCTGACATTGTTTTAGCTCTAGCACAGAATTGCCCCTTTCGGGAATCAGAGATACTTCCTGGGAGCGAAGGGCATTTACTCAACGGGGAACTCGTGCTTTTGGACTTTGAAAGAAGCTTGCTCACTTTCCCTGACCAACAGCCAATGCTTTCWGTGTTTCACAGACACTCGACACCAAGAGGAGACCTTGCTGGCACAKATCCTTCAGGTGTCTCTCTCACAGYTATACRAGTGGGATATAAACACTAATATGCACCAGCTGCCTGATACAACCCTCCGCCTCGGCACGACTGTCCCGCCGTCCCACGCCAGCTGCCTTCGCCGCCATCCCTCTCGCAGCCCAAACCCGACAGCCCTCCCTCCYGCCATGGAGGTGGCCCCCGAGCACCCTCACCCGCAGCTTCACGTGCGTCCTCTTGCGGAGCCACTTCTCCCGGGGCTTGGAGGGGGTGAAGACGGACACCTCCTTCCCGTCCAGCTCCAGGACGCTGTTGTTCTCGTGCCTCATCACCTGCAGGACGACAGACCCCTCATCATGTCAGCGACGGGCACGGGACCCCTCCTTYTGCCCGTGCCACCCCAGCCCTTCAAAAAGCTACGGAGGCTCTTACACGTGGGCTATTTTACAAGTGCTTGAGCGTATTCTGTGTGATCCGCGGCAGTCCCACCACCCTGGACCGAAGCGAGCTGAGCCAGGCCAGCTCRGCAGCGCTGAAGCTGCTCCTCTGCCAGCAAAATGGCAGGAGGATCCCGGGAGGCTGCGTTTGCTGGGAGGGATTTCGGGGAAACCCGAGGGCAACAAAACAACACATCTTACTGAAAATGATCTAAATTGAGAAACTATTTTGAGGCCTACTTAGGTTTGCTTTAACAAGATTTGTTCTTTGGAGGCTAAAACTATTCAACAGCTTGCTTTTATGCTTTTGTCCAGAGATGGCTTCCAAAGGAGGTTCAAAGCAAGTCCTTATTAGGGG
This sequence comes from Apteryx rowi, assembly GCF_003343035.1. NCBI lineage: Eukaryota > Metazoa > Chordata > Aves > Apterygiformes > Apterygidae > Apteryx > Apteryx rowi. Next base: position 1,201,245 of record NW_020447752.1, read on the forward strand.
AAGAAGTGGCACGATGCTCTGGAAGGGCAGCAAAAGGAAAGGAATGAGAAAAATCACGGTCTCAAGGCAGAGAGGAGTAGGGACACGTGCCGGGCGAGGGGGGCTGCCATGCTACAGAGGCGGCCGCCGGCAGCCGTGAGCGGCCAGGAGGCATCTCGAGCCGCAAGCGCCACGCTGTGCTACGCAGCCAGGTTTGTGCCGAATCCCAGATAATCGGTTGTGCTATTCCTTGAGTACGGTGTTTTGCATATTAGCTGCTGTGCCATCCCCARTCCCTCTCAGATGCGCTGCCTGGGTCCCTTTCCCTCATTTCGACCCCCTTAGGTGAAGTTCAATGCAGGCTGTGGTCTCCCAGCAGCAAGCGCAGGGCCACCTCGCCGCCAGGGAAGAAAGGGTCACGCTGGATTATCACCACGGCTCTGCTGCCCCCAGCACGGACATCTCCGTTGTTTACATTCCCAAACAATCTGGAACCAGCGCYGAGAGAAAGTTTGCCAGCAGGGTCATAAATAATTGCGAGCTGCGGTTGAGCAGGCTGGGAGAGAGCGGCGATGGCTCAACAGCGGAGCTAATGCAGCGCAAAGCCAGCGCCGTGCTGAGCGCTGCGGTGCTGAGCACTGCTCGGGCTTTGTCTTCGCCACTGTCATTCAGCCCAGGTGGGCAACGCCGGCCCCAAGGAGAGCTGCTTTCGGGTTCGCTCTTCCACTGCTGGGCTCTATGCACTGTTCCTTGGGGGTTTGCACACTTCGCAACGCGAATGACTCCCCCTCGTCCCCAAGGAACTGGGACAAAAAAACCACATTTATTTAGGAAAAAGAGGTTTCAAACAGCAAATTTAAATCTCAGGCCAAACTGGGTTGATAGAGCCCGACGTGCCGGGCGCCGGCAATGCGCGCTGACCGAGCCCCAGGGGAGCGAGGCGCTGAAGCTCGACGCAGCACGCGGGCCCGAGCTCCTCGAGGAGACCTCGGCATTCCTAAGCAGCACGTGGAAGGCCGAAATGCAGCAAACGCTATCTACCAGCTCACGTCAAATTCATACAAGGCTTCTCCTTCGGTTTTGTTATATTTGGTGCTATTTATATTTTTACACTAAGAAGTTTTCTTCAAGTTTCAGGCTCGAGATCCAAACACACACATAGGGAACAGCTCGCTTCCACGAACCCAGGGTGCCGGGTTTCGCCGGCAGGAGACAGCCCTGGGTTYGCTCCAAGGCTCCTTGCTGAGACCATCTCAAGCCTGTTCTGGTGGCAAAACCCAGAGCCGAGCTAACCGGGCGCGACACGCACACCGGTGAATATTGCGTGGGCACAACTCTGTTAAAAACACAGGTGAGAAGGGAAACGAAAGGAAAGAAAATGGATCTGCTGTAGCAAAGGGGATTTTCTCATCTCTAAGCGTCAAAAAGAGTTACAGAAGGTGCAGCAGAGGGGAAAAGCAAAGAGCCCAAAGTGATTTTCAGCAGAAACATGGCTCAAGGGATACTGGGGGCGGGAGGGGACGGCTGTACCTGTCTCAGCAGGAAGGAGACGACGTCGGTGGATTCCCAGTAGCTCGCGTGGAAGAGGTGCGGCAGGGCGACCGTCGGAAAAGCCGTCAGGGCGTCGGGACAGTAAAGAGCGTAGTCGATCCTTTTGGTTCCCCACCATTTGGCAGCAACTGGAAGAAAAAGACTTGTTCAAAGAGGGCTCGCCTGCACGTGCGGTCTCGGTCACGAGCAGCACGTCAAGGCACTGGCTCCTCGCTCCAGGCGCGCTGGGAAGCTGCTCCCCGGCTGGTCTTACTGGGGAGACAGGACAGAGCCGAGCCAGGGCTCAGCGCTGGCTCGGACCCGGCGAGGATCATGCAGCGGCACCGGCACCAGCACCTTTATTTAAGCAGATAGGAAGGCGCTAGAGGGCAGGTATTAACTGGCCAGCATGCGCCCAGACCGCCTCCAGCCCCACGTCCGCCTCCTTTGGCTTTCATCGAGGAATAAAAACTCTTTGGCAGCCAGGTAGTGGCTGCCCTACGCGGGATCTGGATCCTGGGAGCCTGCCAGCGAGGTTCGGAGGCACCCGAGCCACCAGGCAGGGTGCTCCGGGGCGCGCTGCTGGGGCCGGCGCTCCCAGCCGTCCCTGAGATGCCGGCTCGGCCTCGCCTGGAGCGCGGCCTCCGGAGCGGCCGGCAAGAAAAGCATCCGGGGCTCCAGCGCTCTGCAGCCTGGGATTCGGGGAGCAAAGTTAAAGCCAGTGGAGAAAAGCTTCTCCCCCAGGCAGGTGGCAACAGCTCTCACGTGCCACACGCACCCTCCGCTCCCACGTGGGACACCGCCAGGCGTCCGCCCCGACCCTGTCCACGCACACGCTCTCYGGTCCGCGCCTCAGCCCAAAGCCTCCGAGCCCGACGCCGCGGGCTGCGTTCCCAGCTGCGAGGAGCCCTCAACTCCCGCGCGCTCCGGCCTGGAGAAGAGCCACGGAAAGAGGAGAGGAGCCAAGTCAAGAGAGCAGGAGGAGGAGCTGCGGGYGCATGCAGGCTGCAAGCTGGGGCTTTGACGAGGCCTTTCTCGAGCTTGGTRTTTTCTGACAATTTTCCCTTTCTACGGGCTTCCAGGAGAGCTGCCCGGTGTAAGGCACAATCCAACGAAACCCTCTTGGGAGAGGAAATCTGGCTGGTGCCGAGCGCAGCCGATGCGCTGCAGACGCAGACCCGCCTGCTCCTTCCGGAGACCCGCGCAAAGCTCCCCCGGCACGACCGTGGCACAGGCTCCCACATCCTAACGGCCCTCGCGTTCCCGGCGAGCCCCGGGCAGGCGGAGGAGGGCACTGCTGCATCAACACGGCTTTTCCGGAGCGCTCAGACCCCTGCGCTCCAAACTGCCGGTTCCTGGTCGTGTCCCAACCTTTCACTTTCCACGCAAGTCCCCAGCTTGGGCACTTTCAGAACGAAGCAGCCAGGATTTTCTCTTCCATGCTCAAAGGAGAGTATGAGAGTGGGGGCGGCAGACGCGTTGCGCCCACAGCGCTGCCAGGAAGAAATCCCATTCTTGCCCGCTGTTAGCAGTGTTAAGGCTGATCTTTGGAGCAAAGTGATGGAAATACTTGTTAAAAAAGTGCAATGGGAAATTGCAAGTGCCTCAGTGAAAGGAGAAAGCGTGCAGATCTGTTGTGAAGTTTGGTGACCGTCGAACGAGAGAGGAGGGTGCAGCGGAGCGCCTCTCTCCAGAATACCTTTCTTGATGTCCAGGTCGGGTATCTGAAGAGCACAGCCCGGATCCCGGCTCGACGGCCCTTTGAGCTTTCTTCCTAAGTGACTCAGAGGGATTTCAGGCTTACGCTGCCTACGTCTCTTGGACGAGGTCTGGGTAGGGGATTTGTGAGGGAGGGCAAGTTGGGCCAGAAGGCTAAACCCTCTGCAATGATTAAGGTGGCATTTGGTTTCTAAAAATAAAAATAAAATACAGAAAACAAAGCAGAAATCACACGTTATTATGGCGCACGTGTRCTGAAGGTAACATCAGTTTCATCCTCCAGAAATCCACAGGGCAAGAAAGACGCGCACTAGGGAGAACTCCGAAGAGGAGACCGCCGCTCCGCAGTGCCCTTCTGGGTTTCCTCCTGCTCTTCCGATGGGATAAATGCTGGCAGCATCCAGCCCTCAGCTCCGTGGCTTTCCGATGCCACTGCCTGAATAAAGCTGAGCCTGACAGCCGCCAAGACAGAGCCGGGGCTTGGAGGATGGGGCAGCACTTGGGACGCAAAGGAAGGGGCCGTGACCACCCTCGCGGCTGGGAGGAAGGAGTTAAGCCGAAGGCACAGCTCGCCCTCATCCGCGGCCGCATCCCACGGCCTYGTCCCGCACCCGACGGGGCCTCCGACAGCCGAGCAGCTCCGCAGGGCGCAAGGGCGGCCACCGAGGGCCCGTCTCCTCCTCTCGCATCGGAAACGGGTTTCGACTGCCGTGACGCGCGCGCAGGAGCAAGTAACGCAAAGCGAAGTCAAAGCGGTCAGAGGGAGCGCGGGGAAAGCGGTAGCAGCCGAGACGGCTGCGCGCGAGGAAGGGGAGGCCTGAGCGGACCTTCCTCCCCGGCCGGCTGCGCGTAGCAGCTCTCCGCGGGCATGAAACCAGCTCAAAACGAACACCTCCTCTCGCAGGAGCCTTCCTCCCACGGCAGAGTAATGCTTAGCAAGCAGCCGGCAAGGTACCTCATCCGGAGAGAGGGGAGGAGGCGCTGGGACCCGYGCGGGGAAGGAAAACCTCCTTGGTCCCAGCACGGGAGGTTTAGTCCTGCTGCACCGTCGCCTCAAACGGGACCAGGCGCTACGGCACGCCGCTGCCGACCTGCGCCACGGCCTCCCATCCGCCCAGGGAGCGTGATTAACCTCAGGAATTAATTACGAGCTGAGCGGTTCACGGCCCTGTAACCTCACGTGCTGCAGTATCTCTAAATTTTCACCACCTTCCAGGAGAAAGTTTGGGCTGAAGGCTTTTTGGTTTTTAAATCTGTTTTTCAGCCTCTTTCTGTCCAAGCTGTCTGAGCTCCCCAAGGACAGGCCCTGCTAATCTCGCACCTCGGCTGGAACGAGGAACGTGCTGAGCCGCTAACGAAGGCTGCTGTTCCCCGCCGTATGAGCTGGGGAGGTTACACAGGTCTCGACAAACAACAAAATCCCTTTTACTCGTCGCTCAGCTCTGGCACAGGGGTCAGAACTCGGCCGACTCTCTGAGCTGCTCTGCAGGCTACAGAGAGGCTGAATTTCTAATATAATAACCCAAAGCTCTGTTTTTCCTTTTCAGTATCACGGAAGGGCTTGCTCACCCCCACTTTTTGTGGGTCATCTCAATGTGACCCACATCAAGCCACATACCACATCCTGCATTACTAATCTAGCAGGGCAGATCCCTACTAGTCCCGAGACTCCTACCAAACATCCCTCTGGATTAACCTTAACCATGCACAGCAGCCAAACGGTGCTCAGCATGATCAGTTTGTTTTTTTTYCCCCCAATATTTGATCAATTTACACCCATAAGCACCAGCAGAATCCAACACGCACAGCAGCGTGACGGCCCCCGCCTTATAACCAAAGGCATCCGTTCCTCTGAAGGATACGATAACACCGGCTAGGAGAAAACYGGGCTAAGGCGGAACAGTTCCGACTTCTTGCTCTCCACGGAGAACGTAACCCCAGACAGACAGACGGACAGACAGAAGCTGGGCGGACGTGTCCCAGGGCGGGACGGCGTGGTGCGTGGCGGCAGCGTCGGAGGGGGGAAGCACTTACTGTTGGCTATGTTGGAAGCAGTGTAACTGTCTGCCATTCCTGAGACCTGGCTGGCAATGCTGATCTCACTGGCTCGCCGGAAGCCCCTGAACTGAGGGGCGGACATGGGGGTGGACAGGGACGCGCTTTCCATGAAGACGGCACCATGAGACTGAACAACATCTGCTACAAAGTTGAAACAGGGAAATCAAAATATTAGACCGACAGACAGAGGCTGGGCAAGATGAACTCGAGAGGAGGAAGAGGAGGCAAACAAGGCTTTTAGAGGCAAAAAAAAACCCCTTTCGAAAGTGATTGGAATGAAACACATTTCATTGGAGCTCTGCTTTGAAAAGACAGCAAACACCACGGCAGGCAGAGAGACAAGTGGCTGCAAGAGCGGTCTTTGATTGAGAAAAGCAAAATAATTAGCTCAAAAAACACATCCAAAACCCCAAACAAAAATCAAAGCAGGCTTATTCAAGCAGCAATAGCAGAAGCATGTGTCATACGTACAAATGTGAATATATACAGCTTTATACATTCACATTGAGACAAAATAATCAAAAGAAGGGGAACAACATAACCCTAAAAAGGGGATATGTTTTCTTGAAACATTTAGACTTCTTAAATCAACATCTCCAAGGGGGAAAGTGTTAACGCAAAAATATCAAGAAAACATTTTCATGCCTGGCAGGGACTAAATTTAAACTTGTATTTTATTGCTAATGGATACAACCAACACTCGTTAAACTAAAATAAGGGCTGCTGAAAGAAAGGAGCCTGGTGCTGAGCATGCTCACATGGATCTGCTATGTGTATTAGAGGGAAATGGACCTAAAATGTTCAGGACTGGCAAACCAAGAGGTGCTGGAAGTCAAGATAAGAGCTCTATACCTCAGTTTTCTCCCTGCAGCAGGTGGAAAGAGCATCTACCTGCCCGTGGCTGCTGCAAGGCCGAACTAAATGTTTCCGGCATCTCGCAAGCTCCTGCGCCACCAAGGATTTAATACAAGGACCCCCAGCAGGCAGCACGGTGGGACAGTACCACGCACGAGCAAAGCTAGTTACTGTCATCGCATGTTGCCCATCTCTGCCGTTCCCGGGTGGCAGCACCTGAACTTTTTTCAAGTTTCAGACAGGGCAAAGGTCTGTGCCCGCACGGGCAGCAAATGCCACGGGGAACGCGAGCACCAACGCCCGCCACCTATTCCAGCCAGTTGTCCTTGGATTTGATCCTGGTATGCGGTTGACACAGGGAGTTGTTTTGGCAGCCGGTTTATTTTAACATTGATCTTTTTGCTTGGGGCTCCCGATTCGCTTCCTCTGATCTCTGAGCTCACAGCAGCAGCGTCTGTGCCCACACGACCACGCTGCATCGCGGGGAAAGCGAGCGCACGGAGCAGAAAGCCCGGAGATAAGTGCTGGTAAGGGAGATCGGTTCTCTGCAGGGAAAATAAGGCCACAAGCTGCTCCRCGTAGAAGCTACGGGGGCTGCGAGATCCGAGGCCTAGCAGGAGCCTGACCTGGTGATGAGCTTCACGTACTGCCCACGTTGGGCCTGCAAGGCCATTACCAGCATCACTTTCTCAGCACTTTCCTCCTTTTTCGCCTTGCACGGAGCGGCTGGCTGTCAGGGCTGCTGCCAGTGGCCACAGCCCAGCCGACCTCACCGAGCCAGCACCGCTTTCTTACCGCGGAAAGCACCGGCGTGAGCAAGAGGAGGACGTTCAAGCCGAGGTGGTGCTCCGTCAGCTGCCCCTGCATTCRGTCAGGCGCAGCGAAAGGTCTGGCTTTGTCCGTGCTAGGAAAAATGCTGAGCTCTGTTCAGGGTTAGCTAACCATCTAAGCCCGAACTCCTTCCTCCCCCTTAAAAATAAAACAGCTGTAGCCTGAAATAGGAAGCAGCTGGAAGGCATGCTAAAAAAAGCATTACGGCAATGCTGCACAAGAGAGAAAGCTGGGCCAAACGCGGGGCTGCCTGCACCGATCACGGCCCTGGCTCCGTTAGCAGAGCTTCACTTGGCTCTGCCCGAGTTTAACCTCCCTTCCTGAGAGCACAGAAACTGAGAGGTAAAAAAAAGGGGAAAATAGTGGTGTTTTGGGCTTGCTCTTTTCAGTCAGTCTCCCTTTTCCCGGTGTGACGCTGGATTTTTGGATATGATGGGTTTAAAGCACAAAGCGCAGCAGCCCTTCGAATGCCCTCCTAGCTAGTGTCACCCCAGGAGTAATTAATTTTCACCCACATAARCCCTAATCTGTCCCGGTGTTGCTCAACCGTTCAGCTTGGTATCGCCCGCGTTGGTGGCAGGAGTCTGCTGTGCCAGCGCTGGGGCGCAGGCTGACAGCAGCGCTCCCACACGCCGGCCCACTCGCGCTGCTTTCGCATTTCCAGACACACTGGCATCTCTCTCTCTTTTCCCTCCTATGCAGCCCCTGTCCTCAAAACAGGCCAGCTTTTAAGAGCAGTAATGGCCAGGAAGAGACAGGGTGGGGAGGGAGGACGGACAGCCTCTCCTGTGCACTGCTCCCACTGCAGTCGAGCTTCCCAGACCCGCAAAGCTGCAGCAACAGCGGCTTACGGATCAACCCTAGGACCCGATTCCCTYGTGGAAAAAACCTGGCACAGCCATTCCTCCTAAACTCCACATACGCTTTGTGCCCAACCCCGCGTGCAGCACCATCCTCGCCGTTTAGACGCTGCCAYGCCAGCACGGCTTGACCTGAGCACCCGCGAGAGCTTCTGCTCCAGCGTGGCCACATCTCCTGCATTTCAAGGGTACCTTTTTGAGGGCAAACTTTATGAGAACAAGGACACTTCAGACAGGGGACACCTGGCTAGCACAGCACCCTGGTCACCCCTTCCCCCAGCACGCACCGCTCAGGGCCATGCGGTGAGCTGAGGCTTTACTGCGCTTCCAGAAAAGGTGGCACAAGGAGCAAARTCGCTCTTTTTTGCCTAGCTACGGCTCGTTAATACCCAATTCAGTGCTGTGCCTTTTCATTTACGGACTCGTTTGTCAGTGTTCTTACTAATTGTTTCCCACTAAGTGAATGGCTCAGGGCCACTCTCCTAATGCGCTGCTGGCACCGAGTTAAGTCCTTGGGGTATCTGAACGGCAGATTCCAATACGCGCTGTTTGCAGGCTGAGCTGCGGCACCAAAGCAGGGAGTACTGAAAGCAGTCAAAAATATGTGCCATTCAATAAAAAATAATAAGAAGTAAAATAAAACAAAACAGCCAGCCAGGTGCTCAGCACGGGCCAAACCCTGCTTGCACTGGAGTCCCTGGCCAGCGCTGAGCACCCTGGAGTTGCTACCCTGAGCTCAAGAGCGACACAGCTTTCAACTGTCCGGAAGTTTTTATGCTTGTGGGAATCTCCCTCAGCACAACGGCTGGACTGGGATTCAGCACTTGCTGCAGTCGAACCCAGCACTGCTTGGCCACACTGTGCTCTTGAAACACAGGGCAGAGAGCAGAGAAGCTTCTGAAAGCACCGTCCTGGCAGCAGGATGTGSCAGCTGACAGCTCAATGGCATTTCATCAGCGACCTCCAAAGTGATTAGTTAATAGTGCCGGATCCTTTCCCTCCGCTTCCTTACAGAACATCATAGCACAGGCAAGGTGGCAACGGCATACCTAAAAATCAGCTAACATCTTCAAAAGACAGAAGGAGAGACTATCTGGTGTCATCAGCAACGTTGCCATTTTGTATGACCACGTAACACACTGGACTGCTCAGAAACAGCAAGGGTCAGCTTGTCAAAAAAATTAAGAAGCAGCAGAAACAAGCTCTCAATGCAAAATACTGGAAAAGGGCAAGAATGGACAGGTAAGACAGCGAGAAGAAAAAACTAAAAGTCAAAGTCTCATTAAAATTGCAGATGTAGCACCAGCCACAACCAGAATAAGGCCATGCAGCATTTATGATGGAAAATAAAGTAAACCAAATACATCAAACTTYGCTTTGAAGGCAGAAATTGAGAAATTAATTTTTAAAAGCCACCTTAGGGGCTGAAAGCCTCATTCACTGTACTCAGCAGAGCCACCAGAAGCGTCCCAACAGGAAATATTGAAACAGGCAAACTCTGCTCTCCGACACAGGCCACAGGCACCGTTCCAGCAGCACGGCCACCCCAAAAGGGCAAATATAAGCCCGTGGCTCCAGGCTCCCCTTCAGCATAGCGCCGGGAAGGGTCACAGCTTGCGACTGCCGCTTGTTGTCTTTCGTGGCAGCCGCGCAGACCCGGGCAGTCATTTCATGTGGCACAGCCTGAGACACAGCGTGAAGCTTTCAGCTCCAGGAGGCAACAGAGCCATCTCCAAAAAGCACCCCAAGTACCCAACACCATAGACAATACAAAAGTGTAGATTACACACACTCAGCAAAACCAGCACTTTTATTGGAAACATCTTGCCAATTCAGAACGGGAACAGGGATACTTGTTTCCATGAAGCTGTCCTGGTGCTGGAGAGCACCCAAAGGGCTGCTTTCCATGAGCAGGATGGGATTGTTCTGGATTGTCTCAACTAGAAGCAGATGGGAAGAAAACAGAAGGACAAGGAACAACAGACATGTGGCCACAAAGTGTTAACATACAAACAGTACAACCGAGCACTTCGACTACRGATCATGGTCTTCTATGAAAGGACAACCTTCAAATAGAGGAGAAGAAACAAACCTGGGTGACTTTCCAAATAGACCCACACAAGCAAGATTTTAACTGGTAGCAGAGAAAAGCACAAGGATGGCATTTCAACAGCAAAAGAGGAGGAACTCCTCTTAACCAGCTTCTCCAAATGAGCCAGCTCCATAAATACCCAGCAGATCCAGGGAAATCTTTTTACTATGAGGACAGAAGTGTACTCTGAGGGGAGACTTACTTGAATCAGACTCACAGCCTACACACTGCAAAGCCCAGGAGTAAGCAGGGACGTGAATTTGATTTCACTCCGCAAGTTGGCTGTAATGAAACGGGGACTCAACACTTAGTACAGATGGGAAAATGAGAAAAAAAAAGGTCTAAGAGGTCTTCTGAACTATGGACTTGAAAAGCAAGCTATCTGCAAGAGGAAACATGTGGCACAAGCCATGCCACAGAAGGTTTTGTACAGAACTAATTATAATTGAGCACCTGAATTTTATGTGATCACCAAATCCCATACCTTAACTATAGGAGCAGTTAACTTTCCTGGAGTGTCCTGCAGTGCACACTCTAGCGTCAGGACTGGATTTGCAAATCATGGTCTGAACAGTCCCTCTGGGTAACGTGTACATCACAACACTGAAATTTTGATTCTAATGGAAAAGAACAGCCTGCTACTTTATGCTAAGCAAATGAAGAAGCTTTGTCTTACACGAGAAGAGAATTTAAAGCTGCTTTTTTGTCACTTTTATTCATCACGGCAGAGCAGCATCTCCTCTAATAACAAACCTGGAGAGGGTTTTGGAATCACTCTACGCATCTTGTACTTAATTGCTGTTTAACTCCTCTCCATTTTATCGCCAAGTGTCTCTCCAAACTTAGACACAGCCAACGTAACAAAGGTCCAGGGAGGCAYGGTAAACTAGTAAGTTCCCCGCTATTGCACAGAATGATAACCAGAATAGAGGTTTCTCAATGTCAATGGGGTTTTTGCCTCAGGCTTCAATGGGAACAGGGGATTTTAAATGGATTTAAGAGGAAGAAAATAAGATATTTAGGATTTTTCTAAGAAGCCACTTACAGCTGATACTTAAAATGCACCCAAAAAGCAAACTGCTGTTCAAGTTGCTATAGATTCCCTGAGCTTTTCTAAGCCTAACTGGACTTGGTACAAATGTAGTTGTGGGTGGATCCATTTTTAAAAAGTGTTGTGGCAAAATCTTTGTGAAATCTGAAGAGTGAGTGGGAAAAGTGCAGAAAGTATTCTATTTGCTTTGTTAAACATGGGTTTTAGTTCATGCCCATTTAACACATCAGACCTCCAGATTCAGCAATCAAAATACAGTATTTAAAGATACAGAAACATCAGGAGACCACTGCTTTGCATTTTCAATCTTAAAGTGATGAACAGCACCAGAATTATTCATCTCTAGATATACATTCCTCTTCATTTAGTCCTGCATGATTCAAATATTAAACAAATGGAAAGTTACCAGAGCTTTGAAAAAACAGCCTTGGTAGCTGGTGCCTTTGATATTCTACTCTGGCTTGCCAGCTTGATTTCTTGTGTGCTGTAAACCTAGTTTTACAGCAGTGACTCCTAGCCTTTGACCGGCAACCTCTAACACAGAAAAAATTACAGTGCAATTGTTCTTCCTGCCCCAAAGCCTTGACCCTGCAGGGAACCAAAGCTTCAGGTGAAGCAGAAAGGTCAAATTTAGTTTAATTCTGCACAGTGGCGAGCTTCCCTGAAAGCTCCTTGCAATGAGAGCCTGCGCTGGAACGGCAACAGACCATGAGAGTCTAGGCACAGAAGTGAGGTGAAGATGGTAGGAAACATAATTTATTTTATTAGATCAACTGCCAGAGCATTGATGTCATGGGAGCTGAGGCAGGACATGGTCAGGACACAGTTGTTTCAATGCAACCCAGTAAGACAAAAGGGCATGCACACAGCCGTTTTAGACTTTGCTACTACTGCAATTGGGCTAGAGCAAGTGAAGAGGCCGCTGATGGCAGAGAAATGTTTCCTAGGAAAACAAAGCATCTCCTCGGCAAGCTGGTAAGGGCAAGGCACTGTCAGCAGCCCAGCAAGCTGCAGCAGCCAGTCCTTTGCCTGGTTCCACCAAAAAGCACATGGTGCAACCAAGTAAATCATCTCATGACCTCACTGTTGACTCTGCTCCTTCCAGTCTTCACTGGCCCCCAAAACATCAAGCTCCCAAAACTCAGCCAAGTTGATCATGTTTCGTTACTACAGAATAGTCCCAACCACAAGCGCTGGCTGGGGTGCAAAACAGGGACCTTCGGAGAGAGGTCGCTGCACGGTAACTCTCAGCAGCTGATGGCCTTTGTGTGACAAACGAGGGGCATCTGGGCCACAAGGCACCGGTTTTGTTGGAAGAAAACTACTTGTCTGATAAATCGGGAACAAAGCTAGTGTTACAGGGCCAGTTCCCTCTCTTGTCATTCCCAATTGCTTTGGCAGTTTCACGTAAAGGGCGACTATAACCCTTTCAGCAGCTAATACGGACGCCAAGGGACTTACCCAGAACGGCAGAATTGCCGTCACCCAGCGGGAACCTCTGGTAGCGGGGAACGTTAAAGGGGGGCAACAGGTAGAACTTCCTCTCCAACAGAGGCTCGAGGCGGGAAGCAGACGGGTCTGCGGGGTGGAACAGGTTATAGACTTGCTGACAAGCTGGTCTCAGCTGAAAGACTAAAGAGGTGGGGAGAAAAAAAATTAGAGATTTTCAAGTATCACAAGGTTATGTGATAGATTTTCAGAAATATTTCTGTGAAATAGACAACTGCAGGGTTAAAAAAAAAAAAGCACTGAGGATTAATTACCTTCCTCATATTCCAGTTTAGTCAACTGAAACAGTTTTTTTTTTATCGGTACAATATTTACTGAACAGTTTTTTGAATCTTTACTTTTAATGTTTGGAAGTAAATCACAAATAGATCGTCTAATCAGCACTGGCTGGAGCAGCCAGCGCTCTGCTTCCTTATGGTGCAATACCTATTATATATACATACTTGGTTTTACCTGCAGTTACAGTTTGTCTCATCAAATTACTGGACTTGTAGCAGGAGGTGCTTAAACCAGGGAGCACAGCAGTTTACATCAGGACTTACTGTCTAGAGCTGGGATGACAGTTTTTCGCAGCGCAAGAACCAGCCCCAGGGGAGAACCAAAGAGGAAGAAGTCCGTGATCTCAAATTCAAACTTTCCAATATTTCCTCCATCCAACATCGTGGAGCTACTAGATCGCCTGGATCCCGGGTCGTTTCTCAGAACACTAGAATGTAAACTGGGACAAAAGCAGAGAAGAAAGTCAAAACTTTGCTCGGTATGTTTTTTCTTAATTGAAGGCTGGGTAAGAGATTGACAGTGAGGAGAATTTCTAACACTTCAGCGAAGGCACTGTGCCAATCAATCCACCAGGCCTCTGCACTGCAGTTTCACTAGCCAGCAAACTGTCCTTCCACTTCATTGGCATAATTTAGACCACAAAAATTTAAGCTCCAAGTGGGTTCATTTACACACTCCTCCCATCTCCTCAAAGTGTTTTTCTGAGGAATCGAAATGTGGGTTGCTGGTAGTATAACAGCCATTTGCAAGCTAAAAAAATCCCCCCAGCAAACCAAAATTACTACAATACCAGGGGAAAGAAAGCAGATTTGCAGTGATTCATTTCATTACACATATTACTGCTATGCTCTCTGGTTGTTAACATTTGAGTTCCTGTCATCACCTTATTCTCAAATGTTACAGAAAGCTGTGCTTACCCATTTCTTCCTCATGGAAGTAGTTGGACAAATGTTACAGGATTAAAAAAGAAAAGAAAAAAAGAAAATGGGAAGGGAAAGAGAAAAAGAAAGATCAAAATCTGCAAGAGAGTTTCTGATATCCTTGCGCACCAAGTTTACACTGCAGTTTCCATGCATGTATACCGCACAGGAAGGCAATGAACCCGGTGACCACGTGGTAAATTGTCTTTATCATGCACCCAGGATGCTCCCACCTCTTTTTTTGCCCACGAGGCCACATGTGCCAAGCTATTACCCTTCTAACTACCTCCCAACCAGCCCAGCATATGCAGGTAGCTGTAATTTAAAAGTAATAATAATACAGAATGTCTCTAGCTTTTTTCCTCCCCTTTCAGGTATCAAATCTCCTGGAAAAATTCAACCTGCGTGCAGTGCAGGTTGGGTGATACACAGGTTTAAAGCACAGATTTAAAGTCAAATCTCCCTCAGACATTGTGGAAGGAGAAAGAGGAGCTCTTGGAGGAGACGGCCGGGAAGGCAGCAGCCCCCGGTCCCGCTGGGAAGCGGAGCTGCTTTGCGGTCTGGATCTGGGGTCGGACGGGGAGATGACCCACGTGTAACACTGCAGTAACCTGACTCAGAAAGAAGTTGTCTGAGATTCCTCTAGTTACTACCCAGAAGCAATGAGATGCAATATCTCTTGCTCTCCAGATCCTACAGATTTAGGCTGCAGCCTTGCTGGGTTACCTTCGTTACAATTACAACTGGAGAGTTTCAGATAAAGTACCAGTAGTGACTAATGGGGTGTTTTAAAGGACTCTAAAAAGCATCTGAATGGGTTCTGTAAAACGTGAGATACATGGATTTCGCGACAGTTTGGGTGGATGAAAGTTCTTCTGGCCTGGAGTCAGGGATGATGTAAATGCAAGAGTCTCCCCCACCTCTGCAGCCCCAAGACCAAGTCCGAGGCGGTCACCAGCGCTTGCCACAGCTCCCCACGCCATAGCCCTTGCTCAGCGAGGCCGCTCCAAAAGCAGCGTCCTGGCTGCCGGGTGGGCTGCGCCATCCCAGCGCTGCTGCCTGCGCGGATGTAGGGCTATTGCTCTCCGCCACCGGCAGCGCTGGAGCAGTCGTGCTTGCACACGCTCTGCCTCCGGGATGGCTGTTCAGAAAACGAATGGCTGCAAATGCTCACGTAATTGGGAAGAAGATAAATGGGTTTCACTCCGAGTTAATATTCCTGTTTTGGCAAACAACGCATTACCCTAGAGACAGCACCTCTGCTGCTGCCGCTCCCAACGGATGCTAATAAAACCTTCTCACCATGCTGCGCTATCATATATTCTCCCAAGAGGTATACACGTACATGCACGTATTATTCTCTTTGGCTACCCACCACAAAGAAATAACAAGCTTCCTTATGCCAGACATACATCCCACAAAGTCAAAACAGCGAAGTCAGAAGTGAGGGGAACGGGAGGCAACAGCAAGTGGCAGCTAAATGAGTATGCTCCCCTCTGCGTGACGGGAACGAGTCTCCCTGAGATCAGCCTGCCCAGACACGCAATGCTGGAGCACATTTAAAAACAAGCCACCTTCAACGAAACTAGAAGGGTTTTAGCTGTCAAGACTGCAACACATGAAGTTTGCTGTGTGCAAGGAATGCAAAGTTATTTAGGAACAAGCTCAGTTTTGCAGAAAGCAGTCAGTGCAACAGCAGTTCGATTCCAATGAACACAAGCTGACAGACCCTCCTGAGAGCAGATGGGTTATGGCAGGATGATCGCATGGATTTTGTACACTCCGGCCTTCTTCCCGTGGCATTCCTCAGCAGGGAGCAGGAGAGAATGAGAACGCTTCTCCTGCTAAGCCATTTGGACAGCTTCTCTCATTTTACTGGGTACTTGATAGTCTTTTTAGCAATCAAAAGAAATGAGAGCCAAGGGGAACTCTGAATCCGTCATGCTCCAAGCAACCTACAGTGCTCTGTTCTCCCTTTAAAAAGCAGCAGATGTACTGTGTGCATTAATTAAACAAGAGCTTATGGATTTCAGAAGCAAATCAACTCATTTACAATAATACAAGTACAGCACAGCCAGAAATAATGTAGTTGTGCAGAAGGACTGAATTTAAAAATAAATGTGTGATTGTAATCTCCAGATGCTGCTCTGGCTTGCTGGGCATTATCCCAGGGAAGCGGGTAGGTCTGATACATGAATAAATATGAGCGTCTTTGGCACAAGCTGCAATAGGCATGGACAGAAAGGCCTCTGTGTGCCAAGCTGCCAGTCTGCTGTGCCCGTTAGCGAAACCTGCCTCCGTTCTGCCAATCTCCTGCGTGAAGTCGTGTCACATCAGGGCTTGGTTTTCAAACGGGAAGATGATGATTGCTTTGGGACACGGAGACCGATGGGGCACACTGCTGATGACTGCGCAGCCTTAGCAGCAACTGCTGCAAGCAAGAGGTGCAGAGACCGGTCCAGATGTGACATTCCACTGACCCCCCGGAGGGGACAGCTGAACCCCTGCACCGGAGTCTCCCCTGCGCCGGGAGCGAGGGGGACAGACGCCAGGAGCGCTCCTGCAGCCCGAAGCCTGTCCCTTCCCTGAGAGGATCTTGCTCTTGAGCCATGGGCAAAGACTCACTTCTGACCCAAGGTCTAAAGGTAGATTTAAAAAAAAGATATAAAACCCCCAAAGGAGTAAAGGTAAACCGATCCATCGATGCACTGAACACGGACAGCCCTCGCCTGGCTCCCCGCAAGCGCTTCGTGTTGGGAGCAGGGATGTTCCTCAGGACATGGAGCAGGAGGCACTGAGACAAAGCTCTTTGAAAAGAGGGACCGTGCTGCGAGATCCCCTAGCTATGTCAGGCCATTGCTTATCCTAAGCTACATGTAAAACCGCAGTCAGATGCCGGTTCGCTTCCCTTAGCTCAGTCTGTGCCCCTGAGTTCAAGAACAAGGAGGAGAAAGCACACTCGTGTGACAAGTATTTTCTCCTGTAATACAGGAGGCTGTTTTGATAAGGGATGAACACGAGACTGATTGCGTTTTAGTCACCTGCTGGAAATAGCCGAGCAGCTTATTGTGTTTTTTGTAAATGCAGCTGTCTTTCTGAATATAGCATCTCTGCGCACCAACAACATCTGCTTTGATACTTTCTCTCTCCTGTGAGTCTTTCACAAAAGGGCCCTGATGAGGGAGGGCAGCACGAGTCCCCGCGCTGCGGCAATGACTGCAGGCAGCGAAGGAGGGGGAGAGGTGCACGTAGGTCAGGCCTTCGCTCAGCCCGGGGCAAAAGGAACAGCCTTGGACACAGCTGTAATGCAGATAACGGGGTTTGCCGGGTGGGACATTGCTCCCTAGTACCTGGGAGTTGGGGGGGAAAGGTGTTAAGATGCTGCAATTCTTCTGGGCAAATAGGAGAAAAACGTATGGACTGGCCAGTTCCCCAGGCTGAGGAAAAGGATGCAGTCAGGAAAAGCCTCCGGGCTTACGGAAGTTATCCCTGAACAATCCGCAACGGAAAGACTGCTATGAAAACGTCATCAGTTATGTTAACAGATACGTTTTCTGAAAGTTCATTTGAAGCAGCTTAGCCATGTGACACTGAGAACTTCAATACTGAATAACAAATTTGAAACATGATCTCGATGTGAGGGAGCAGCCCTGGCAGGGGGCAGGATGCAATCCCCGGACCCTGCTTCATACAGGGAACTCRGGTTTCTTTGCCAGAGTCACATAAAACACCACAGATGGAGCAATCCTCATCTGTAGCTGAAGGCTGCTCCCCGAATCAACCAACTAGGGTTGAGGATGCCTCATCCAGAGCACCCCATTACCCTGGCAGCAGGGTCCTACTCACGTGACACAGAAAAGGGCACTGCGATCCAATCTCACACTTGAACTACGCCAAAATTAAAGGATCAGGGGCACCTTTCTCGATTCTGCTTCACTGCCTTCACCCACACTGTTTATGTATTTGCTCTATGTCCTCCACCCTGCAAGAGCAGCACAGCAAAAAAGCAGCCACCCGAGTGCCTCGTCTGTCACGCAACAGGATGAAGGGTCCTGTCCTGTCCACTGCAACACACGTGCTGTAGAGCAGCCGGTTTCTCTCACTGCCACTGAGCAAGGCTGCTGTTAATTTTTCTGCATATACGCAACACACACACCGAAATCTATACCCCTCGAATCTAACTTAAGGCTTTACTCCATCTTGCTTGTCATAGGATGAGAAAGTAACATTTGAGATTCGAAGTTACATCCCTCTTATCCCCAGAATATTGGTGGCTCTGTTCCTATGAAATTGTACCTTGAAAGAAAGGCCTGATGCTGCTTTATTGTGTCCAGTTCATAGGTTGATGAATCACTCCTTTTGCGTGGCAGCTGCTTCTTTGGATCTTCTCCGTTGCTACGAGGAATATCAATGTTGCTCCTGCTGAGGTGTCTGCTGCCTTCCAGATTAGAGCCACTGGAACAATAGCTATTGTTCACTGTTATTCCAGGAGACAGGAGATCGGTATCCTAGGGTTTGAAATATATGATTTATCCCTCTCACAGCTGAATCAGGAATACAGCCACCTTATGGCCTCCTCCTTCCAACAACTGGTTTTCGCATTTGCCCCAAGATCCAGCTGAGAGCTATGTAGTACCTCAGACTAGACACTTCCGAATGGTGTGCACACACACCCTTCATGTGATCTGCCGGACTCATCTCACAGATGAGCCACAGAGCATAAAAGACACCTCAACAACTCAAACCCCTTCCCTTACCAACCCTTCCTTGAGGCTGCCCAAGGACGGGCAGTGAATGCCCAAAGATGGGCAGAGATGTCGGGCAGTGAAGCACCCCAGTTCAGAGCAAAGCCCACCCAAGCCCTGAGACACACGTGCACTAAGACACGCGTGCTGGCCTCAATAAGAGAGACGGTCTTTGCTCTTTCAAGCAAAGATCCTTACTAAAACCAGGGGCTAGGGAGGTGCT
Source organism: Apteryx rowi (assembly GCF_003343035.1). Lineage (NCBI taxonomy): Eukaryota > Metazoa > Chordata > Aves > Apterygiformes > Apterygidae > Apteryx > Apteryx rowi. Next base: position 1,219,896 of record NW_020447752.1, read on the forward strand.
GCGGCTGGCCGACCTATTGCAAGCAGACACCAGCAGCGTCTTTACTCATTACCTGGACGCTCACGACGCTTCCTCGCCGGCTGCTGTTCTGGCTCTCGGACACAGTTTGATTGCTGTAGCATAAGGCATCAAATCCCAGAATGCCTCCGACACAGTCCCCTACCAAGCAAACCTGAAAGAGGCAACAGAAGCAGGGGAGGAGAAAAACCAGCCCCCCTGATTTCAGTTCAGAGATGGCAATCAAAAGAGCACTGGATCATACCTAGGAAAGGTGGGGCACCAGGATGCCTGTTTTTAATCAGCAGAACTGTTGTGTCAGTGAACATGCGCTCATACCCTGCAGACTCTCGCTAGCGAACCCAGCTAACGTGTTCTGGCTGTCCCCACCAGCCAAACGGAGAGAAGTAACAGCAACACAGAGCACTGACTATGGCCCTAACCCAGGTCCCAAAACATAAGCTCGATTCCCTCCTTGCCAACCTTCCGTATGACTTAAGGAAATCCTCCCTGCTTCCCACTGCTTCCGTTCCCTATTTCTACAGGGAGAAGATAACGCTGTCCTGCCTCCAAGGGTATTCAGCAGATAGGCACAATAAAGCACTGAGACCCCTGAGTACTAAAAGGCTGTTTAAGGAGTCTGGGACCCTGGGCGCAGTGCTGGCTGGGAACAAACCCCAGATGGGTAAATCACACTGCAGCAGTGCACATGCCCAGCTAGTCCAAGAGCTCAGGTCTTGCTGGGCTAGAGAGTCACTCTGCTCGCAGAGGTGTTGTGTTTTGGGAGCCCAGAAGCTGTGTTGTCTCAAAAAGCAGCCCACTTCTGTGACAACTCCAGTGCTAGCTGCTAGAGGTCCTTCAAAGATGGGAATGTTTAAACAGCCTTGGTTTGCCATGGGAATAGAGATCACATTTAGTAACAGAGGTAGTGCTCCTAATTTGGAAAGGTGTGTCATGCTGAAAATTGATTAGCTTCACAGCTTTGTAGCTCCATTTCCGAACACAAGCTCAGGCTTTGCTTTGACTCCCAAAGGTTCAAGAGAGAGCAGAAGCAATAATCTCTCTCCCTCTCAGAAAGAAGGGAAGCACGACACTTCCTTATTGCAGCCCAACACTGTCGCGTTTCCATCCCTTCTGAGAGATTAATGAAAGAAGAGCTTCAGAAGGAAATTGCTTCACTTGCTCTTCCTTTCATTGTGGCTAAAAGCGGCCGCCGGCTCACCTGGCCGTTGAATGACGTGCCCTCCTGGGATCGGATGAACTCGCTGTAGGCCTGGTTGGCTCTGACGATCACTGCGGCCACCGCTTCCTGGTACTGCGGGGACGACGTTGCTAGCAGAGGGAGCGCGGCGAGCGGGATGTGGTCCTGGCTGTTGGACAGGCAGCCTTCATCATAGCTGTACGGGCTGAGGCTGCACAGGGCACGAGAGATTGGAAAGACTGAGCCTAATGTGCAGGGTGGCGAAAATCATTCGCAGACAGTACAGTCAAGTATTGTGGATCGTTAAAAAAAGCCTCAAGATAGAAAGGCCATTTATTCCATTGTGAATGGGTGAGAGCTTAATAAATCTTTCCCTCCCATCAAACATAAATCTTCAAGAACAACATACTTACATTGATAGAACAACCCTTAGACAAGAAATTAAAGCCTTAGTATTTATTGGCTTAATTAGAATAAATCAATCACAGAAGTCTTGCTGCATGATTACTGTATTCACTACAACTAAGTATGAAATTGAGATTGAATGCCTCACTAGTTTATTAATAAAAGTGCATTCGCAAAGCATAGTCATAGCTCTCAATACGACATGCAGAACATCTCATGGATGGGAAAAACGGCAACATTTTATACATGCCTCTCTGGTGCAAGGTGGCGGCAACTTACCTGGACACCAGTGAAAAGGCTTCAGAGCAGATGGCTGGGCAAGGGACTAGCTTGATGGCAATGTGTCCAAGAGCAGCTGGGTAATGTACTCTCATCACTGTGTCAAACACTGTGGCGATGGTGTTGACATCCCCTTGTTTAGAGCTCTGATCACCACTTCCCGAGTCCAGGATGTTGCCTCCATGGAGGACCAAGAGGAGGACGTGGATTTTACTTGGCTGCATTAATGGCTGCACTGATTCATCCTAGGTGGGAATGAAACATAGCATAATAGAAATGCTTATTTCGCTAAGAAAAGACATTATACCTGTCCCAAGTGCATTTTGCACAAATTTACCACCCTTTTAACCTGTCAAGCAAAGTATTTCCAGCAGAGGCATAGACACAGTATTAACCATGAAACAAGGCCCTGGCAAGCCTCATCTAGAGGGCTGCATTCAGGCTGGGCCATCCACACGCAGCAAAGATGACTCCAGTGTGAGCAGGTCCACAGAAGAGCAGGGAGCATGGAGATTTTTGAGAGAGAGACTGAAACAGTTCAGCTTGATCTGCTTAGCAAAGCTGCAGGAGGACAAAACACCAGCTCTCTAGCATGGTGGGATAAGAAAAGAAAGCTAAGGAAGGAAGAGGGACACTTAAGCCGAAGAACAGTGCAGGCACAAGCACAAAAGAACCTAAACTGATCCTGAATAAGTGCAGGCTGAAAATGAGGTTTCTAAGCACAGGAGGTATGAGGTTTTGGAATAACCTCTCCAGGCCTGTGGGCAAGAAACCAAACTGCCTTGAAGCTGGCGCTGGCTTAATTTATGGCAGTTGTTGTTAGATTCCCCTGGATGCAACAGCAGAGAACCTGACTCCATCTTCCGGACCCTGCGTCCTACCCACGTGCACRCCCACACGCGCAAGCACACACACGCGCAACTCCAACGGTTGTGACTGCCCTGGAAGAGAGCTAACGAGCAGCTTAAAACTCAGGAAGAGTCTTCCTGCGCAAAAGTTAAGCCTTGATGTAACTGAGTGTCCTAAGCAAAAGGAATGCTGAAAGGCAGAAAAAATTCATACCCAGGTAAAACATGGCAGTGGTAAAGACATTACTTGTGCGTGTTAGGCTGGAAAATGAAGAAATGAAAATTGGGCATTGCTTTCTGTTGGGCTTCTGTGCTCAGCTGCAGCAGCTGACAGTAAACCTGGTATATTTAGCAAAACTAGGGCAGATAGGTCAGCAAGTAGCAAGTTACTGGGAAAAAAGTTGTAGGAGGACATCAGTCACTGCATCTGTTTGACTAAGTGAGAAGTTATAAATAAGTTTAAGGCTTCAGATTTGCTTAAAGAGTTGTAAAAGAGGAACTGAAAGAGAAAAACCTTAAAGTCCCATCACCCAAGAAGCAGCCAACATCTGGCTGGGGGACTGCTGAAAGAACAGGGTAACAGTTTTTATCTTGGCTGCCCAATCCTTTGCTTATTCTGTTAAATAAATTCTTTGCTTTAACAGACATTTGGGGGAAGGGAGGGACTTGTACCTGAACTCCGAGGCAGGTACTGATCTCTTCTGTTCCTGTGGGCTAACGGAGACATTTGAGAGCAGTTGGGCTCCTTCCCAAAGGCAGGCAGTCCCCGGGACGGAGGCACTGCCATAGCCTGCTGGGAGTGTACGTAGGTGGGGGGCAACTGAATTTTCCTTCTGGAAATTCTCATTTTAGCGTCTCGAGTCACCTGCTGTCTTTGGAGCAGCAGTTGAGCCCCGACAAACGGGCTGGCAGGAGGGAAGCATGCCCAGGCRCACGTTAGCCACCTAACAGCTAACGTTATTACCAGAAAATGTTGAAGTGTGTGCTGATACACAGCCCAGCAGAGGTATTAGAATTCACACCCAACTCTCCGTCATAAAGATTTCCCAGACCTCCTGCATAAGAATGGCTTTAATTACTTAGTTCTGTGACACCGTATTAGTACCTGCTCTTCAAACCTTCTCTGGTTTGAAGTTTACAGTGCCTGCAAGGAGTTTACAGTGCCTGCAAGGCGGACTTTGCCTGGCAGCACATGGCTGGAGGCAAGGGAGGAGCCCTCTCAGCATCTCCCTACTGCTTTTACTTCCAGGCAAATGTTTTATGTGCTCATTTGGAGAATAACATGAGTCACCACGCTCAGGTCATGGGGCTGTTTATCAGCAGTCATTTGGCGGCTCCTTTCCCTTCCAGTTCACTAACGTCTCCTCCTAAAGGAAGCGGAGGACCAGGCGAGCGACTGCTGAGTAGTCCAGGGTGGAGGTGCTTGTTTAGAGCAATTCCTGTAAGGTTTGGCGTCACCAACAACACCTGTTTCTGGAACTACCTTTCCCTGTTGGAGGCTTTTAACCTGAAAAACCCTGCATAGTTGCTCAGGAGTTTCATACTACTGTAGCAGCCTTTATCTGTGAACAGCTACAAGGGACAGGCTCTTTCATCTCACCTTCGTCAGTCCTCTTTCTAAAGCGAAGCGAGACGAGGGAGGGAGCCGAGTTTATAGGGCCTCTGAAGAGGGTGACAAGTTCTCTGCACCACTTCAGGCTCCATGTGAAGCCTCACGGCTCAGCCTTGCAGCCGGCTTACACGTGCCATGCAGACGGCTCGCAGGTGGCTAGAGCGGGTCCCATCGCCGGCCACCCACTGTCCCCACCGCCCTCGAGTTCACTGTCCACACAGCAAAAGCCAAAGCAGCCTCATCTCATAGCCTGGCGCATTAAATAACACCAAAGCGATGCTCATGATCTTTGATACGCCACGACATAACTTAGGCAGTTCAGCAGGCACTTTGCAAGCAGGGAAGTCATCCAGGCAGCAGGGATGGGTGGATGCCTATGGGCTGGACGACTGCAGCCACCCCGAGACGCCTTGTCTCACCAGGACACCGAACTGCAAAGCCTGTACATTCAAAGCCTGGAGAGCCAGGGCTTTGCGTGCCGGGCGCCCGCTCCGTTCCAGCGCAGGCTGTGCGAAAGCTGGTTTCCGAACAGGGCCCCGAGCAGCTCTGCGAGCGGGCCGCCGTGGAGCCGGGCCCTTTGGGCCACCCCAGCCTGTGCGCTGGCGCTGCAGCAATGCAGCTCTGCAGCCCGCGGCTCCATCCAGGCCGCTCCGCACRGCAGCCGCTATCCCCGCAGGAGCAGGGGTTTCCAGCGGAGCCCCGACAAGGGCTGCAAACTGCACAGCACGGTTTCTACACAGCGTTYGAAAGACAGGTGAAATAACCCCTTCAGTTTAGCCGTGAAACACCTTGCACGCCTCCGAAGGACAGACACGGGCGTTAAACCACCGTGCCCCGTGGCGAGCGCGTCCCGGCAAGCAGGCGCCCCGGCGCCGGAGCGCTTACCTCGATGATGCTGAGCCGCTCCACGCTGGAGGCGACGTGGTACTCTGCCGACGTCTCGTGATACAAGTCGCCTGGAAGCACAGAGGGTTAAAACGTCAGCGGCGCGAGCCGCCGGTGGGCAAAGACCATCTTTCCTGACGGCACTGCTTGTGCCAATGCCTCTCAGCCCCAGATCTCCTTAATTATTTCCATAAAAACACCCTCTGCTCCCCGCTCCCCTCCCACTTCGGAAGCCCGGGCAATGCAGGGTCGCTTCTGCCCAGCAGTGTCTCCTAACCGCAGTAAGACAAGGGCGTTAGCAAGCTCGTCTCTCATTGCAGTGACCCAGTATCCTCGCTTTTTTAAACATGGCAACAATGGGATATTCGGGCCCAGCGGTCAGAAATCCTCAGTTTGTGGGAAAATCAAAGGCGCTGCGCGAGCTCTGCTGCGGGAGCAGAGGTCTGACGCGTTCGTGTGCCCGCGCCGACGCAGATCTACTCTGCTCCCGAAAGCTTAAGCGTCATCTTGTGCCGCGCGGCTACGTGAACATGAATCGCGCTCTGGCCGAGTCGTCGGCTTCCTTTCGTAACCTCACAGAGGYGAGCAGAAAATCAAACCGGGGCAGATAGAGGTGAGAACAAAGGAAGGAGCGAGAGGAAAGAAGAGTCGGGAGAAATTCAAGTAATTCAACACGGAGCTGGAATATTTCATCGTTACAGCGGAGAATCCTGTTTGTCACACAAAGGAGCCCAACCAAAGCGGAAAATAAAGAGAAATCGAGAGCTTCCTCTTCCCAGCTCCCACCGGGCAGCTGCCTTTCTGCAGCGCTGGACAGTTATTTTTATGCTCTGTCTCAGCTTTTCCTTTTGTGAGATGAAGATAACAAGTTTTACCTTTTTCAGAATGCGGCTGTAACAATTACACGGAAAGACTGTAAAGTGCCACATGCAGTTTTTACTTAAAAAAAAAAAAAAAAAATTTTACCCTGGACATCATCGCATTCAGGGGTTTCAATTTTATCCATCAGATCATTGGAACTCCATTTGGTTATTTCTTTCGGGAACATTTCCTCATTGTCAGACAAGTCCTCTTTAAAAAACAGATTTTTTTTTCTTTTTTAGAGTCACACACATACAAATATGTATACAGACAAGAGCACAGAGCAGAATTAGGAATAAAAGTAAGGCCTCATAATTCTCTGTAATCTTATTATGACTTAAGCCAGCCAAGTGTTTATAAAGCATGATACTGCAGCTTTTGCCATACGGATATCAAAGTGCATTTAAGAAAGTAAATCAACATGTTGTTAACAAACAAAATCCTAGGACGTGGGGGGGGGGGGGGGGAACCACCACGGGTTTTTACGCTACCATTTTGAGTAGCGAGTCCGGCGTTTTTCTCGCCAGGCAGAATTCCTGCCCGCCGCTGCCTTGCTTGCAGCCCTGCTCCGAGATGCCGGAGCACCAGCAGGCGCAGGGGAGGGGGCAGAAGGCAGCGTTTGCCCCCGGCGCCCTCCCAGACGCCTGCAGGCTGCGCCAGGTCTCCGGGGAAGCGGCGATAAGGATCGCTGCCGTTAACAGGACCACCACCTAGAAAAGCACCAGTAACGGAGGAAACGCGAGCCCCCCCCCCCCCCCGGGCTATCTTTAGCCTGGTTTCCTTCGGGGATGAGCGCGGCTCGCTCGGAGGGCGGCTCTTTTCCTGCCTGCCCCGATGTCGTCTGGACCCGCTGGCTACCATCGGCTGCGTTTCACAGAGAACAAGGGGCCCCGAAACGTTATTAACATATTATTAATGAGAAGATGAACGAAAAGGAACAGGCCACGACAGRCTGGAGCTCCCCATCGAACCCACAGGAAACCAAATCACGGCAATTCAAGCCTTGGAAGAGCGCCTTCCGTTTGGGGGGCTGGGTTTTTCAGGTTTTAATTTGAGGATGCATCTTTTGTGTTAGGGAGGTTAATTGGTTTCTAATCAAGTTATTGCTCTATGCCTAGTATTTCTTTCCTGAAAATGTAGCATTTTGTAAATTTAATAAAGAGTTATAAACATCATAATAACAGCAATTTCAGATGTCTCGGAGATCTAAAAGCTGTAATCTTCAGAGTCATGGACCAGGATTCCCTCTTTCTTGTTGCTGTACAGTTACTAATAAAATAATTAGTTGGAAGAATCCCCGGATCAGTGACAAAAAGATTTTGAAATGTGTTATTCTTCTTAGCAAATCTGAGCAATAGCTCAAAAACCTGTACGTACAGGGGACTGTACAGAGCCAAGCCAAGACTGTTTATTTTTAGGAGTTTCTATTAACAGTTTGACCACAGAAGACAGCAACCTGGAGAGTGCTGTGTCAATACGCTGTTTCATTTTTCAACTACGGAAAAAATGTGAGCAAATTCCCATTTCCCTGCACAAGGGAGCGCAGAACTACGTGTTCAGAGTAAGGCAAAAGCACGCGCGTGCAACATGCTGGCAGAGAATTAAGAGGGAGGTTGCATGCAAAGCTCCTCCAGCAACTTAATCTAAATATTAAACTTATTTCCTTGAGAGGTTTAATTATAGCCTTTATTGCTGCACAAGTGATCACTGAATGGGATATTGCTCCTCTTATTAGTATTTATTACAGGATGGCTATTACTGTATTTGTCACCGTCTTTCCCAGAGCGTGCCAGGGGAGGAGGAGGGGTGCGAAGCCAAAGGCAAGAGATTTTTCGGGGCTCCGGCTACGCCCGCTGCGCTGCGAGGAGCCGCGCGGGTCCGCGGGAAGCACCTGAGCTCTGCCCAGCACCGACGCGCAGCCAGGGCTGCACCGGCCCCAGCACCGGCCCCGCGAGCCTCCCCGGCGCGAGGGGCTGCCGCGGCGCCCGGCCCCCGCTCGCGACCCCCGAGCGCCCGCGCCCCGTCTGCGAGCACGGGGCAACGCGGGGCCCTTCCCGAGGGCTGCCCCTGCCGAACGGCTTCAGTTCCCAAGCCCAGATCCCCTCACATGAGGCAGATTTTCCGAACTCGACTGCGTGGATTGCAGAGCACAATCTGTGCMTAAACGGAGACACGTTCTGTACTAGCAGAAGCGGAGCTGCCTTTTTTTTTTTAGTATTATTTTATTAGCAAGCTTCTCGGAGCATTGCAACAGAGGTGCAGACACCAACTGTGGCACAAGGCTCATTTTTGTTACCTCTCCTTCTGCGAGGAGCACTTCGGGGATTCCCCGGGGGCCTGGATCCCAATGGGAAATGTCTCTATCGCTATTTTTATTACYGAGCAGTTAAAAAGGCAGGAGAGAGGATGGACAGCCACGAAGCCATTTCAATGACTCATTCCTCTTTTCTTGTACGTATATTGCTACAATAAATCCCTTATGTACAGTTTTTGCAGATGCTACATAAGTTGATAAACAGAGACACTTAAAGCAAGTTGGTCCTTCTCTTTCTGGGCAAGAGACACATTTATCACCTTGACTTGCACACACAGCAAGAGCCACTTACTCTGCTGTCGTGCAAGTCACCACTCCACAGCAGGATGCCACTGGCGTGCTCTCACTCCCCGGGAATTTGGGATGCACGCCTGCATACTTGGCACGAGAACTCTCCCGGAACGCAAAACTACCAGTTTCTTGAGACTGAACTGCAGTTCAGCTGAACATCAGTGAAATTCTGCYTTACAGAACTGGGGCATGCTCTTCTAACAACTTCATTTAACAGAAAGGTCACCAACTTCATCCGTACACGTTGGGCAACTAGGCTAGATTAGCATTACAAGCGGAGAGAAGAGCCCATCTGTCGTCAGCGGAGATGAAGCCTTCCAGGCTTAAACACACATCAAGCACAATATACAAAATGAGTGCAGCCRAACAAAGCATCTTCACACACACATGCACAGAAATAATAGCAGAGCTTTTGCCTAGTATGAACAGTCAAATTACTTTGGGAATTCTGCAATCCATGATGCATTTTGATGAATTTTGGCACCTGAAGTACCTCACTGCATTCACTATCATATTTCTTGCAACAGGAGAATAAGGAGTTAATAAAGGCAAACTTGGGTCTCTTCAGGCCCAGACAGGACAATTCATCATGCCTTTTATCGATCTTTTTAAAAAAACAAAATTTCAGTCATACTGAATCAGAAAGATTCAGACACACCCACAGTTCAGTTAGCCCCGATGAATTTTACCCACGCTCATTTGCACCAAATAAAATACAGCTCCAAACATTAAGATTGTTCAAGATCACTTCAAACAGAYTGCACTGAGCCCCAAATGTTGCTGCATTAAATCTAACAGCCTGCTGGGTGATGCTGGGAACGCCTGAAGAAGCTGCACTGATGCTGCACATATCTTGGTTAGAAAGGAGCCGATTTCAGACAAAGCAAGAAGTCTTCCCCACCCYGCCCCATGCTTTCCTTTCTCTTTCCCCACCGTTTCAGAAAGCAAACATTGGYGGTTCAGGTTCCACATACCATGTGCATCGAAGAATTCATCGTCTGAGCTGTCATCCGAGTCCCTGGCAATGCTCTGCATCCTCCACTCAGAGATGCTATGGCGTGAGGGACTTGCTGGAAAAAACAGAAAAGCCTTATGCGATACGCTAAATCGACAAGACAGAGAGTTCCCAACATGATCTTTGCTGGAGGAAGAGTCGTGTGTTCGCTATGAAAAATCCACTGCTGCAATATTAAAACACAAAACCCCGATGATGCTGGTGTGATGTCAGTGTACCGCTTTAGAGATCCTGTTTGTTTACTGTTGTTATAACCTGCCAGCAAGATGCTACATTAAAGCAAGCTGTTTGTATCACTCTTATGCTATTTTGAATGGCAGCTATTTATAATTGTTAGTAGGACGTGCAAAGTCAGCTGGGTTTTAAAGTTTGCAATTAGAAAGGAAGCAGGCTGATTGGAAGCTTTCTCCGTGCCTCTCATCAGCACGCAAACCATGCCTCGGCTTCACCAACTTTCGGGCGGGTAACTAAGCAGAGCAGCCTGGACAGAAATAATCTGTTTTCTGGAAGGAAATTGCTCCTACACAAATTGGATTAGAGATCTATTTAAACTTTAAACTTGAATGATTTAAACAACATGCTCCCTCCTGCTTCGCAGGGAGCCGTGAGAGCAGCTGTCCTGCCGGAGCGAGCCCCTGGGTTCCCGCTTGCCTCCTCATCGCAGCCCTCCCCGCTGCCTTTCATTTCCCACTCCGCAGTTCCCTGTGCTGTGCAAGTGCTTTAAGGCATTGGTTTTTCCAGATATAACTCAGCAGCGATCCAGCCTCAACTCTTCTCGGCTGAACTTGTCACAGGCAAAGAGCCTGCCGAAGCGAGCGCTGCCCCGGGAGCGGCAAGAGAGACGGCCTCTCCCCTCTTTGGGATCGCTGTCGTGCGTCACAGGCAGGAGCACGCACGAAACGCTCACCGCAGCCACCCGACACAACAAGACCCCGGGGAGCCTGACAAATTCTCATTTAGCATATATAAAGACACCGAAAGGCTCCGGTTACTACGATGGCTGTACAAGCTGCTGCATCCTAGTGCTGTAACAGCGTTAAGCATGCAAGTCAAACGCTTCCAGTTCTAATTTGGTCTTGGCACGCGGAAAGACTACGGTGACCCTGCGCGGAGGCACCTAATTGCAGCTTCGCGTTGGCTCGGCAGCCCCCAGCTGCCCCACCGCCCGCCGCGGGGACGGTGAGCGAGGAGGCTGGCGGAGCCGAGCCGAGCTCCTTCGCGCGGCAGTGACGTCAAGGCACTCGCATAATAGTTGCTAAAAATAGAGCATATAATAGCATATGGGATGGTGACAAGGGTCCTGCTAGCACCAGAGGTCTCGCCCAGATGGCACAGAAAAGACTGAGCTTTTTCGCAGACGCGGCTGCTTTTCGCAACCGGCGGCAGCGGTAAGTCCAGGCAGCCCTCCTTGCCTCCATATGCTAACGCGCTGCCATTTCTTAAAGGCAGCACGAAGAAGGATTAAAATATCTGCGTGACGTACTTCCCAGCACATCACAATTCATTGCTTTCATCAGTTTTTTTTCCCCTCTAAAAGCTGAGGCAATCTGCAGTTTAAAAGAAACTCCGGCTTTGCTACCAGAGAAAACCTCCAGGTAAAATCCTGAAAGGTCGGAAAACCACAGCCTCCGAAGAGCGCCTCAGCGCTGCAAGAGGGGTTCACGGCCGCGAGCGCAACGAAGGACGGGCCCATCACTACAAAATCCCAGTGCAAGCAAGAAAGTCAGTGCTTTTATATTCATATAATGATTTCTAAAGCGACTACTAGGCTCTTCCCTGGGGCTCACGCCACTGAATCATCGCATAGTAAAACCACTGTTCATATCTCGGTCACCCCGGGATGAAATCAGTGATGGAGTGGTAAATAAAAAACTGCGAGTCAAATCGCAATCTTTTGTATGCATGAGAGATGGCTAAGCTTCACTCACCCACATCTCCCTTCCACGGCCGCTGGAGGAAAGGCTGTCCCTGGGGGGGCCCAGAAAAATCAAGATTTTGCCCTCTTGCTGTGAGGGCTATCAGCTGCGCTTGACAAAAAGGTGGAGCTGCTGAGGGTTCAARCCCTCTTTCTGCAGCTCTCTGAGAATTCAAACCCTTTTGTACAGAACAGCCCAAGGAAATGAAGAGTTTAACACAGCAAAAAAGGTGACCGACTAGGGAGAGGTGAGTGACAAAATTCAGGACTCAAAGCCAAGTCCTCCCAGGGCACCCAAAGGGGCTTTAACAGCCAATCGTACCCTGCAAACTTGCTGAGCAGCATCTAGAAGGGAACGCAAATGCCACCTACGGTCCCACCAAGCCTCGGGCTGCAAGGCGTGGTGCCTGCAGAGCTACAGCGCATCGCCACCAGCGAAGGGCAGCAGCCCCCAGCCACGTCCCTCTTCGGAGCGTGGCGACCTCCTTTCGTCCCCCAGGAGCTGATGGTGGTGCTGAGCTGCACAAGCTGCATTGCAGCACCCGGGCAGCCTAACACCAACTTTTGGGATGAACAGCATGTAGGAACATTTCCGCCCAGCCAAAGAGCATGCATCACTGACAGTCACACCTACGGGACAACTAGAAACATTCCCAAACCTCCAACAGGTTATCTGCAATACCACCAGAGAAGGCCTCTTTTATGAGCGTTAAAAGGGACTCGCTGGGGCGATATGCATTGTCCCAAAGGGGTCAGCCATTAGGAGACATGCTCATACCTCCCAAAAGCACAACCGCCACACAGTTCACAGTAGAGCAAGTCATCAGCGCCCCATCTTACCTCCTCTTTTTGAAGATCGTGAGGACTTGGAAGAGGTGGACCACTGCTTGGTGAGTGACCTCCCAGATGCCGTTTCACTGTTACTAGCAACATCCTCTGTGTCAACAGGCGAAACGGTGTCAGCTTCAACATCCTTCTCGCCAGGAGTGTCCTTGGCTCCATGCTGCTCGGTATCATTTTCACTGCAGAACTGGGCCATCTTCCGAGCCAGCATCAACTGCGCCTCCTTCTCCAGCTGCCGGATATCCTCAATGGTGAGCCCGTACCACTCATCCTGCCAGCACCAGGCCTGCCGATGGGCACGGACCATGACCTTCCGCAAGCCTGCAAAGCCAGAATGCCCCCGTCACCAACGCTACAAGACTTTGCAAAGATATGTGTTCCCATTCCCTAAACCTCAAGACATTGTGGCATTGAGTACAGTGGAGTTAATGACACCTTGGTGTAATCTGCAATAAAGGACCTTCACGCAGCAACCACTGGGAGGGCAAATTGGTCATTTCATGTAATCGCATCCCCTCAATTCTTGCTAACCAACCATGCACCAAAATTAGTATTCTGCAACTGCTTTCAAATGCAGGAGCGACTTCCTAATTTCAAATCCAGGATTTTGTTCTGGGACTGCCCGCTCCACCAAGAAGGAAGGAGCCAGGTGCAGAGCCCAAATGTCCCAACCCCCTTGAAGTTGTGAGAAGTTGTGACATTTGGATCCAGCCTTCAAAGTGAAGTACATTACCAGCAAAACAAACAAGAAAACAAACAAAAAAGACCCTGAAACCCAATCTTCTTTCATCCAGGAGAGTTTCAAGTGGTTCCTTCATGAACACTGCACAGCCACCACAGGGCGGTCACGGGGCAGGAGCACATCCTCACACTGGCAGTGCTAACAAGACTAAAACCTCTCCCGTCCCTGGAAATCTGCACCCAGTTTCTATTTATCAGCAAAATGGTCTCACAAATACAAGCTTCTGAGATAATGGGATGGGAAGCAAAGGAAGGGAGGGAAGAAAGACACTTTATTTTACAGACACGGTCCCTTTCTGCTGCTGCATGAGAAAAATGAAGCGGGTAAAGCCAATTTAAAATACAATTTCAAAATGTCACATCCCTGAAAGGAAGAACCATCTGAATATCAACACGTACAATGGTTGTGACCAGGCAACAGAAACTTTCTTCCAAGAGTTAAAAGTGTTGGCTACCATCGTCATAGCACTAAGACTTCAAAACAAGATAATCACTCAGGATTTTCAAACAATATTACTGCTGAAAAGCTCACGGCTGGCCAAGGCTTCAAACAGCTATTTATTACTGATAGGAGCACAGAGCAGTAATGGTGCTTTTAAGAGCTTCTGCAAATATTGACAAGCTAATCCTCAGGAGCCCTTAGGAAAAATCAATGACTATTGTTCCCCCTGTAATTATGGGGAAACTGAGGCAGGGTTGAAGGACTTGCCAAAAGCAGCAGTGGGAATTGGTGTCATTGGGATTACAGAGCCACAACTCTCTGCTTCTAAGCTCGGAGCAGAAACATCCTGCACCTCAAAGCTGGCAGGCGGGATACTGTATGTATGTATATGTATATTTATTTTTTTCCTTCCAGGCCTGGCCATTTGTCTGCTGCTCTGCACTTCGGTTAGTCCCTAATGCCGCGATACATGCACCGGCCGCCACAAAACAGGAAGAAACAAGCACTGAGATCAGCAGCCAACACGATGGATCAGCTCAACCTGAACTTCATTTGCACAGTAAGATTAAATCTATCAATTTTTTATGCATTTCTCTGCCTGACTTTCAAAGAGGAGCTCCACATAACACACGCACGTTTGAGCCAGCAGGCTACGACCTCTGGGGGCAGAACGAGGATCCTCGGCAACTTCATTCCGTTCAGCCTTAGCAGAGATTCAGAGTTATTTCCCCCGCCTGATTACTTTCTGCAGAACCGCAGGAGAATGTTTTAGCCTCTTCACCTCCTGTTATGACTGACATTCAGCAGAGCTTAAAAACGAGGATTGAACTCCCGTCACATCCAGCTCGGAAGCCAAGAAAGCGTTTCCCTTGCCGTAACTCCGTCCCCACCACCACAGCGATCCTTCAAACTCCGTCATGTCCACAATGTCCACTTCTACTTTGCTTGAAAGCAGACTGTGAGCAGACGCAGCGATGGGGACGGAGGCCCCCAGCTTCTTCCGCCACGCCAGCCCCGGGCTGCGGCAGCCTGGAGAGCACCATGGCCTCTGCACCCAGCCCTGGGACACCAACGCACCAGCTCCTCCGCCCCACCAAAATCCTCTCTGCAAGGGCCTAGATGCCACCCATCGCACGTATCTTTGTTTTAAGGAACCAACATCATAAGGAACGAAGAAAACCACTCGCGGAAAACAAGACGGCCTCCAAAGTTCCCCTTTGCCTTCTTGCACTTCTTCCCCCAGCTCACAGAAATTGCCTGTGTCTCTTCGCTCAAGCCAGTGGAGCCTGTCACTCCGGTCAGCACTGCGCTAAGCGCAGTGGCCGCACCAGAGACCCCAAATCCCCCTTCCTTACAGCCTCGCTCATCTGAAGATAAGATGCCCTTACAGGGCTTTGTGATTGCTGTGCCTCTCTCCTTCCAGCTCAGTTTTGAAGTCAAAAAGACAGAAATCATTTTCCCAGCCTCTGGCCTTCACCTGGGATGCATCAGCTGTGCTGCAGCTCTCGCAAGCATGGGGAGAAAACCTGGAAGAGAACGAGGCTGTCCAGGTGCAAAAGGAGTGAAAAAATAGAAGTTATGGCCTGCAGAAAGAATCACAGAACCACAGAATCGCTGAGGTTGGAAGGGACCTCTGGAGATCATCTAGTCCAACCCCCCTGCTCAAGCAGGGTCACCTAGAGCACATTGCACAGGATTGGAATCTCCACTGCTAGTTATGGAGAAGAGCCCCAGTTGGTGCATACACCACCGAATACCTCCCTACAGTGCAGCAGCCTTGCGGCGGGGGCCGGAGGGCCTGCCCAGGGCCCCCGTGCCGCTACGCAAATCCAAGGTCCAGCCGGGAATGAGCACGGCCTCACCAGTCCAGAGACGGCTTCCTCCAGCGCCAGGCAAGGATTCAAGTCCTAGAACGTTTTTCTCCAAACGTCAGAGAGAAAGCAAGCTTTTTACTTGAAAAGCGAGAAGGAGGGGATGGAGCAGACCTGGGAATCGGAGAGCAGCTGGGAAAATTTCTCTTTTTAACCACTCTGGGCTTTCAAGCAGTGCCTAAGGGCCACCTCCAGCCCTGGGGCATGCTGCTGGGGAATGGGAGCTGGCCGGGAAGGCCGGGCTGCAGATGGCATCGCGCTGGCCACACTGCTCCAGGCTGGAGCCAACGCGACAAGCCTGGCGGAGGCTGCGGGCAATGCAGCGCTCCTCCGTCCCGTCCCGCTGCGGGCTGCACTCCCCTCTGCCTCCGCAGGGCAAACACCACCGGCAACAGGAACAGACCGCCGGGTAGCGGAGGGTCTCCCAGGGAGGTCTTCGTGCTGGGAAGAGAGAACTGACGGCACAGGAGAGTCAGGCAGATTGTGCAGAGTTTGTTTTCCCTCCGCCCAGCTCGTGCCATGAACCTTCTTCTCCGGACTTGGGGAGCAACACCGTGGTCTGAGCAGGCAAATCATGCACTGAAGTCAGCAAAAATAACAGGAACAGGATTTTTATAAGGAGGCAGGTACCAGCTGATTTCAGTAATATTAGTAGTTAAGAAGATTTTATTATTTCTCTAGCAAGCGCACTGCTCTGGTTTAAAAAACAAAAAAACCCACACATGCACATATGCACACGTGCAGACTGAGCTCAGAAGTACTCATCATTTTTGCATTGATTTAATTACAACATTTCCCACTGCGCTCTGCGGAACGATCATCTGCGAAGAGTCTAGCAGGGTGCAAACATTTAAATCACTCGCCTTTCAAGTCACCATCTCAACAGCTCTGCCGCAGAGACGGGTTCAGTCCTCCAAGCGCCAACTTTTGCGAGCGATTTGCCTGCAGACTGTGGTGTTGTACTCGGCGCTCACAAAAGGAAGCGTAAACGAGCACGAGACAAGCCAGGACTGGGCAGACTTTCTAGTTGAATTTGAAAAGCTTTTGTCTGCCGTTCTGGGTTTGTCTTTGGATTTGAAATAAGAATAGTAACTCTGACAGGAACTCAACACAAAAAAAGAACCAAGCCCCAAACCTCACCCAACTATCCACATAATCTATGGGTAGCCAAAAAGACAGTTTATATACCCAGTGGCAACACGCCAAAGCATTTTATAACACACAATTGCCTGGCAGCAGACAAAGGACGTCTGATTTTCCTTGTGTGACACTATTGCCTCGACAGTCGCAGCAGATCCCACAACCTCGTCAGTACAGTCCTCGTTGTCTGAAGGCATCTAATCATACATAGCCTGCAGGTACGTCTGCTTGCTCCCCTCCTTTCCCTTGCTCAGACCACTCAGGAAGCCAAGCGCGTGGTCGCAGCCACATCGCGCTCGCTGCAGTCTGCCCAGGCTGGAGAAGATAAAGCTGTACGTGCGGGCCCCGAGGGACAGTGCCTACGGGATGAGCTTTCTCATTAAGGTACTTAAGTGAAGCAAAAGCTGGGCAAAAGAGCTTTCTAAAACGATTCCACTTCAACGCTGTGCGACAATTTGGGCATACGTACCCTAAGACGCATTGGCTTAGGCAAAGCTCTGGTTATCGGGACGGCAACACACTTTGCCACAGCATATAATCAATAACCCATGCGCAGTCAACACATTTGTTTAACAACAAAAGTGTCGTAGCCCACGTGCACGATTAGGAAGTGAGTGGGAGCAGAACATTATGCAGTGCCAGTCCAATTAAACTTAAATTCTATGGAAAAGGAGTAAAAAAGCATACAAATATTACAGCCAAGTAGACTAATAGCCCACAATTTCAGTCTGTGTCTCAGGCTGTCAAAGCACTGAGTAACTGTCCAATTAGTCATCAGAAAAAATGGCTGTTATGCTCGGTAAGAGACGGAGAACATTTCAACACCATCCCCCAGAGTTACTCCCTCCGCACTCAGTAGCCCTTCCACATATTACAATCCATCCATCACTTAACTCGCAAGTTTTCTTCTTTCAAGCCAGTCTCCAGTTTTAGTGTGCCCCAGTAAAGGGCTGCTCCCACCTAGGGCAGAGTTTGGATCCTGCTCTTGGATCGTGCCTCGGCTTTCTTGCTGGCTTGAGGACCCTGCACACAGAGCCGATTCCCCAAGAAACAGCTTTGCCGGGGCTGGGCACAGAGGAACAAGGACAGAAACACCTGGGAGGGGTTGGCAGACAAGAACATCTGTGGCACCTGGGCCCACCATCTCATTTTACAATGCACAGACAAAACGGAGAGCAGCCTACAAGCCCGGTCAGCCACATCGTAGCACACTTCTAACTCAAACAGCCTCATACCCAACCGTCTTTCGTGCCTGGGCTCCGATGCTTTTCCACCCACTGGTAGCTTGCCCATGGCTATCCTGTTGCAAGGCAAAGCTACTCATCTTCTGTAGATACCTGCAGTTTTTGCTTCCGCTCTTCAATCACTCAACTTTGTCTCTCCTTAAAGACTTTTCTGATTTTATGCATCTTAACCACATTGAAAGACATCATTTGCCATCATTACAACAGAGTGGAAAGGCTTTTGAAAGGCAGACAATGAACCGGCTCGGCTCTCCGCAAAGCCTCAATCGAGAGGAAAACGGCAGGCAATTTTTATGAAATACAAAAGAAGCATTTCTAAGGGACCACAGCTTAATCTATGCCAAACACCTCTGAACAACTGGAAGAGTCACATGTTTCCTTTTTAATTTAACAGATACAATGGAGTTGTTATTCTGCCCCCATGTTTTGCAGTTTACACTAAATTAACCCATGTCACCGAAACGCCGAGGGAGTTCACTGCAGACAGCCACTTGTAACAGAGTCTGTAACAGGTAAAAAACCTCCATCTGTAGGCAAAGGAAAACCAAAGGAGCTCTAAGAGAGCAACCTGCAACTCTTCCGAGAACAGCGTATGCCTTGCCCCACTGCTCTATCAGTGTTTTCCACATTAGCTCTCAGGAGCACAGTACGACTGAAGAGAGCTATAAAACCATTTACTTGCTCTAGCATCATGCACGTCAAAGCAGCTTTGCGTATAGAAAGGGACAGCTGTAGATGTCATGCAGGGGAATTTACTTTGTACAGAAACTAGCCAGCATCCTTCACACGTATGACAAGTTGGCCCCTTCTTCATCGCGTCTGTGTCCGAGGACAGCCATAGATATCTACATTTTTTGAGATGGGAATGATTTAAAGAAACATTCCTTAAGTTTTCCACCTGGCCACAGATCCCGTCTCCTGTGGCAAGGCTCAGGAACCATAGCAGCTGTGTTATAGATTTTCTGCAAAGAACAAATTACTGCCAGCGCCACTGCCGCTGTTCCGACTTGCACAGTCTCCACGTAGTTACTCCTGGGACACAAACAATAGCCACCTCCTTAGCAGCACTGACCTAAGAGCGACGCATCAGTCAAAGCGGCACGTTTACTCACGACTGAGAACTGCCCCTGACCCACGGCGGGTTAGGAGCACAGTGGGGTGGGGAGCCCCGGACACTGCACCCGGGAGGGCAGAGATGCGTGCCCATGCGAGCACCCACCCACCCAGCCGCAGGGCAGCAGAGACCGGCGACTCTCCAGAGAGCCCCTTCCTGAACGCCGTACAAGGGGGACTGTAGGTGTAGCTCGTTTCTTTGAGCAGCCCTTGAGGATTCTGTCCAAAGCAAAGAGAAGTGGCAGATTTTGAAAAATAACTGGCTAAATTTTCAACAGACAAATCCTTGTCTAAAAAAAAGAAATGCAAGATCTTGCCTACACAGGACCTGTAACCATTTCAGTGGCTACACATGATCTGGATTCACACATACTGGGATCACAAATGATAAAACAACTTGATTTTTCTGAACTGACCCATAGCTCTGCGCGTGACAGGGCGGTCCGGTCCAAAAATCTCCTTATAGACACGTCTCGTGATATGTTACATCGCACATACCTCATCTGTGTGTTTCAATTCAGAAACAACATTAAGGAGTTGACAGTGAACCTTGCAAGACTACAAATGCTCACCAACATCATGGATAAACCGCTCGATTTTGGACTGCATCCCCCAGTATCTGAACTCGACTTTACAAAGTTTATATGCACACATGATTGGGTATTTCCCAGGGTTGTTCTTGTATTCTTCAATCCAGTCTTCTGAGAGGGGGCCTCTTTTAGTCTTCACTGATTTATACAGCTTTGGATCCTCCTCAGCTTTGTATTCGTGTGGAGGGATAGGATCTTTAACAATATCAATAGGATCTATAAAAAGAGAACAGAAACAGTTAAATTCTTCCTTTACTTGAACAAAGGAAGAAAATACCATTTTTCAGAAGTTGTTTCTATTTTAGTAAGTACCAGAACCATTACAGCTATTTAGTTTCTTTTTACTTACACTTAAACAACTGATATTTAAATTGTTTATATATTGCTCCTGGGCAGTGATCAGCTCTGCCAAGGGAACTTGCACACACAGCTCCAGAAAAAAGATTCTTTGCTCCAAACAGATATTTTTGCCCACAGTGACTGCAGGTCCACAGCACCCAGGCAGATCCACGCGCTCCATCTTTCCAGCTCCACAAAGATCTTTTGTACATCCCATCTTTCAGCTTTTCTACTATCACTCACAGCGCTACAGCTCTGCCTAATCTGAGAGTTAAAACACATTTGCCTTTTTTTTTTTTTTTAGTACTGTAATGGAAAAGATGTACTCCAAAGATAAGGTGTTCAGTGGGTAGCATCAAGGGAGGTTACTGGTAACTCATCACACGCTACTGTTGCACTTGACATGTTAAATTTTCTACCCTCTGTAGTATAAATCCAAAATTGTCCTAATTAACAACAACTGGCAACGGAGAAGTGCAAAACGCGATGGGAGCAGAATGAATGAACGCATTTTAAAGACCTGCAACCCCCCACAAACCTCAGCAGAAACATCTAGCATTTGGACTGAAGGACAGTATCTCCCTGCCCAAGAAACAGCTGCTTTTTCGATGGAGGCAGCCTGACTCAAGCCTAGTTAAGGGTGAGTTGGGTCAGTATGGAAAGCCTGATCAGACGGATACAGCAATGAGGACAGTCAACTGAAGTTCAAAATAAAGAAGTTTAAGTGAAGTAACGCTCAAGTAAAACTGCATCGGGTGTCCCTTGTTATGCAGCACGCCAACAGAGCTGAAGGAGCTGAAGCAGACGCTAGGTGTCCTTCTCCAGAGCTCCCGGGCACGGCGAGCTCTCGTTTCTGCGCCTACGAGGAGTCAGGCTGAGCTCAAATAATAGTCGAGTCCCAGCAGTTCCATGAGCAAGTGATGTTTTAATTCTGTGCGATGATAATTGCCGGCACTGCCGGTCCCCCAGGGGGGTCTCCTGCAAATGCCACCAGCACGGGCCACGAGGGACAGCAAGACACAGGAGCTGCCGTGACACTGGCCATTTCCTGCCTTTTTACAAGATGTTCCCTTTTGCCTTTCCCCTGTTAAATCCTTAAGTATATAAGGCTCATTAACCCGATCTCCCGAAGAAGGCTGCAAAGCTGAAGTGTTAACCTGCACGATGGTGATACTAGAAGGGTGGGAAGCAAAAATGAAATACACCCTCGTGTTTCAGAAATGCAGACAGGAATAATATTTTCATATACACAAAGCAGCTATACAGTTACAAAGCAGTATAAAATAGCAAGTGTTTTCCTCTTCAATATTTATTTCTATTTATTACTCCCAAAAGCATTAGATGTCTTACTCCTCACAGCACCGCATGAAGGAGACAGGAAAACAGCTCCATTTTACAGATGGGGGATTGAAACGATTTCTCTAGAAATGCCGTGTGGTTTACATTGAGCCTAGAAGAGAAGTCAGATTTCCTCACCCTACGTGTTGCACCTCACCCAGCAGCCTGTCCACTAATGTTGGGGGGGAGATATGGGACACTCCACGAAAAAAACCTTACATAGCAAACAAAAAGCAAAATAAAGGAAAACAAGCTAAAGGAAAGGGCTATTCACCGAGAATGGTCTGTCTTTTCTCCGCAGGAGAAAGGTTGAACACGTTGACATGCTCTCCTGGGTCAGTTTTGTAGTATGTCTCAATATCAATAGAGAACTTCTCCACAAAAGGACACGTGTACCTGAAAGAGAGAACAGTGCACCCTGGAGTAAATCCTGCTAGGTTCCGCAAGCAGGGAAAACACTTCCTAGGATGTATAAAATCAGTCCCAAATCCAAGCCAGCCTTTACTCGTATTTTACTTCAGAGAGATTGAAAATGCCACCTGTACAGATTACAAAAAAAAAAGAGATTGAGATTTCTTTAATAACTTCTTAAGGCAGGAGTTTGCCTTGGACACGTGGCTTCAGTGGAATGGCTCTGTGTCAGTAAAACACCAAGCACCCAGCAATGAAGGAGCCTGCTCCCCACAGGGTGCTACACGGATCACGGGAGAGCTGGAGCCAACACGCCCCATGCAGTTACTGGAGATCAGGCACCCACGCAAGCCCAGAAACAACTTCTCAGCCAGCAGCAGCAAGCACTGGCAGGAGAAAGCCCGAGGGGAAAAGCAAATAGTCTCAATTTGCAGAGACACTGACAAAAAACCTGCAACTCGGTTTGACATCATCTCCTCCAGGAGACGACTACCAGGACAGACTGCTTTAGGAGGAGCAGTTTTCAGCAAGGAGCTAGCATTTGGGTCTGCTGTATTAACAAGTTACGTTATCCTTACAGACATGACACAGGTACTAACACAGGGATGCTCTGGAAATGCACCTCAGCCAGGAGAAAAGCTGAGCTCTTGCCAAGAATCTGCAGGAGAATAAAATACAGCCTGATTCTGCGCAGGGCCGGATTTCCTGCCTAGCTTACTGGCTCGTGGGCATTTCAAGAGGATCGAAAAAACAGACAGAAAGTGAGCTTTGATCACATGAAAATCAGACAGCTCCGTTATTTACAGTCATGAGCAACTGCTCGTACACAGTCACGCACTTCCCGCCCTTCCCCAAACTAATGTCATTAGCAGAGACCAGCAAAAATAAAACTATGAAACTTTTCTAGATTTCTGATGAAACCAACACATTCATTACAGCCTTTTTGTTATGAAAGATGACAGCAACATCAGCCTTGTAAGCTTGGAATACGGCAAATGTTCTAAACCAAAGTAATGGGCATATAGGAAGATCCCAGACTGTTTATTCCAGGGTATCTGAAGCATTCCCAGATGAAATCAGCTGAAACAAGGAGGTCCCAGAGGGCTCCAGGGAGCCTCTGGCTCTCTTCCCTTCTCATGGTAAAGGCCATAGGGTGTAGGTTTGTTATTTTCCAGCTAAATGCTAGTAAGAAAGTCCCCAGAACAGAAGCACCAGAAAACTTTCCATGTTTTATATTCTTTTAGGATTTTTCTCTCCCCACACTTTCCCACCTAGAACAAATGAATCCTGTTTTACTTGACAGTGTTCAACATGACAACCTTCTCATCACCATGCACATTTAAATCTAGCTTCACTGAGCTAGTAGATACCTGCAACAATAAGTAGATCATACAGCGCAGGATACAAGACTAAATAAAAATCTGTTCAAGATTTCCCATGCTCTGATCAGCAAAACAGCTCACATCTTAGAGCAACCAGCTACAAGTTCTGAAGTACTTACACAGGCAGCTCAGGCAACACTTGCACTCCTGAGATTTAAGCACTGGTAAGAATTTTAGGACTTGACCCCACAATTGCTCTAAAGGATATTACTGAAGATGTAAGAGACGTCACTGTCACACAAAGTGACACCAAATCCTCTGAAGTAGAGAAACACTTCTGGACGTTGTGACAAGCGTTACCTTGTCCTCGTATAAGGATACGCATTCCACGATTCCTCTTCGACTCGCAGCGCTGCCTTGGGCAATATGGACCGAAACCAGCTGGGTATGTGCATACCAATGTGGTACACTTTGTGAGTATACTGCCCGTTGCCTCCCGGGCCGTCCATGTAGGGCCTGTTCTCCAGGATCTCCACTCCGCTGCCTTCCCCACATGTCTCCTCTCTGCTCTTTTTCTGAAAGGGAAGACATAACACCACAGTTAATCCTTCCAGTACACGGTAAATACCTAGATCTCGAAGCACATGAACACTGGAGATGGTTTCTAGGACTTCTGTTGAGTATAATTTTACACAACCATCAGCGCTGTGCAGAACTGTAGCAGCACCCTGGCACCAAGATTACCAAACCCAGAGATTAGAACTGGGAGAGACTTAGCGGCTCATCTGGCCGACACGGGAACACAGATCTGACTTATTAGAGATCTGCCAAAGTAAAGCTCTGCAGCTGGACACCTCTAGAACTAAGAGACGGTTTAAACGGAGATCTAACAACGCCTCAATTCCCGCTCCCACAACAGGCTACGCATGGCTCTGAACAACCCAACGGCACAAAAAGCTTTCACCACAGCGGCTGGCATGGCGAAGGGGAGTTTATCACACTTGGCACATTCTTGTGGTATAATATCAGCACGAAGAATCATATGCATACTCAGTCCAATGTCGCAGTCCTAAAGATTGTATTCTACAACCTAAAAATCACAGTATTTGGGGGTTCGTTGCTTGCGGTCTGGCAGGGCAGCAACTCTCCAAGAACAGCTTGAAGACTATGCTCTGCTAATTAAGATATTTAGAAGAAATAACCCAAGTTTGCCAGAATGCACACAGCACCCTCTGGCAGCCTTTCTATTTTGGCTTATTTGTAGTATCGTCCCTCATTGAGAAACCTGGCAAAAATTCCTTCCAAAAAAAAAAAAAAAATCCCCCAAAATTCTGTGCTTCTAAGAGCTAGAGAAAAACCAAATATTTGGTCATTTCTAACACGTTTCAGCAGATACAATGATGTATAACATTCACTGCTTCCAAACAATAGATTCATATTGTTAGTATTTTTAGTTTATTATGTGTGTTTGAGAGGACAATAGTTTGGCAATTAAGAAGAAATTGGAAACTACTGCAAGAATCAACTGCAAAAAGTAACGCAGTAACAACTTTTTCTTTTTTGCATACAAACAACGCCAAAGAAAATGTAGTTTAACAGAAAGTGATAAGACGCAAGAGATGGGCTTTTCTTTGGAAGGCAGGATGATAAGCAACACAACTATTTAAAAAGCGGGATATTTACTTCTAAATAACTCTCAAGTGATTTTAAGTTTAAACAGCTGTAACTGACAAATCTAAACAACTGACAAATCTAAATATTCAGTTTTTTCTCCCACTCCACAAATTACAGTACTAGAGTAAAAGAGAAGCACTTTTTCTAAAGTTTATATCAAACATTCAGCTGGCAGTTCATTAAAACACACAGCCTCTTAAAAAAAATTACTGTCTTTCAGTTCTTGTATAAGCACTGGCCAAGTCCTCTACAAATATTTATGACAATAACATTAAATAATCTTGATGACCCAAAAATCTCGTTAATTCAGAGGTCTCAGAAAAGGCAGTAACCCAGCAGGCAGAACGAATGTGTCTCACAGAATAACAGCACGGCATCTGGGCTGAACAGTCGATACAAATTACAGAGATCTAGAGTTTTATTATACGGCAGAAGCACAGGGAAATCATAAGCAAAGGAAATACGGATTCTCTTTGTGCCGAGTTACCACGTGTAGACTCATACATCAGCTGGATTTAAAACYACCTTTCTAGATCGCATGATTACCAGTAACTCCAGATCTAAAAGCCCTTGTTTTGAACCAAACATATYTAGGAATCTTTCAGCTTCAAAAGAAATCCCTAGCACTGAGCGGTCTCAGCATCTTCTAGGACCATGCCAAGCCTGGCCTGCACAGACAGCGTCCACAGATTTACAAACATTTGTATCGCATCAGGAGACCAAAATGCTGAAGATTTAACCTGCTTTTATAGCCATGGTTGACATGAAACTGGAGGAAAAAAAACCTTTAGGCTTTCGTCTTGGTAACAGCATGCAGCTTCTTATACTTCCTTTCACAGCTACAACTGAGCTACGTCYGAACAGCATCTTCTGTCTTGCCTCCCCTGATAGCTCTCCGGGAGGCAGGAGTTTTATCCCCAATTGGATCCATTTGAGAAGCTGAAAGGCCAGCACTCGAAGCAGCTCACGCAGGCTCTGCTGGTCTCTGTGCTATAACTTCTCCCCGAGCGGAAGATTGGAGCTGGGGCAAACCGGCCGCGCATGCTTGCCAAGTCCCTCCGTCCCCAGAGCGGACCTGTTACGATCCATGCCCTCATAATGCTGCCTGTCTCTGGGGATGAAGCATCTTGGTCTCTGCATAAGCTTTAATTCATTAACTGATGATTTTCCAACACAGGAAGAAATAGTTTACACTTGAAGTGGTTCAGGAAAAAAAACAAATTTCACTTCTTTTATGCACTACGGGGCCAGACCTGGGCTGAGGAGAACCTCGGTGAGAGATGAGCTAGCTCAGAAGTTGTCTGACCTGCTTTGGGGAGCAGCCATCCTTTTTTGCCATTCAGAGGCCGCTAACTAAAGCCGCTTGCCCAGAAGGGACGTCCTGCGGAGAAAACCCTCCCTGGTCTGAAGGCCAGCAGCAGCACACCCCAGGCACACAGCAAACACCAACATCCCCCGCTCTTCCTTCCTCATTATGTCAGCTTTGACAGAAATCTCTCTGCACGAAAGCAGGTTGCCTGGTTCTCATCATAGGGCTAGAAGGCTGCTGAACCTGCAATATCGGCCAATTTTTGCTTTACGCGAATACTTCCATAAGCAGCTTTTCCACACGCCCTGATAACGCTAGCACTGAATTAGCTTTTCAGATAGAGCCGTCTGATTGCCGGAGCTGCGACGGGTGCTACAACATTAGCATCCCAACGCTCGGAGGGGGAAGGAAGAAGGGAAAGACGCGAGTTAACTGAAGCTCTTTGGGGAAGTCAGTCCACATCCCAGGGCAGAGTTCTGGTTATTTTATTGACTTCTCTGCAACTGCACCAGACCGCAAAGCCCATCCRGGCGCAGTGCACGCTTCCTCCTTCAGGCTTTCCAGATGACCAGCCCCGGCACACAGCCTCTTTCACCCAGCTGCAAACCTTGAGCAAGTTTTGGCCCTATAGGTTCTTCCTGCTCGTCACTTATTTGCATAAGATACAATAAAGTATAGCAAGACCATTTTCTTAGATTATTGTGAAATAAGAGCTGCACCTTTGCATGACAAAAATCTGAACTGTAGAATTTGTATCTCAAACAAACTTTCCAGCTGTTTTGAGTCAGGCCAATTTGCACTCAAAGCAACACATGGCTTGTTGCTGGGAAGGACAGTACAATCAAAGAAAAACTCCACATGAGAAATGCACGTAAAGCCCCTTCACAGCCCTGAACGCTCTCACACTTACCCACTGGCCTGCAGAGAAGGCTACACAGCCACAGGAAGGTCAGGAAGGACTCAGCAGGTCAGGTTAGAGGGCGAACCGCACAATTACTAACCAGTCATAAAAACAAAAAGTAAATACATTTCTCAGACAAAAAAAATGAAGACCTCAGCAACACACGCTTGACGGACCAGGATGACACTCTGCACGTAAGTGGTGCTGTGAAAGTACACCACTTATGCTAGTGAAGAGCAATTTGCTTTTCAACCATATAGCCTCTTCACGTCTATTGTGACTCAGCTAGAGCATGGAGAGGGCTTGTTACARGGAAGCGGTCTGTAAACAACAATTAAAAATTAACTGTTGATTAGGAAAACATTTGGCTTGAAAAGTGTCCAGCAAGCCCTCTCCAAAAGATGTCTGATAGCTGGGAGTGGCAGATGTGCAAGCATTTTAGGGTCAGACTTTAAGCTTTCAGCTTCATAGACCCATGCCCCTACAAAAGGGGAACTTTTCTTTAGCACGTTACCTGTGCTATTACGACCCAGAACTAGCTGATAACAATATCTTCTCCATCGACAAATATCTGAGGAATGGTCCTCAACAAAATCAAAGAGTAGCTAACAGCCTTTATATGCAAGTTATCTAAGCTGTAATCACAGTAAACCGTCTTATATTGTATTACAACAGGAAATCCAGTCATCCCTTTAGAACTCCCTCTCCCCCACCGACGACACTCGATGTTCTGCACAGCCCCATCAATAGCTTTCCAGGACAGATGGTGACACAGATCCCTTCTAGCTAAAGTAATAGCATTAAATTACTCATAACAGGGAACCCAGAGAAGCAGATGCACCATGATTAGCAAGAATGCCAGTTACTTAAAGGCTTCTATTAAAATAAATCTCTTGGCACAGTGGCATAGCATGGGACACAACACATGACCTCACCATAACAATCACAGAATGAATAATTCCCTTGAATGTCACTTAAACATGGGGTTAGCCTAACCCCATTTATCATCTGCCCTTCACAACAGGAGACAAACGGCTGTAAACAAAGCCTTCCGCTAACAGACAGGTGGATCAGCTCTCGGGTTTTCCATCCCCTTTCCCAGTGAGAAAGGCACTTTGCTACCAGCACAGACCTCACCTTGTAAAGCCCAAGCTCAGCAAATCATCCTGGCAGAGCTGAGGGGGACCAGGTGATTAAATTAAGCTCTTAGGTTTTTCTAGTGGTGTACAGCTCAGAAAAGGAATTATCACTGCTGGCAACAGAAACCCCCACAATTTGAGGAGGCTCAGTTCAGCTGCAGGAACTGTGCATTTACAGCAGCTTCTTAGAGAACAAGAACACGTAATGCTGGATMAGCAGGACAGCCAGGATATGCCCTATTGCATCTGTGGGAGAAACACAGAAGCCAACTGGCTTTGGAAATTAAACTCACCTTTACACTTTTGGTTTAGCTTTTTTGCCTCTAGACTTCAGTAGTCAGGATGCTCATTGCCAGACCYGACAATTCTGGATCTTTATTTTTAAAGCGATTTCTTTTCACAGCTCTGCCGTTAATTTGGCTGAGTGATGTACACCAGTCACACAAGCCTCAAAGAGCCACTGTATCGCTCCTTTGGCCCCAYACCAGGCCAGCAATCCAGGTAGTGCTCTGCTTGCTTGCTTAAGAGACGGAGCATCAGATAACGGGCAGCAAACTGCACCAACTGGTGGTTTCTTTATTAGAAAAACTTGGATTGCAGCAGCTGCTAGAGCACTGTTCACCTCCTCAGGCTGTAGCTATCCAGCATCTCCATGAGGAGAGGGTTCATGTTCTTCTCTTTCCAAACAACAGRGTGACAGTGTTGAACCCTGCACACATCCCATCTTTCCCATTCTGCTCCGATCAGGGCAAAGGTGGACTTCTGCAAGGAAGACTAGCTGCATTTCCATCCTAGTCTGATGGGACAGTTTCTCAGCATCAGGAACTCCTGTAAATGTAGTCTTTTTGGTGAACTAAAAGAAACRCTAATCACACTTCTCCCAGTCACTGAAAGCTCTTCACCAAGCTTCAGTTWTTCTGGGTTTACAAAGTGATTTAGATCCAATAAGTTTCTGCAGGCCACACCTGAACCTGTCCAAGCTGTATCTGCACTCGTAGGTTCAACGTTCAATAGGTAACATGCAATAACGGACAGCCGCGCTGAAGTTTGCAACTACAGAAGAAAATGGTTTAAAACTTGTGGTCCACAGACCACTGGGCATCCACCAGTCAACTCCTAAGAGATGCATGAAAGGGGAAGAAGGAGAAAGAAGGCTATTGCCAATCAGGTCTAAATTTGCACAAGGCCAAATGCTTGAACTTATCCTCATCTCTGAACATCTGGCTGAAAACAACCATGCAGTTCCCCGGTTGCTGCACGGCAAGGGCACGTGCCAGGGCATGAGGATGTACAGCCTGCAGGGTGCGTCTGTGCCAATCCTTTCCACCTACTCCCTTTAAAGCGCTGCAAGGCATAGCTAGATCTAGAAAGGCACCATCATCCTCCATTAATAGGAGCTGAATTGAGATAGCTTCTGTGGCGTGCCATCAGCTGAGTACGACCCCAACAGAAGGCCTTTTTTGGCAATCAGCAAACATAATATTATTGTATTTTCCAGTCATTTTGCAATATGACTCAGAAGAACACTGAGAAGACTGTTATCCTACGCCAGCACTACCCTCCTCCTTGTATTTCATTCCCAGAGTAAAGCCCACACTGCACATGGACTCCAGTCCAGACACACAGAAGGTCTGCAAAGTCCACAGTGGAGCTGMAAATGGTTCAATGGTTTTGTTTCCATTTAAGTTTTTTGTATGATCATCTATTACTTCGAGCAAAGCAATTGTACTGCTGAGAATGGTAAAAACAGGGTAGGCTGCATGGTGATAACAGACGATGCAGGCATTGTTCTAGCTTTCTAAAATAGATTATAGCTATAGTCTCATCTTGTTTACCACTGAKTACGGCTTACAGTTCAACCCCTCAATCTAAATATATTAGAGAGTGATTACAAGGGGCTGACATGCTTTAGTTTCACAGTGAAGTTTCTTGGTGCATCATTGCAACATATTTATGCAGTAACAGTGGCCTACTTCAATGCCACATGAGAGTAATGACTTGAGACTGTTTAAATTACAAAGATTGACAGCACTGTACTTGGTAGACCCATTGTCTGTAAATAATGAGGACAAAAATCATTGTCTGAGAACAATAAGCAGAAGATTTCTTTTTCTCCACTTTGCTCCAGCTCCCATTTGGCAGTGGGATAGTTTGCTAGTCCAGAMAAATTCTTCTGGGAGAATCCATTAAAATAACACTTAAGTCTTGGAGTTTTTTAATCCCATTTAGAAGCAGATACGGATATTAAAAATTTACAGCTGGTAGATGGCTTCAATTGACAACCACACCAAAGAGAGGCATCTATGTATCTGCTGAACAAGAACATGACAGCACATTTCCCCAGAGGATCCTGCTAACATACTTGCTCACACTGTTGTGGCAAGGGAGGCTGAGAAAACATATTCTAGGACCAATTATGTCTTTTTTATTGTTTTGGATGCTATGGCTACCACATGGGCCAATTAAGACCCCAGAAACAAACCTGTCCTTTGGGAACCACAGAAAGCCCAAACTGCCTCGTGCTGCCCACCAGACAACAAAAAACCCGAAGTTACTTAGGATGGATGATTCTTGCCATTTTTGGATAGCTTCTAAGACCTGGTTTCACTAGTCAGACCTGCTTTCTCTTCTGTTCGGCTTTAGAAAGGAAGTACAAAGACTCCTAAAGTGCAAAGAGCTGAGGAACAAAATTTAGGGATTTAGGGTGAGGGAGGAATAAGTTACTTGGGTTCAGCTTCATCAGTGCATGAGGGGAGAAATACTCCCAACCACCTCTGGGAGGGCACCATGTAGGCTGACGGCCATTTCAATCTTCTAACCAATTTTGCAAAGCATTGCCCTCTCCCATCCCCAGCTGCCTCCCAGCTGGGCTTTGGGCAGCTGCCCACCAGCCGTCACCATCTCCTCCCCGCAGGGTGCCGGGCAAGAGCAGAAGCGGGACGTGCTGACAAGCGCCAGTTAGTCCACAGCTGGTGCGAGATTTGTACCTCTCAAACCATCTGGAACACTGCACATGTGTAATGTGAAGCATATCTATTTTACAGCATTCTTCTCCCCCCTTGCCCCCAGGAGAAACTACAGAAAAAATCCCGACCCTCACAGTTTTGTGGGTTTTTTTCCTCCATTATTCTGCAGTTAAGTTGCACAAGCCAAATGTTAAGTTTTGTTAGGAAATTAAATCCTCTCCTCCCGTCCCAACTTCTATGCTTAAAAATTGTCTCTTTTCTCCTCACTGATAGATAGGCATTCAATAATCTTTTACAGAAATGCTGGGAGAGGTTATAAGCAGCGCAGCCTGTCAGCCTCAGCCATGCATCTCGGCTTATTGTGGCTATACTAGCATTTAAGCACCACAAATAAAACAGCACAGCAACAGATGCACAGTTTCAGCCAGAGTTGCTGCAAGCCAGAATTAAACAGCACCTAAAACCAGAAGGCCAATGACAGAGATACTGGAAAATACCTAAAGGTCCCAAAACTAATGGCACGGTTTATTTTTAACACATTTTTCCAGCATAGGATTTTTGTACATAGATAACACGTACAGTGACTGTGTGCGTGCACATGGGTGTATCCTTTCCATCTTCAGCTGTCTCTTGCTGTGGTATGACTCAGCTCTGTGTTTTGTTAACTACTCCTTTTTGATCATTTGAACTGACATCTAATTCATTACGAGCAATCTGCTTTCACCACCACCAACCTTCTGTCTGCTGATACAGATTAGCTGATAGACCAGGCACCATGGCCAGCGTTTACTGCAGGTACTCAAAAATCGGGTCTTTGACTATGAAAACAAAATGTCATTTTACCCTAAAAGTACAGTTGTGTCATGCATCTCAAACCTGGTTTTTCTTCCAAGTGTGTGTGTCATCAAGGACCTGAAACTTCCAATTAAAATTTTATCAATGTAATTAGGCTGATATCTGAGGAGAGAGCTTTAGTGTGAGGAAGGAAAGGAGCGGGGGAGATGGTACCTATTCCACTCCTACAGAAGCCAAGAAGCAGAACTTCTGATCAGATCTAAACTGACATAATTTGATCAGCACCTAACGCGCTCTAAGAGCAAACAGGAAGTTACAGGAATTAAATTAAAAAACACACACCCGTATTGTTATTAATGCATTAGACTGCTAAAGTAGGAAAGCGCACACAACTTCCTGCTGTCAGTCAAAGGGCTTTTGTTCTGAGCACCTCTCAACGCATCAGAGACCCGGCCTCAGCAAGGAAGCACCGCTTTAGAGAGGGGGAAAGAAACCTGAAGACATGGAGCTGCTGGTGGGGCTAGGTTTGAACCCTGATCCTTCAAGCCCCATTTCAGCATCTTACCGGWGAGGCAACCTTCTTCTTCAGGCTTCAGTAGAGTTTTCATCAAAAGACAACAAAACAGCCCATAGACACCTAGCAGCCCCCAAACAAGGAAGGCACCTGAGCTTCCCAATTTTTGTGTCATGGAAGTTGAGCGTAAGCTTAATGGTTATATCAGAAAGACAATCTTAATGTAGGCAGGAGCTAGGAGCCCAGCTCCCCTAAAGGGATGGGTTTGAATCGTACTTTTGAGCCTGTGCTGTGTAAAGCACAGATCAAAAACAATCCACATCAAATGGGACTGACAGTCCTTCAACACCACCACTGCTGGAGGACAGCTAAGCACTTGAGCTTTGYTCTTACTACTCAAATTCAAAGCCTACGATACCTCATCACGCACATTTAAGTTGGCACTACCTAAACGGTAAACCAAGTTTAACTGCAATGGCATTCCCCGTTGTCTCCAGTAAGCCTATTCGTGTCCCATTAGAAGTTGTGGACACCGTAAGACCATGTTTTTGCTCATGCCATGTGCATTAGGGATGCAGGCAACTTTAAGCTGCAACATCCGTTTCCATGGCAACGTGACTGCATCAGCAATCCACTGGGTTTAGTTCAGGCCATCTTCAGACGGGCTTCAGCGCCGCACACAAATCATTATTGCTAATAGCAAAGCAAGTGATGTCACTAGTAACCATGGCGCCCGCAGCCGAGGTTTCTGGGTGCCCTTTGAGCTCTAACATGCATCCTTCACGCATGACGCAAAATTATTTTAATCCAATTAGAGCTGCTAAAAAAAGGTAATAACACACCAAGGGCTAGTGTCAATACTTATTTAGCAAAGGAAGGCTAGTTTGAGTGAGGCAGGCGGTGATTGGACTACGAGGCTCCGCAACTGCCCTTAGCCTTCTGCCCCATCGCACCGTAYGCTCAGGAACAACCCAAAATGCTGCGGAGAGGGCAAAGAAATCTGTTGCTCGTGAACGCCTTCATTAACAAAGGCAAAGAGCAGCCGTTTTAAAAACCCTCTCTGCAGGTTTGATGACTGGCGGGGCAACAGGCAGGTCATCCTTCCCCCGGCACTGTCCCTTCCCCGGGCACCGGCGCTGCCCAGAATGAGCTCGGCCAGCAACGGCCATCACTTTATAACCCCCCCCCCCCACCTGCACCAGGGACCCGAGGGGCTCTTCCCCCAAGTCCACCAAGACACTGCGACTATGGCACAGGAGTTACCGGCCTTTTGCCCCGTGCTTCAATCGCTGCTCTGCTGCATAATGCCTACGCTGACGGCAGGTGTGTCCGTCTCGAGGGGCCTCCGGTCCYGCTCCTCCACCCCTCCGCGCTCCCGCCAGCTGTTTGGAGGCGGTGGACGCAGCCCTCGCCTCGCTGTGCCGGGCCACCCGGCGAAAGCACCCGCTGTGCCGACAGCGCCGGCCGCTCCGGCAGCCTCTCGCTCCGGGGGCAGGCGGCATTGCCTCCGAGAAACTACTCGGAAATTCAGCACACACAAAATAGCAACCGTCCGTCCAGCCCCTACAGCCACTTCAGGAGGAGAGTTTAGGCCTCCAAAACCTTGCGTTATTCCCCAAATCCTAGCTCTGGCCTGGCATTTGGCTTCGGTGATTTAAGTTTCTTAATGCCAAGGCGGTATCTAAGGACTGGTACATGGAAGCACCACAGGAGTCTGCTGCCGCCCCAGGTTGTATCTGTGTACTGGGGAGCAGGACTGGTGGAGACTGTGGCAGACGTTAACTGGGGAGAAAACGGAGAATGCATGAGCTCAGACATTAATTCTTAGTTAATGTGCTAGGAAAAACCACCCACACCCAGGAGAGTTGCTGCTTCAGACACCGGCCTCTTCAGATGCAAATTTTATAGAGGCTGAAAAGCACAAGACCAAAGAACCAGGACAGCACCTGGCTTGGTGGAACGTGTGAAACCGCACACAAGAACCTCCTTTCTCCAGGTTTCCAGCCCCAAATCCTGCAGCACTCCCAGGCAGGAGGAGCAGCACAAAGCTGGCGGCACAGGAGGCGCTGCCCTGCCGCAGGGACGGCTCTCACCCTCGCCACCCCCGCGCGGTGCGGGTTACCTGCCCCTTGTCCGCAGTGCCATCACTCTTAGCTGCTTTGGCTGTTAATGTAAAATGCATTCTAAAAAAATAAGATAAAATAAAAATATTTAAGGCAGGACAGGCTGTCAGCAGCAGATTCCCCTCCCACAAGACAGAGTAGAGAGATGTGCAGCCTCAATTTGTACAAATATCGTATGTGCTGCATTAGAATCAGGCCTAGATATTAATGAAGTTGTTTGTACAATACCAGGTTATTTGGGGGACAATCAATTGTGCGGGACTATAAATAATTTACAGCATCAAGAGGACCATTCCGATGGCCGCTCATTAATCACTTCGCCTTACGAAGACGCCCAGCCACACTCCGGGGGCGCTGCGGCTGCGTGTGCCAGAGGCACAGGAATTAGGAATCACTTTATTATGGAGATACCTCAAACTTGTTTACGCCGCATGCTCCATCTTTCAAAATGTCTGCTACGCTTCCAGCTCAGTATTTCATCCTACTTTAATAAGAGTATTTCCTTCCCTCTCTGCCTTTAAATGAATTTTTCTCATATTAACTATTCCACAGACAATGGCCAGGAGAATTACCGCCCTAACGCACAGGGAGGTAAAGCGAGTCGCCTGGTATTATACTGTGAGTCAGGGATGATATTTCAGCTCAGGGTATTTTGGATCAAGTCTGATCCTGACTACACCCCTTACATTTTAGGGACCAACTGCAACCGTTCATTCACAACAGGCTATACACTAAAATACCGGAGGACTGGCCTATGGAACCCCCCCAGTTCTCCTAATATCTCGAGCCAATTCATTATTTCCCTTCAAGCCTATGAACCCTGAGGACCAAATCCAGGTCAAGTCAAGATTTTGTCCACAGCTACACAGGTCAGACATTTTCATTCATAAGAATTTAAAAAAGAAGGGGGGGGGGGGAAGATTTTTTTGACAGGCGCAAGCGCAGCAGGATTGCCAGTGCTGCATCCTGTGTTAAAACCAGTGCAAATCTGAAGTTTAAAAACATATTTGTATTGTAACCTTACCTTAGTTTCATTCAGTTTTGTTTTAATATGAGAGAGAGAGAGAGAGAGAGAGAGATCTCAAAACAACATAGCTCATTACTATATAATTAATCCTTTTTTGCCAGGTAAGGATCAAGAGCCAATCCAAGAACTGTTCTAAAATAAGGACTACAAAACTAGAAACAAAAAAAAGTAAATGCAAAAAAAGTGCTTGCTATTTCTGTAAGGTTTTCCAAAATGCTAACCCCTATGGATGTCCCTGTCAAATCCTGCTAACTTGACTGCAAGGCTGGTAACACTGAACGTTACCTCCCTCGCTCCCAAAGCTAAGCGACTGTGAGAATCACAGTCTCCTCTTCCAGAAGGATGCTAGCGCTTGTGACCACAAAGAAAAGGTTATAAAAACCAGAGGAGCAAGAGAGAACCTAGAAGTCACAGGTTTTGAGTGCTGCAGCACAGAAACAGCCTGAAAACCCTCAGACCAGGATTTTGCTCATAGGAGACTTGTGCATCTTCCAGGGTCTCCAGAGCAGTCGGCAGTGTGTCACCTGCTTTGAAAATTAAAGCACACGTGTCTATCTGTCCAGATTGCCAAGGCATTTGCAAATGAAACAAAAATAATCAGCCATCCAGTTCTTCAGGATCTAGAGATGAAGGGTTAGTTT
Source organism: Apteryx rowi (assembly GCF_003343035.1). NCBI lineage: Eukaryota > Metazoa > Chordata > Aves > Apterygiformes > Apterygidae > Apteryx > Apteryx rowi. Next base: position 1,256,002 of record NW_020447752.1, read on the forward strand.
GTTTTCCCCCACTCAATCAATCTTCCACCATCTGCTGAGCCTGCTGGCAAGCACGAAGTGTAGCTAACAGTTTAAGGGACACGACTCTTGCACCGAGATACCAGGACACAGCATCCAGAGTTACCACCACAAAGCACATTTCGGAAGTCTATTCTCAAGTCTCTACCTGAGGGCTACACAAGAGGAAAAAATAGGCTAGAGCAGGGGTCTGAGGGCCAAGAAAGATGACCGAGAAATCGTGCTCCTGGGGCAGGGAGGGAAACAACTGCAGTACTCCGTCAGCAGTCATGCCAGGGGAGCACAGTGCACTACAGGTGCTTGGAAACGCGCTCTGATTTTTCAGAAAAGGCAATCAATGGAAAGCCCTGAGGGACTGTAGAAGAGAGGCTCATGTTAAAAGATGAGAAGAGCCCTCAGTTTCCAGGATTCTGTCCRCGTTCAGCATACGGTGCTTAGCAGATGACGGGTCATCTTTAGCAGATTGCCACAAATAGAGGCCAGAGTCCTTCCAAGCGTGGACCCTCAAAGCGCTGAATGACAAAGTATTACTGTTATTAGCTTACAAGGATGATGTAGCATCTTAAAATAACCCTCATCCTCAAAAGGCAATCCCTATGTCCAGAAGAATATTTTTAAAGCACTGTCTTCTGAGGAAGGTCACAAGTACTCAGAGAAAACTGCTTGGAGCAAGGGAGGACCAAAGTTATTTACAACAGAGAAAGTAAGCTATGCACACTGATTTAAAAATAAGATTTAAAAACAGGAGGAATTCTCTTGTCTTATTTAAGGGTCGGAAGGGCAACGGTCCCTCTGAATCCCACGGCATACTGGACTGCAGTAATGAGCGGTATTGCGATGATGAATGGACTGACCTCTGTCTAATAACATACTGATCTTTCTGACGAATGCATTCCAGTCTTGGCATACAAGCTTGTATGAGCCAAAGAGACTTAATATTAAAACGCGTGCTGTTTTGGAGAGTAAGGGAGAAGCATATCAGTAAAGGTTAAGTTTGCTAAACGCACAAGAGAAGAAGAAGTGTTATAGGAAAGGAGAGCTGCTGAGATACAAATATGCAAGACACCTGAAGAGGAAGAATTAAGAGACCATTTAATAACTTCTATTTTAAGTATCACAGAGGAAAACCAGAATGGTCCTATCCTTTGTGCCTGACAGGCTTCAAAGGCCTTGCAGAGCCAGAAAAATTGCACATGGTTTTGAGGTGATGAACAAAGTCAGAGAAGACATCCATGACACAGTCCGCAGGTCAGTATTTCTGCACTAGGAAAAAAAACGATGCTTAGAACTGTCCCCTCGGAAAGTGGTTTGTGCCTCAGGAAACTCATTTCAGGTCTCCACTGCCAGTGCTTTCCTCTGGGTGAGAGCCTCTCTTACCCCTGGAAGCAGGACAGGCTTTTAAGTGTGTGTGTGTGTGTGTGTGTGAGTGTGAGTGTGAGTGTGTACACGGATTTTAAGGGGAAAAAAAAGTAGAAAAGTGTCAGCAGCATGCAATACAAATGTCTCTGTTGCTGGCTACTACCATCACCAGTTATATATAGCGAACAAACTAATCCTTGCTGCAATTGTGCTGAAATGGAGGTGGCTCATTTCAAAGAGCGAATATGAGTGAAGAGGTGAACTGAAATYAAATGAATGTGTGAAACCAATACACAAGTTACCTTACAAAACTATTGCCTAGAAAAGAAATACTGAGAAAGATTTCTCTCTTGAAATATTTTGCCTGATTCCATCTGCCTGATACCAGAACAAAAGAAGATCACAACAGAAAGGAAGATCACCGATTCTGAGTCCAGATATAAAAATTAGTATGCTTTAATTTGGGTAGTGAAAGAGAGAAAAATGCAGCAACGATGCAAAAACCCCTCGTGCATATGGAAGAGCTAAGACCAAACTGCTCTGTGGCTAATGCAGCAAGGACTCCCGATCCAAACATGTTGACAACACTGCGTGAGAGGTTTCCCCATGGAAATACTGATATAGATAGTCTAAAATTTAATAGAGAAAAACAATTCCGTTCAGATCTGCTAGGCTGCAAGCAAGTCAAAGGTACATTAAGCCCTTTGCTGTAATGTAAAATTAACTTATTTATGGGAGAATCTAAGTGCTGCTTAAAGCACTGAAACCACTGTCCCTGTGGATAATATTTCAGAAGCTAGCAGAAAGCAACACTGCAGAGACTTGCTMTTCTCCCCTCCCCATTGCCCTCACCACAGGAAAAGTAGCAGTCCATTCACCTTAGTTTTCAGAGCTCTGGACACCAGCGAGGACCCAGCCTAGGGAACTCTAAGCATCAGAAGAATCAGAGCAACACGGGCGCGCATGCAATGATGTATTGCCTGTCTTGCCTGCCTAGTGGCACAGAGAATTAAGAAGAGAGGTGCTGGATCATACACTGCACATTTTTTATTCTCCCATCGAGGAAACATGGTAAATATGAGTGCAGCCTGRCTTGGCTCAGAGGAAGGATCCTTTGCTACTTGGACATGATGTTGCTTAACAAAAATTTCCATCAGATTTGATACAAGTCTTAAACAAGAAGAGGGGCTGTTCTCTCATGGTGAGAGGAGGACCTTCCATTACAAAGACAGAAACCCCAATGGAAATGTGTTTGAAAAAGAGATCACTAATACTATGGCTCCAGTCTGAAAATCCACACTCAAATGCCTTTGTGGCACCACTTCTGCAAAAAACGTCCCTAAAGCAACTGCATAGGGCAGTCACTTCCCTCCCCAAGTGAGAAGGTCCTTTCGGAGAACTTTAGTTTGGAGGACCCGCAAATCTGGSACAACGATTTGTTTGCTCTTGAAGGGCAGCTTTACACCAACTGGCTCGGAGTTGAACAGGAGCTTTATTCATGAGCTTGAAGTTAAACAAGTGCTCAATCAACTTCAGGTACGTGCCTTGGACTCTCTGAACCCCTTGCGGAGCACAYGCCACATCTCCTTTTACCCTGCTGGAAAACTGCCTCTTACAGGACTGGGCTGATTAGCATCTCTAGCAATAATCACACCATACTGTACACAACAACTGTCTCTGAAATGGACCTTTTGCTCTCAAGAATAGCTCTCCCCAGGAGCTACTTTGGCTGAAACAGGTAGAACAGAATGATTTAAAGATTTCTAAGAAATGTCTCTACATTGCCATTTTATACAGAGAGCTTGCTTCTCCCATGGCCTCCCTACACATTCAAGAGGAAAAATAATTAAGAGAGACACGAAGCATCTTCCCATTCTTTGAAAAGAACAGAAGTCATGCTCCCGACTGCTTCTGCTCCAGCTTCTGCCTCAGAGACAAAGCCTGTACTTTCAAATCAAACTGAAGAAAAAGGACTTTTGGTAACATGGTCTAGGAAAAACTCCCATTGAAGTCAGCAGGAATCTTCCTGCCAATTTCAGCAGGAGTTGAAGCAGATCCCTATCAAACATAACAAACAGAATATAAACACTGTATTTTATCCTAAGTTGTTTGTTTAAATGCCTTTGAGCAAAGACAAGTATTTTCAAGCTAAAGCACACCTAGTTTTTTCTCCTTGGACTACTCAGACACATATGGGAATAAAGTCCCTGAGCTGGCCATACACTTCCCTAGACTACCTGGACCTTGGGGAAATCCAGCGTTGCCAGTTTACTCCCAGGTAATCAGAGAAGCATCAGAGACCGGACTCGGCTCCCCCTTCCAGCACACCCAGCCTGGAGGAAGCCGTACTCTGCTGCAGATCAGTGCACCAGAAAATTAGGGCAGACATGAAGCAGGGCTGAAGCGACTCGGAGGGGTAGTTTCTCCTCAGTAGTTTGCTGGGCCAGTAAATCTCCCCTTGCATTATACCCTAAGGGCTCGTCTAGTCCTTTATGTTAAGATACAGCTAAAATCACTGCCGAGTGAATAAAATGGAATCCAGTGCTCTGCATTAATTAGATAAAAATAGGTATTTGAACATCTGGAAGTGAACAGCAAACGCAGCCCACAGACCAAGTCCTCCACAGTCAAACGTTACGCCTGGCAGCAGAGCTCACGCAGATGCTCCCCAATTAGCAACCCGTCCCCCGTTAAAGCAGGCGGGCGCTCCCTTCTCAACCGCATCGTTCTCCTGGATGCTCTGCTGCTCACCGACGAGGTCTGCGGAGCTCATACGCTGCCTCCGGCAGCCAGCTCTTTATTTAAAGCAGCTAAGCCAAATTTGGAAGAAAAAGTTGTGACAAAATAATTACAATAATATTCAAAACAGCTACAGCTTCAGGAAAAGCTACACAGAAATGAAGCCTCCTGAGAAAAGTGTTTACTAATTTATGCTAGCGTTTAGGTTAAACACGCAAAGATGATGCATATTTTATATTTGTGCCAGAAAAAGGAATTCCATTGTTATTCCTGGAAAACACACACCATACACTGTTTCAATAGTCAAGTCCAAGCATACAAATCTTTAAAAGGAACACAGCTGGAACGTGGGGAAGGGGGGGGTGGGTATTGTGGCTTTTTTTTTCCTCCTTAGTTTTATTTATAATTCGTTTCAGACCTTAAACCAAAGGTGACTTTGCTAGCATTGCTTTGCCTCACCAAAGGAAATGGAGTTCTACTACAGACTCAATATTAGACTTGTGTTTTGCTGGATTAGGGTCATTTTAAATTTCCTTTAGAGTGTGGGACAATGAAATAACACTTCAGATTCATTTCCTTTTAAAAAAAGCTTTTGTTTGGATTTCAAACACTGGGAAAAGATGGGCATGGAGAATTTGAGTTACAAAAACCAACATTTTAATTAACGCTTTATTGAAAACAGGGAATTAAAAAAAAAWTCCCCTCAGTGCTCAGAAGCCTATTAAAAATGATCTAACTTCTATGCCTAAACTGATCAGCATCTGTTTCATAGCACTACATAAGCAAAGCATTATATCTAAATTTTTCTATTTTTGAATTCAAGTTACGCCTTTGGTTTACCTTCTCAAATTTATACTAGACTGTTTCTTCCCAGCAGAAGAGGAAGAGCATTTGCTTTGCAGCTGGGGCTGGTGTGAGGAGTTATCAGAGCCCARCTGGGAAGCAGTGGCCCTACATCCCGGTTAGGTGCCCACACGCTTGGGCTCAGTGCTTCCCTTCACAGGGATGGCCTGTCCATGAGGTGTTGCTTCCCAGATAAGTTTTATCACAGAAAACCACAAACTTAAAATACCTGGTTCTTCAGCAATACTTCATTCTTCCACCTGAAGCCCTACGTGAGCCTGCACCCATCCATCCACACGATGGGCTGAAACGTTACTGACCTGTATCATGTACAGCTGGGCAATGCGATACTCTTCCACGCTCATCGGAAGAGGAATACGATATTCCTTTATGAGCATTTTGAACACAAAATCTTTTGTCCGCTCAGAAACACAATCCAAAAGCTTCTAGTAAAGGCTCCTTAAATAATGGTAAGGAAATGCATTGAGGATCCCTGGAAGAGAGCAAGAGAAAGGGAGAGAGAAAAGCAGTTATTTTCCATTCTTCTTGGAGATCATCTTATCAAGAAAACATTAATTTTTTGTAATAACAATAAGCTTAATAGGAGAGAGAAGAATCCCCAGAGTGTTACCRGACACTTGGTATCAAATTGAACAGAATCTTTCAGAAGAGTTGCGATGTGCTTCAGGGGACACCGTCAAAGCTATTACCCTCCTGACCTTTGCCGCCATATCAACCAGGCTTTCGTATGCAACAGCATCTCCGTGGGAGAGATGCGACAAAAGCTCAAAATGAATAAGCAGAGCTTTTGTTGCTCGACAGTAGCGTCCCTCTCCAATGTCAGCAACACGCCAGAGATGCATCCACTCAAAGGTATCAGATTTTATCCTCTCACATTTGTTCAGCTGGGAGAAAAGACAGTAATTAGACTTCCTCAGCTCTCGGTAAGACCACGATGAAGAGCATCAATTGGATTCTAACAATGAGGTCTGCGGAAATGTATTTTTCTTCCCTGCTTTACTCTGAATTACTGTCTTGTTGGGATCTGCTCTCTTTCACCTCCAAAGAAGTCTACAGATAAATTCGTCTTGTCATTGATGTTAATGCCAGACTCATTTTTACACTCCCATTGCATAAAAACACAGCCGAAGATCAAACTGCAACAGAAAATGTCCCATCATAGCCAGCCTCAAGGCAATTAAAAAAAAATTGTTACATAACCCACCCCACCCCACCCCCAGCATCTACTACACCCAGGCTTAAAACAGTAGCTTTTCAAATATCCTTAAGACTCCCCGTAGGCTGTGAATAAAGTTGTCAAAATAATATAAAGAAGGGAAAAATAAGAATGGTGAGGAAGAGAGGACACAAGAAGCGAAGCCGTCTGCTGTCAGGGAAACCAGCCCCAGTACAGCATCGTCATTTGATGGCCGCTCTCCGAGCACGTAAAGCACGAGYCTGGCCCCTTTGCATCCCCCAACCTCTCCTTTCCGCTTATTGGCACTCTTCAGATGCAGCTACTGAAGCCAATACAGACAAAAAGCCCACACTTTGGGGGAAAATAAAAAAACCCCAACACATTGCAGAATAAAACCAACCAGCTGGTCTAGTGGATTATGCTGGTATCTGGGAACCAGGAAACTCCACCACCACCATCAGCAGGCCCCAACGCCACTTYTCATCGGCACGGCACCTCACTAGCYTTCTGCAAGGTTGAGAGAGGTCAGGAAATAAATAAWTAAAATCCACGGKCACAAAGTAACCRGGGACAAAACTCRGCCTGATAACCCAGGTCTACTGCCTTCTCATCCGCCTAGCGCTCAACGCGGCCTGCTTCCCGGGCAGCGCAACATCCCTGCGCGCGCCAGGCTCGCCCCATCCTGCCAAGGCAGAGTGCCTTCCCGTGGGGGCACGGGCCACCCTGCGGCACCCTGGCCTCGCGGTGCYCCCGCTCGCTGCTCGTCTCCCTGGCGGGGGCTCTGCTAGCTCGCTGCCCGCACCTCCAACTGGGCTGCAGAGCTGCTCCACCTGGACTGACTCTCCTGGAAGAGCTAGTTGCCCAATGTTGCATCATCTAAACAATTTATTTTCAAATTCATTTTATTGCTGTCAGAGCCACCTGTAGGGGGGAAGAAAAAAAGAAAGAAAAACCAAAAAAAACCCAAAAAACCCCAACAAAAACACAACTTTGACTTGGCCAACCCCAGAGAGAAGTGTTTTGGGACACCTGCCCTTCCCGGTACTGCAAAGGGCACGTACCCACACACACACACGTGGGATTTCTTCCATCAAACTAATCCTCCAGAACAGGTGGGGATAATCTCATTAGATGGTTTTTAATTAGCACCATGGCAAAGAACAACAACAACAACAAGTGCCATAGGATGGATCCCAAATGCAGGCCGCAGAGCAGGGCTGCGCGGCGCCGGGATCCCACCTCTCGGGGCTGGTGGCAGTGGGAGACTCAGCGGCAGGTCTCGAGCAGTTTGTTATACTTCAGCGATCTTTGAAAATTAGATTTAAAAGCTTCCCCCCTCCCCTTCCCCCTGAAATGATCTAAAGCAGAATCACTCCCACCACGGGGACGTCAGCCACGTCTGCCTTGGCTGCTTGCTAAAAACAGGATATTTCAATCGATTGTGAGAGATGAGTCAAACAAAAATAGAAGCTTAAAGGCAATAAAATGGCAGGAAACCAGTACCAAGATGAAATAAACGTGTTTATAATGAAGTGCCACACAGGTAATAATTCAGACAGCCAAGAGAGTTTATTTTATTACAGACTAAAACACCCCCACCAGCACCAGCACCATTTTGGCCGGAGCAGCCGCTGCCGCAGCGGYTCCCCCCGAAGCGCCGGCTCGAGGCGCACGGCAGCTCGTCTCCCCTCCTGCTTGGCTTTTACAAGGCTTGAGGGTCCTCGGCCGAGCTCCCCTTCAGCTTTCTGCTTCTCTGCGGCCAACGTTTAAACCCAGGGTTTCGGTTCAGCCTGCCGGGTCCCACGCAGCCCCGACGACGTGCCCATGGGCCAGGCTGCGCTCCCCAAAGCCCCCGGCCGCTCCTGCAAACCAGGCACGGAGCGGCCCTGGGAGCACCCCGGGCAAGGGCCAGCAGCACGTTCCAACCTCAGGCGGAGGGGCCAGCCGGACCAGGCACCCGGGATCAGCCRCCAGACCCCGAGGGAGGCAACAACAGGGAGTTCACACAACCCCGTCGGATTTGTTCCCCCCACACACACACACTTTTTTCTCTTTTAAAGCTAGCCTGATTTTAAAAAGTCATCTTGCTAAGTTTGCAGCCTGGGCTCCTCTGACCGAACACAACGTGCCCCAGCCCTTGTCAGGGCAGCGGAGCCCAGGTTAATGGCAAACCAGGAGAGAGAAGCACGGGCGCTACCTGGATTCGGGGCCTGGGGAACACCGTGTCAACGGGGACAGAGCGCACCGAGTCGCACTTTCAAACACCTTGCTCCAAGGACAGTGACTCCCTCGCAAGTCCCGGGACTTTACAGAGAATCAAAGCGCACCCAGATTGCTTGCTGTATTGCCAAAACAAAACACCCAAGAGAGCAAACACTGCAGATATGATGCCAGCTACAGAGAGAAGAGAAAAGCCCTCCTGGAAGCAAGAGAGCCACAAGGCAGCTTTGGAGAAAGGGTGTCAAGACACCGGTTGGGTCCCTGGCGCTTACCCTCATCCAGCCCATTGCAGGGTCTCTGCTGCTGTAAACAGCCAAGGGTGTTTGAGCAGGGATGCAGAAGGTGCYGGGGTTGCAAGGGGCCAGCGTTTTGACGGCAGGCTGGATTTTGGCTGCCCAGCCTCGGAGCACCAAGCTGGACCTTCTGCAGGTTTGCCAAACCCYGGCGGTTGCTGCAGCACAGCCAGGACTGTGAAAACCCACAGCAGCTCGCACACCTGGACGTGCTTCTCTCTGGCCGTGAGAAGCGGAGAGCAATAGTGACGCAAGACATTTTCAGACTCGCTGCTATTTCTGCTATAGCCAAGTGGCACATTTGTACAGACMGTTATTGAATTTATACGTAGAGCTGTAGTAACTGTGAAAGCCAGGAGCATAATTTTATACCTCAATTATTTCAAAATCAGGTTCTCAAAGCATCGTAATTAGGCTCCAGGGTCAATATCCTGCCGAGATGAGTCAGGTCCACCTCTGAGCTACTGTTTCGGGCTGTCTGAAGGCTAATGCACAGTTTGCTGCATTTTGTTCCGATCTTAACAGTTTCCTTCACAACAACGATAAACTTCTTCAACACGTGCCCTTTTTTAAAGGAGGGAGGCTATCAGGATCCGCGGAGGTGAACAGATGGAGAGACCCAGCAAAATACCACACTCAGCTCATGAACGTGGTGCTTGGGGCAGGCACCTTGGGAGCACCAGGGTCAGCATCCCCGTTAGTAATGAGGTGGCAAAGGACTGACGACAACCGACATAATGTAATTAGGTAATTAATGCATCAAGGGTGTTTGAACTGTGTTACTGGAGTGCCGGAGGCTATACCCTGGCCGGCCTTGACAGGCTGCCCTGAAGGGAACGGGAGTCGACCATTGCAGCAAAAATCCTGGCTCCTCTGCGTGTCAGCTGGGTCCAGGGCGAGAAAACCAATCGCAGCAGTAGAGTCAGGCTATAAAAGCCCCGTTATTGCTCTGCTCCCAGCTGTGCCGTTACAACTCTCCCAGCCGTCACCTCAACAACTAGTTTTTGATCAGCTCACATTCTCCGTGCGCAGGCTGCTGAGCACAGATGCTTTTTAGGACTAAAATGAGCTAAACCGCTGAAGCAATGACGCACCCCGTGTCAGGGCCACTATTTCACAAATTCAATAGGGGAGAAATAAAGCCGTAGAAGCAGACGGCAACTGTAATTAGCTTTTTCTAGCCTCATGCAGGAGGTTCATTTTACACTATTAGAAAGTAAAAAGACTTGCCCCAGGAAAGAGAAACCAGTCCCGAGCAGTCACGCAGCRGCCAACAGCGGAGGCAGGCACCAGCCGCGGGACTGTGCTCCCGATGCTCGTCAGCCGCTGCCTCCTCGGGGCTCTGCTGCTTTCTCGAGTTGAGGAAAGTCTCCCCTATGAAAGATCACACTAATGAGCTGAAAATCTATACCCATCGCATGCCTACTGAACAATTTTCCTTGGAATATCTCCACATAGCTGAGAAATGAAAGATAGTTAACAAAAACAACTAGGAAATCCAAGCCAAGCATGTAACAGTAAAAGGACTAGCAAAGGCGTTACCTAGAGACCCTACCTACAGGCTTCCTTTAGGTTCTTTACATCTCCTTTACCCCCCAACAGATGCCTCCTTGGAGAAAGAGGTGTTTAAGAGCTGGCAGCACCGGTCCCAACTGTCCGGAACACTCGGGCCTCGGGGAAGCAATGGCCGGGCTCAACGGCCCAGCCACCGCCCCTGCCCTGCCGAGCTCCTCGGAGGGAGCAKAGTGGCCTCCCAAGGCTGCTCGGGCTGCATACATATTGCACTCTGATTTATTTGTGCCATTGGAAGAGGCAGCATAAACGTAAAATAGATTCCTAGGAGCCAGAGTCAGCACTTTTTCACAGGCAACTTCGATGCTCACRTCTTGATTAATGCGGCATCCTCCTTCCTGGCCCAAACGCAGTCTCGCTCTGCCTTATCCACCCATAGCATCACTGCTGCAAAGACTGCTGCCCTGATCTGTCATTCGGATCGTGTCACCCCTCTTCTTGCTACCTCTTTGCCAGCAGCTCCTCCTTTACCACGTCAAACAGCTCTTCACACTCCCCCTCAGCCCCTTCACAGCCTGCCCCRCTGTGGCTGCCAGCTCTCTTGTCCAACACCAAATGGTCAACCCCAGCTCCAAACAAGCCTGGGCTGCCAGCCGGCATCCCCCTAAAGCTTCAGCTCCCAAAGAAGTTGCCGTTTGTTTTTTTCCACAGCGTCCCTACCTCTCGGGAGAAGTTCTCCACCAGCACACGCCACTCAGCGCGGYATCGGCTGGAGCAACACCATCTCCTCCGATCACATGAACGACTACATGAAGCTCAAGGGAAGAGCACAATTCATGAGGGTTTTCCAAGCAGATGAACACTGAGTGCTTGTATTTGACCATTCCCTTCCCCCCCCGCCCAGAAGTGATTTCTCCTGCACAAGCAGTGGGACATTTTCCAGCCAATGTTCAAATTAAATTTCTATTTAGTAACTTTGTGGCTACAATTACTCACCAAAACACCCAATGTTAGTAAAACTGAAAACTCCCAATTTTAAGCAGCATGTCATTCTATCTTCTCCGTTAYTTAGTGCACATGTGAGAAAGAGTTTGAGTGTAGTATCAGTCGTACCTGCTGACTGATAGCTAAGCAGATAAAAATACCACTGATCAGGCCTTGAAAAGTCAAGAGAAAGACTTAAAGCATCTTAAAAATGTACAGTTCGCCCCCTTACTGTTTAAAGGGTACTGTGTCAGTAAGTGGCGTTCTCTGTAATGCTGCATCTTAATCATACTTSGAATCTGCCACGTCTTTTCAAAATTCAAGGTTTTATGCAGATGCTTACACAGCCCAGTTTCAAGACTGGGTTTAGATCAATCTGACTGTGAATCGAAAACTAGTGAGCGTTTGCTCACGTTGCAACACCGCTGCGGGCAGCTCCAGGTGCCCGGGTCTCTCGGCCGAATTTGCCAGCTGAGCTGGGGGAGCTCCCCGGCCGCCCGCCTCTGCCGTGCCGGCTACAGCCCACACCGCCAGCAATGACAGAGGAGGAGAGGGGGGCAAAGAGGAGGAAGAAAACGCGAGCACGCATGGAAAATGCTTTTCCTCCGGTGCAAGCCTCAGGGCAAACTCAGAGATATTGCAAATGCAGACAGCGGCGCAACGGGCTGAGGACTAAACACCGCTTGAGAAGGAAGGCACAGGGAGCGAGCAAGTCGGGTTTACAGTACTTAATCTTTTTTCCATTATTAGATACAATTTGACGTCACTTATAGAATTTAAGAGCTCATTGTAAAGCAGACATTTATTACAACAGAAGGATGGAACCCGTCCAAATGCAATATAGCTACACTGCAGCTATTAAATCTTGTTATAGTTCACTGGGCAGCCAAATGCTGGCTTGAAAAAAATAAAATAAAATAAAATAAAAACCACATGACACACACAACATTTTTTCTTAAGTATTCCAGAATATTGCACTGTTTCTTCATACTTTCCATTCTCATTAACATTTGGGGAGAGGAAAACTTCACTCCCTTTCGTCTGCTTTATAAATGATGCTACAGTGCAAAGCAGAGAGCCCCCTATTTGACACGCTAACTTGGAGGGGAACAGGTGAAGTCCATCAACCGAACTTTGCCTGGAAAATAAATGTTTCAAGTCATGCCATGCCTGGAGGTAATACAATAATGAACTAATAAAGAGAGCCATTAAAAGAGCTAATACGCACAGTGAAATCACAGCCGAGTTCAGAGGGAAAGACGAACCAGGCTCTAATCCTTCTGCTGATGCTGAGGATAAAGCTGGATATTAAAAAGAATCCATCTGAAATTAAAGGTTAAAAGTTTCCAAGTAGTCGCTTTGTTCTGCACAAACCGAGCAGTCGCAAAACCCAGCCGAGAGYCGTGTGGCCTGGCCGCAGAGCCCGGCTGCCCTGCTCAGGCTGAGCAAAAGAAACCTGTGCAGMCCCCCCTTCTAACAGCTTGCTCCTAGCCCAAGTCTCTCAGTGCTACATGCTGAAAACAAGGAGAAATTACGTATATATGTGCGTGCATACAACAGTCCCTCTCTCCCCCTTAGCTGCACAGGGAACTACATTCAAACTATCCCACACCCTATATTTTTTCCCTTTTTAAAATCAACAACAAGAGCAGGAAGTCATAAGAGCTCCTACTCCTTAATCCTACCGGTTACTAAGGATGCAAACAGCAGATTACCTTTTCCCCGGCAGGATTTTCCCTCGAGTCAGCCGCCGGAGCCGCCAGGCTGCGGGTGCCAGAGCTCCGCGAGCAGCTGGCGGCCGAGTCAGCCCGCAGGTCCCCAGGCCACAGCTGAGAGCAAAGCCAGCCCAGACCCACCAGCTCACGCTTGCTTTGAAAACAGACGGTCTTCCGGTTCAACGCTGCTTAGGAAACAGGACTATTTCTCTCTTTTTTAAGTTTGGGAATAAAGAGATATGCTCAAAGCTGCAAAAACAAGGAATCTCGCAGCCTCCAGACTGTTTACAGAGGTAGAAGGCTCTTGCCGTCTAACCTAGATTACTCTCGCTACGATTTAAGCTTATCTCTTCTTGTCCTTATCTCAGGAGAGGCAGCGAAAGCTTCGTTAACAACTCTTCTGCAATACCATTTTTTCACATTCGAAGATGTACACAGTCTCTCTCTCTCTCTCCTTGTTTTCTCTTCTGGATTAAACAACCCTAATTCTTTCAATCTCTCTTCAACAGTCATGTTTTCCAGCCCTCTGTTAACCCTTACTGCTCCTTCACCCTTTCTCCCACTGATCCACATCTCTAAGAGCAGTGCTGAGCCACAGCAGGCCAGAAGAGAGAGAAGGATAACTTTATATGAAGAAAGCTTTATATGAAGAGTGCCATATGAAAAACAAGTGCCCCCGTACAACGTTTGCCAACAGGATAAGGCCAGTGTTTGACACTCGGTCAGAAAACCTATTGCAGCCTTTACCGCATCTCCATCACCCCAACCATTCCCCACTTTATAGTTTATTCATGAGTCCTCGCGCTCCTCTCTACCAAATTACAGCCCATTTCAGACTATTTCCTCAAGGTGATTTTGAATTTTTATTCTGTCCTCCGAACACCTGCAGCTCCACTAAACCTGTTTTTGAGGCACAGAATGTGCATGTCCTGCTTTGGCATTCGAGTCAGCCCCGGACAGACTCCGCACGGCTTCCTCGGGAGCTCCCTGTCCAACTGAGACATCAACAGCTACTCCTGAAATCAGTAGCTACAGCCTCGATGGAAATAACATTTTACTACCTCGCTTATGCAAATATCATGTGAAAAAGGGAAAGAACATTCATAGCTGGTTTAAAAAGGCTATTTCATAAAGGGAAACACCGTATGGTGGCAGAGTCAGTGTTACAGCACCATAATATTTCACACTGGTTTCATTAGGCTGAGATTTGCCTTGCCTAAAGGCAAAATATGGATAGAGAAAATAAGTCCTACTCCATCAGGGGAAACTTGTAATGGCACCTAAAAATCACGCATAGGAGGCAAAAGACCTAAGACGGAAACGCAGCAGTGACGGTTGATGAATAATGTTGCAACGGAGATTGAAAGTAAGAGGCCATTTTGCACAAGAGTGGTAAATGTTTAATATCTCTATTGCTTCTTTCATCCATAACACGAACAGATTAACAAGGTTTCTGTGGCTGCATAATTTCTTTGCAGTTTTGATCTTGGAAATAATGACACTAAATATTTCATAAGTGCCTTTGAAAGTGATTTTTTTTTTTTTTTTTTTTTTTTTTAAGAAAAGAGTTGCCCGCTGCCCTTAGATTGCAGCAGGATAACGAAGGTGCATGGATAATGGATAATCAATAACCACTTTCAGTTCATTATTCAGCACATTTTGGGGCTGGCGTTCTTTCTTTCCCTCCGCAGCTCTGCATCCCGCGGAGCGTTTCTAAACCAGCAGGTCTCGCCGCTTTGGCGAAGCCTTCCCAACGCCAGCCGCGACGTGGAAGGCAGCCCCTGGGCCGCCGGCGCGCTCTGTAGCATCCCGGGATGCTTGCCGCTGAGCGGACTGCGTGCCGAGGGGGGGGAGGCCGAAGGGCAGCACACGGCAGGGTGGTGGAGTTTCTCCTTTGCTCTGCGCAAGGAACAGCCGCATTTCCGCAGCTGCCCCCACGTGCCCCAACGCAGAAGCGCCTACCAACCGCTCCTGCAGCTTGCGGGAGATTCCCCCCCCCCCCCCGAGCTGGGCAGCTCCTGTTGCTCATCCATCGACTTGCAGACGACTGAACGGGGGCAAAGCTTGTGTTCTCGCAGAGCTGCTCTTTAACCCACCTCAGCAGTCCCCTGGTTCACGGGCCCCAGCCCAGCCTGCTCCTGGCGAGGGGACGGGTGGCTCCCGGCAGCTCGGGGCCCTTCGCTTTGCCCCCGCCAGGCCTGGCCTCCCCCAGGTCCAGTGTCTGCACTGGGAGCACAGCTCCCCCCCCCCAAACCTCTAGGCCTTTGGAGGTTTCTCCAGGGCTTGCAGCTGCGTCTCCCAGGAAGAGAAGCCCCGTCGTGCGCTAGCGGCAGCAGCTCGACGGAGCGGCAGCTCGTCCAGCGCGGCAGCCAGCAGTTGCGACCCAACACAGCAACGTTTTTGCCTGCTACGGGACGAGATGCATCTCGGCCACACGAGGGTTAGGAGGGAGCTTCTGGGGGCAGAGGAAAGGCCCCTTGAAGGAGGCCAACATCTGCATCGACCTTCATCTCGGAGAAAGCGCGTTTGCAAAACCACTGCAGCTGGAGCAGTTTTAAAGTGCTAGGAGAGGGCAGCTTGTCTTAAGAACTATGCAAAAAACTGTCAATCCAACCATTAAGGCCCAAGCCCAGCCTAAGCAGCTTTTCTTGCTAACCCCAAGGCTAAAACAGTTATTTTCCATTACGCATCCAGGAGCGCTGAACATCCAGGCACACTTCCCACAGAGCTCGCATAATGACAGAGAACAAATCCTGGTGCTAACGCTGCCTCTAACAGCGCGGTGACTCACTCCGGAGCCGCGCTGGCCGGCGGGGCGGCATGCCGGGGCTGTGCCCAGTCCCGCAGCGCTGCCGTCACCCGGCCCACGGCCCCTGCGCAGTGCTAAAGGCCAAGAGCCCACGGTGCCGCCCCGGGAAAACCCTGCGGACCCCCCTCGGCTGGTTGCTCGCAACCTCCGTCTCCCCAGGACGGACGGGATTTTAGCTCCGGGAAGAGAGTGTCCGCTCACCTCGTGCCAGCCCTAATCCCTTGCACCGGTGCCGTAACGCCGAGGGTCAAAGTGCGTTAAAGTGCACGTGCTAATTGTATTTCACACCCTCTGCAGAGACAGGCTGCATGAAATTAGGAAACAGAAGCAGGAAAAAAAACAACACACAGGACATACTACGATCACTTAAAATATAGCCAGAGCTGGAAACTGAATCCAGGACTCGGGAGAGGGAAAGGCACCGGGATGAACCCACCAGCCCACGTTCACCTCCTAAAGCATGAAGAGGGGGAGGCGAAGGTGCGACGCAGACACTATTCCCCCCTCCAGACAATCCAAACCTCATGTTTTTATAGGGTGGAGTTAAACTAGAATCTGCCTGAGACCTCAGCATTGCCAGCACAATCCCCAAACTCCCATAAAATCTCAGTGCATTAGTTTAGCCAGAAGCTTGGAAAACCGCTATTGATTGGTGCCGTTTTTGTGAAAACAACCATGGTTTCATGGTAAAGAAACAGAGGTTTTATAGGCGCAGTGCAGGAGGCAAACTGAGCATGTACTTTGCAGTTAGACACAAACTGGAGAAACAAAAAACAGGATGCACTGCCACAGGGTATTGGAAGGGAAAGTAAGAGTCAAATTATATCTATACCTTCGATGCAAGCAGACCCTAGAGATGGGATTTAAAAAGCCTCCACAACAAATACCTGCAAAGCATTTATAGCACTCATTAAAAAACAAAAACATGAATGTAATTCGCTTGCACCTCCTTGCTAGTTAGTTCCTTTTTTTTTTTAAATCGCCTCTTCAATTCCATTTCTGAAGGTACCAACCACTTTCTCGGCCGCCCTGGTATCTCTTCGCTGCCACAGCCATCCATCTTCCCATCTCCCACAACCCAGAGACCTTCACGAAGCTCAAGGCAGAGGACACCTGCAGTCAAGTCAATCATAATAAAACACCCAGGTGCGCAGACAGATTTGGACGCGAGGCGGCTGATTACACTGTCGCGCCCAGGCGGGAAGCCAGCTGCACCGCCGGGTTCAAAAAGGCTCGTACAGAAGTTAAATACACAGACTACAGCGTGTTTCCGCACAATACTTGCGGACCCTTCTCTAGATTAAACTCGGGGCCTGCTCTACAGCCTCGCATTTGGTTCATTTTCTTGCCACGCAATTCAATTATTTGCATCGTTTTGCAAGCAATCAAAGTAGCTGTAAAACAAAATGCGATACAAGCAGAAAAGGAAAGAGCACCCTCTAAAGAGACATTGGCACCGCCGGCCAGGCCGGACACCTTCGGACCGAACCTGCCTCGGGTCACGTCACGGCGGCCGGGCGCCCCAGGCCAGCGCCTGGCTGCTGCAGTGCCGAGCCGCCAGCAGGCTCTCCTCGAGTACTCCAAAGGGGAAGGACGGGGGAAAGGGAAAACTAGGGATTCACCTTGAGCCAGGGACACGGAGCACCGCCGGAGAAGAAGGCAGGTCCCAAGGGAGGTTCTGGCAAGAAGAGAGGAAATAACGCCATTCAACCAAGTCGCCCAAGGCCAGGACGCGCGCGCGGAGCAGAGTGGCTGCTCTGAACGTCCAACATCAATAAGACTCGGCTGGTGCCGAGTGCTCCCGCAAGGACCTCGCTGCGCTCGATGCCTGCATAAAGCTTTGCCATGGCCTCCGGAGCTGGGGCAGGTATCATTAGCCCTCATTTGTGGGGAAAACTGAGGTACAGAGAGAAAAGCGATCTGGGCCAACACCCAGAACAGAGCTAACAACGGCGCTGGCTCAGGACCTTCTGCCTCCCTTCTTCAGCTTTGGCCACGAGACCATTTTTTAAACAGAGCGAGTGGGGAAGCTCCGGGAAATCAAGTTGCACTGATAACTGGAATAATTAACACAGCAGTGCCCATATATCACTTACCAATAATGCAGAAATACAGGCAGCTGTGGGCTAAAAACGCAAAAGAAATTTCATTGCCTCTTACCTACTGCCTTTGTATCCAGCAGTGATTTCTGTGGAAAATAAAGTAATTCCTGAAAGTACCACAGTTAATTGTGATACCCCAGCTCTCCCCGCAGGCATGGCCACCAGCTCCAGCAAAGCTCCTGAAAGCTTCAAGAGCTTCTCTTTGAAAATCTCCTACAGAAAAGCACAATCCCTGAGCTCATACCATGATAATATCAGGTGGAATTAAGTTGTGTTCAGAGCACAACGCTGGCGTTATTATCTTGGGAATCAAAGAACGGTCTAACTTCCAGCTGTCAAATCCACAGGACAAAACTCGGGAGCAATTTCTACCTCATGCTTTAGCCTTTTATTCTGATTATTTAGCTCTTGAATTCCTTTCCACAGCATCTCCCCATTCCCATTTGTTTCCAAAATCCAAGCTCTAACTTTATTAAGACTAGAGGAAAAAAAGCCTCGTTGCAGCCTGACCCTGCCGAGGAGGCAAAGCGCAGAGCAGCCGGTGTCAAGTCGGACCAGTCCAGCTTTTGAAGACTCCGCAGGCCTCGAGCACGGCACAACAGCACCGCGCACGTCCGCCCTGCCCGTAGAAGCGGCGAGAGCCCTTCCCCGCCAACGCCATCCCCCGCGGGGCAGGCGCACTCGTGGGGCTGCCTTATCCGACTTCCGCAGCTTCCTGTCCTCACCTGCTTTACGACTCTCTCCCGGGTCTCGCCCGTCGTTTTATGCCTTGGGAATGTCTCTGTTCTCGCTATCGCGGCTCCGTGTGTCAGCGCATCAGACAGCGGGAGCGTGGCACGACCTCTGCGAGAGCCACACGCCCTTCATCAAAGGGCGGTGCAGCTGTATTTATATCCGACATAAATCTGCTTTGTAAACAGGGACCTGGTTCAGGATCGGGACTTTCTTAGACTGCAGCATTAAGATTGCACGTGTATGCTGGCCCCAACGGGCAGATGGTCCTAGAGCCACCTGGCCACCAGCGGAGACGCCGCTTACGCGCAGAAGTGATCTGTCTACTGCAGCTCTTCCAGCTCCCTTCCATCATTGCTCACCCTCCTCACCACTGCCAGCTCACGGGATCTGAAAACCTCTAAAAGACACATGGAAGTTCAAAATCACCAGAAGTTGGAAGTTTTGGCACATCCAAAAGCTTTAACAGCACCTCCCAGGTAGAGGAGCCGAAGATCTTGGACATCTCAACTTTGATCACAACATGGCACAAAGAGAGGAGGAAAGACATGAGAGGACAAGTATTCCCAGGGATAAGAGTTATCTACATTTTACAGACAGGTAACACAAGTGTCTGAGGGACGCAAGTTCTCTGTGTATTTTGGACAAAGCTATCCAAACGCTTGCACACAGTCGCATCGGAAATCAGTAGCAGAACTGAAAGCAATACACAAGTTCTTGCTCCAGGCACCAGACCCAGTTTTCTCATTTCTATTTTTCTATTTGCTGCCAATTGAGAACACCATGACAAACAAAGTCAGCCCATTAAACCTGTTCTTAGAAGTCTTAAGCTCTTATATATGAAGTTGGTATTATCAACAGGCTCCATAAATCACAGCTAAAGTACATAAAGGAAGCAATCAAGACATAACTCCAATTAAATCTGAATCAAGTCACTACAGTCACAGAAGTGTTTTCCAAAATGGTAATTAATTTTTAAGAGAATGGATTAAAGGGGTTCTCAATTAATAGAATACTTTTAGGAGACAAACTAGAGAGGATTGTCCACTTTATTAATACAGTAATTTAACAGCTATTCAGCAACTAATAACTCCTCATTAAAAGTCAACCCTCCTCCCTTTTCAGCAGACTAGCTACACATTTGTCAAGCACAATACAGCTTCATTAGCCTAAAAGTTCAATTTCTGTTTTCCCTCAGACTTGCTCTTATTTTTGCTATATCAGTAAGCTAAAATCTTGAATTTCAGCAAAGTCAAAACTTCAGAAATCAGTAACGCAAACAGTGAGTTGGCCTTTTAAGAGTTCTGGATGGTATTTTGAATATCGCATCCCCAGTAACAGTCAACTGGTGCAAGAGTCAGTGGGAAACCCCCGGGTCTGCCCACACTACACTGCCCAAACGCATCAGGCAAAGGTTCCTCCACAAACTGGGCGTCATCTGGAAGAGCACACCAGTGCTGCCTTTTCCTGACACCCTTTCCACCAAAGGACTACCCCATAGCTCCCCGTAGCCCAAGCTGCCTGGAACTGGAGGTACAGTTGAGAAGCGGACATACAGCGATTTCTACACTCACCATAGGGTTCAGCTCCCACTACAACCTTGCCTTTTCAGATTAAATATGGTCTTCACACATATAACACACTGAGAAGCATTGCTCCGAGTGGTGGTCTTAGACAGCAAAGACACATTCAACCTGTCCCAGTGGTGCACAAGCCTCAGAGCGGGCCCTGCTGCCTGTGAGATAAGTGCCATGTGCCAGAGCTAAAGCAGGACAGCAGTGACAGGTCCATGGGTCGGGCACCACACGGACAGCAGAGCACTGGCAACACCATCCTCAATGCTTTTAAAGAGATGTATACCCAGCTGTGTCATGAAAACCGACAGCAGATACATTAGGAGAGAAAAGCTCCTGTCAGGGCAACCCCCTAAAAATCATGAAAGCAAGAAAGCTTCAGTATATATATTTTTTTCTTGTAGCGAATTTCACCCAGGAGCCCTTGACAAGCTCCCTCTGCAAGGCCCGGTGGGTGCTCCCAGGCACAGCCACGGGGCTCAGCACAGGAGAGGAGATTTTCCCTCGGCAATGCCGAGCTAGACCCAGCTCTTTGGGGTCACAGCTAGATGTACCCACAAGACACTCTGACTTTCTGCTTTGCAGGGATAACCGCCATCAAGAAGAAGCTACTGGAATTTAAGCACAGGGACAGCAAAGCATTCCCAGGCCTTCTATGGCTGTGTCACATTGCTGGGCTCAGCATCACCGGGTGCTTTGAGAAACTGTGATTGGTTTGGTTTTGTTTTTTTTTCCCCTCCATATCCCATGTAGAAAAGAAAACACTGTGGTGTCATCAAGCACTTAATGCCCCAGGCCAGCGTTCACTGCAGGGATGCTGCCTCTCTAAGGAGGCTGCGTGCGTGGACCTAACCACTGGGTTCAGCAGCTACAGCAGCAGCCACCAACCCTCCAGTGAGAGGACAACCCCACACGAGCACGAGCCAGCAGCACACCCGAGCATGGTGTCCGCCCTCTCTAATGAGACCCAAGACCTCGACTCTGTAAGGAAACCATGCAGACCATGAAGGAATCCATCTGCATGGACTGTGCTGCAGGATCAGAGCTCTAGGAAGCCTGTTTAAAGGATAACAGAAACTGAAAGAGGTTACAACTAAGGCTAATACCACCCGAAAGCTAAAGCAAACAAAAACATTCCAGGCAGTCGGCCTTATCGGCAAAGACTGTCCAAGTGTGGTTAAGCACACAACAGCCACATGCGCAGGCTTTAATAGAGGGGACACCTTTAGCCCAGATCCTGGTGTTGCAATTTTAAGGGACAAAACCAGACATCAGCAGAAGGGAAAGTTCAGGATATATATGGCATCGGTTTCCAAGAGAATATTTCTCATGTCACTTGAGACCAAGTTTTTAGCCAAGTTGGCAGAAAACAGACATGCTGCAAAGCTGCCCTAAAAATACCAGTCTTGCTAATTACAAGAAAGAAAAGCAAAGCGTAAGCAACGGCAGCACGAACAATGCATGCTTTTAGTGACACCCCATTAATGTTTTTTAAACATACACCATTTCTAAAATATTGTCGCAGTTGCTCAGCTGTGCCATAGATGTTTTTAATTTTGCCATGCAATCAAGATGCAAGCCAAGCTCATCCCAGACTGATGACTTATGGCTTCATCTGCGGGATTTACTAATGTTTGTCCTCCTCCAGCTCTCTTCAGCATGGCACTATGAAGTTTTCAAATTCTGGAAGTCAACTGCTTGTAACACCAACATTTCTTACAGGCACATTCATAATCCACCCAGCTGCAAGCAGGGCACCAAGCCAGGGTGGGATGAAAAAGAAATACTAGCGGGAGATTAGGAAAAAAGAGAGAGAAAAAAAAAATTGTCATTGCGCATCAGCCCCAGGGTCCATCTCCTGCGGCTCTGTCTGACCGCAGCTAGCGCCAGATGCTCCAAAGGATGCCCCAGACTCACCCAAACGGGTAGTTACATCCTATCTGCCCATTCAGGGAGCTTCTCCCAAAGCCCAGGCAGCTAAGGGCAGGCTTACGTCTCAACATAATATGTGATAAAAAGCTCTGTACCCTACCAGGAAGAGGAACGCTGGCTGAGGGATAACAAGGCATATGAGAGCTAGAAGGGAAGGGAATTAGAGCATCGTTATCCACATAAGCGCAGGACTGCAGACCCGAGGCCAGACCTTCGCCTCGCGCAGACCGGCAGCTCTGCTGGAACCCACGCCGGGCATGAAGCTGGCTGCCGTCCCGACCTCTGCTGGAGGCAATTCCTTGCAAAACCAAAGCAGAGAGGAAAAGGTGGCCAGGAAGGGCAGAGAAGGGTAATTTGAAATTATGCTTTCTGGAAAGCATGAGGTCAACATAAAATAAGCGGTCCTGACCACGTCGCCGGCTGGTTTGCCACAGAAGACAAGCGCTCCGTACTACAGCCTGGCTGCACGGCTGCCGTCTGCCATTCACTCGCCTTCCCTTTTTAGTGTAATTATAGAGGCAAAGGCCAGAGGAGAGAAGCCATCAGAAAGAATTCAACTGGCATCAAGGATTACGCAGTCCAAGACCTCATCCTCTTGCCTCTCCCACCAAAATACAAGCTGTTGCCAAGAACCACCTACCCTCCTTTCTCAGTCCAGCTCCATTCAACTTTAGTATTTTTAATAAAGTTGATAACGATCAAAAACCTCCAAAAGCTAGTAAAAAGCTTAACAGCTTAGCCCTGGGCTAGCGGGGGAGGACAGAGGACTGGGTACAGCTGCCCACGAGGGGAGGCCGTGCCAGCGGCGCAGCACGGGGCAGCAGGAGCCGCGCCAGACGCCAGCGCAGACCCACCACCGGTAACCGCAGGGCTCGCACGAGTCAACAGCAGTAAAAAAATATATATATAGTGTTGCCACTAAAATCAGTCAGGGTGACTCACAACAGCCTCGCTGGGGAGCTTCATTGTTACCCAGTCACTTTTCACCCAGAACATTCAAAAATACTTTGACTGACAACACTGACAGTGGAGCATAAGAGTCATAATTAACTACAGCATGAGAAAATTTCCAAGCTCCAAACTAACCAGAATTGCTACTCCAAAAATGAATGAGAACTAAGTTACGCAGCTGATCCCAACCGGTCACTGAAATCGGGAGAGAAAACCAGAGCTAAGGGGAGTGCCACCGCTTTCCGCAAATTCACCAGCAAGACCCGGGTAGCCCAGCCGGCAGGGAGAGCGGGAGCAAGCCTTGCTCAGAGGGCTGCTTTGGTGATGTTTGCTGCTAAATACAACGTTGCAAGTCCTGCTATTTACAAAATAAATAAATTAACCGTATCCAAACCTAATCACTGCTTTCTCAAACACAGGTTAAGGCATTTTTTTCTAGCAGGGCTGAAAAGGGAAAAGGACGATGGCAAGCTTTGGAAGTGACTTGCCAGCCTACCAACGGCTTACGCTTTGGAAAGTTTTCTGCCTTCCATTTTACACAACTGAAAATAGCTGCTTTAAAACTAAACCCTCTTACAGGGAGCGAAAGCACCACTAAGAAGCTGATGTGAAACCCGCTTCACTGACTTTCGCTCTTGGATGACAGAGAAAGGCAGAAAGCAAGAGCATGCAAAAAGGGACCAGCACACGGGATTTTCTTTAATCCAGTCTGTCGTTCACATTAGGTTCACAGTGCGAGAGGTGACAGCGAAGGGCAAAGCGCCTTGGTGGCAGAGACAAGCTGACAACAGGCAGCTGCGGCCAGCAGCACAGAAGGGCCGATACCCAAAGCCCATCCTAAAATACCTTTTCTGAGCAACCTTTGCTAGCTGGAGTTCGCAAGTCCGCCACCCTCCTCTCCCCCCCTTTTTGGCTCTATTTCACCAATTTCCTTTGAAGCACCTGGTAAGCATCTCTGGACCTCCCTGGACCACCCTGCTGGACCTCTGGCCGCCCGGCCCGGCCGTGTTCAGTTTGTCCCAGAGGCTCTGGGCAAAGGTGAGCACTACCCGACAGACTGGCACAGTCCCGCTCGCAGGTTTGGCTCGCAGTAGTAGCAACGGTCAGCGGTTTGCATTAAAAGGGCAGCATAGAAGAGCAAGACTTGTTAAGCTAATAGTCAAATTTAGGACGAGCACTACTGCTTCTCAAAGCACCAAAGTTGGCTACGGTCTTTATTTAGGACCAAAGGCCAGTAGCTTCCCCCTGAACAAAGGACAACATGGAAACTATTCTCCTTGTGGAGTTTATTTTGAGCTGAAAGTATTTTCCAGTTTCAGGCTGACAGACAGGATAACTACATTGTGTTACGGGATAAGGATTGAATTTTCAAGGCCTGACACAGGAACATAGAGAAAGCTAGACTTTCCTCTCCATGTTATTTGCTCCCACAACAATTTTTAGATTTCAACACAAGGTCATGTGCTCCATTAGCACAAAAGGACCCAAGTAAACAGGCCACAGCTTCTATCCTATCTACCATCCCAGGCATAACGGAGATGATCAGATTAACCAAGCAGTTATGATTTGACTGTACCTGAAGGAGAAGGAAGGAATTTTCTGCTGCTCCTCTCCCTGGCAATCAGGCCTGAGGTTTTCCAGAGAACAGAACAGTACCAGCCTCCCAAACACTTCCCAGCGCTGAACTCCTCTGGGACTCAAGGCCAAATTCCTTCAGCCTCTCTGAAGCCCTGATTTAGACCGTCACATTTACTGCAGAAAATGTTTTGCTAAAATGACATGGTAAAGCGTGCATTAATACCTCTGGTTTTACCCGCTTCTCCTGTGATATGTATTCTTGCAAACGGCTACAGAAACCCTCCTGGGAGAGATTCTTCCACTCTCTTCACCCAGACCAACATGCTCTGATACAGCATAAGGTCAGATCATAAGGGCAGAAAGAAGGATGATTTTCTGTATTCCTCTAGCACCTTCCACCCCAAGAGGCCCAACACCTCATGTTTCAGAAATGCTGCCAGACCAAGGGCAACAGGAGCATCCAGGAAGACGACTAATGAGCGCAAGGAGCAGATTAGAGTTAGTTTCAAGGGTCTCGCCCTGAAGAACACAGTAAGCCACAAAGCACAGTATTTGCACAAAGGGAAATCCCACCCGGGCCTCCTGTTTATGGTTTGAGGTGCCCTAGGACCAATGCTTAATTTAACGCTTAAAGTTGCACTGAAAGTGAAAGGGGTTGATTAACTAAATGCCTATATACTCTTAAAGTCCTTACGCTTAAGTACACTATTACAGTATCTGCTGCCTGCAGTCAGCAGCTCTTTGCAAGCAGCTCTCTAAGGCAGTAGGTCAGACGAGCACGCACAAAGCCGTGGCAGCAGCAAGGGCAGCCCACTTACAGCTCTTCAGCTGTTAAGGTGATTGACAGTACTTCCAGATTAAAAGCCCTGTTCAACACCCAAAACAATCAGCCAGAGGATACCAAGCACTTTTTTTTTGAGAATGGCAAGTTGATGGTTGGCAGGAACGCCAGGTGATATGTTTTTCCCCTGTACGATTTGTTGACATCACCAATCCTACATGCAGCACTAAAATCTCTCTGCTGCCCAGTCTGGCATTTTCAATGTCAAGAAATGCTGCAGAAGAGAGCACTTTGTCTTGAACTAAGGAGAGCTGAATGAAGCGTCAGCAGTTTTTATTTTAAACGCATTTAGCTTTGTGCACAGGGCTAAGAATGCTCTCAGCTCCCTTAGGTGTTTTAGTGCACACCCGTTCTTCTGCAAAAGGTGGCGGAGACAGGCCTTTCATTTGATAGAAGTGTCCTTCCAGGCATGGGACACAGGAGTCCCTCTCCCCAGCAGTCCTGTCCCTGGTACCATTACCAGCGTACCCCACGCACCCGGACTGCTGGCCACGTGCTTCACCCCAAAACCTGCCTGGCAGCGTGAGCTTCTGGTGCATTTTGCCTTTATCTTCTCACCTTGCAGGGATGGAGAGGGCATCTGCTTGGGCTGCGATTTCTGTAACGGGCACTCCTAGTTACTGTGGCTTTAGACACTACAAATGTTAATGTCATTCCCCCTCTCCCTTCCTGAAGGGTGATTCAGGCACAAAATTAGCACGAGCTAAGCAATATAGAGGGTGACTGTGCTGCAGTCGTGAGGGTTACTACACACCACCCAAGCCCGTGACATTTCCATAGAAACCAGAGTGGGAAAGAGAAGAGCCTCAAAAAGCTGACAAGATAAAAAAACCACATGGTGAAATAAGCAATTCTGGAGGGAAAAAGTAGACACGTGCAAGATCCTCTCCAGTTCTCCAGCGGATCAGGCATTCAGAGGCAACAGCGGTGCCAAACTGAGGTCAGCAAGCTTTACAGGACCCACCCGGCTACGCCACCTCCACCCCGACGCAAACCCTGACCAGCCAGAACACTCAGCGGAAAAGCACAGTGTGGTGGCAGCAGAAAGGACAATTCTGCTCTTTATAAAACATCAGATCAAAGTTCAAGGAGTTCTGGGTTTGGAAGTCTTGGCTATTAAGAGCTATGACATGTTTTCTTCAGCACATCATTAATTTTGTCCAGGTTTCAGTCCCTCGGGCCGTCTGATGGGAATAACTGTACTTATCCAGCGGGGACATTTCAGAGGACAAACTTGCATTACAAGCAACTTGCTTCCCTGTTACTTCCAGGGGTGTTCTTGCTGTTAATGCATCATTAAATATAAAGGACCTTTCTTAACTTTTTCTTAGGTCAGGCAAAGCCTTCCAGAACATACGTTTTCTTCATTAGCAGGCTCAGTTAAGGAAACAAATACTGGAATGTGCAAGAGAAACAATTGATTCTTTTGGTCAAACACCACCTCTCCAGCAAGGGGGAGAAAACAACCCACAATAAAAGCAACAGCAAATGTTTTCAGTTGCAAGTTAGCAAGCCAGCAGAATGGAGTTCAAATATGTTCCCTTATCCACTCGCCTATTCCAGAGAAGTGACTTTGTGCAACATAAAAAAAAAAAAAAAAAAAAGAGGTCAAAAACGCTAAGCCATAGCTTTTAAATAATTCAGGATGCTCTGCTCTTTTTCTGGAAAACTAGGCACATTCCAGCGCTTGGCAAGAAGCAAGCCAGCTCTTGCAGGGGAGATGCGAACCCGCACGCAAGGAGGCTGCTTGCAACAAACTGAATCGTTCCGTGAGATGCCTGATGTGCCTCCAAACCCTCTCCAGATAGAGCAGTAACATCCAGAACTTGCCTGGTGCTAAACTCAACTGACTCCACACTGCAGCACCTTTCTCCAAAAGCCAGAATTCAAATCCAAGCCAAATTCTGCAAGGTTTGCAAGCAAATCTGGCCGTAACGGTTGTTCAAAAGGTTAGTGGTGTTTGGTTCGGGCTCGTTGGCAGCTCAGCCAGCCACACGCGTTTAGTGCCGCTGTACACAAACTCCCTCCGCGAACGCCTTCACGCAATTAAAAACCCAACTTGCTTACCGCGACCCACGGCGGAGCAGCCTGCAGTCCCCGAAGCCCAGCTGCTGCGCTCAAGCGGCCCGGCTCGAATTAACCCTGCTCGCCCCCGCGCGCGCCCCCGAGACCGCGCGGCTTCCCCGCCGTTCTGCGGCTCGTGCCAGCCGTCAAAGGGGGAACCGCGCGGGCGAGGGCGCGACGCGAGCATCCTGCTCGCCGGTTACGGGTGGGATGCTACGAGCCGACTGCCCGTGTTTTCCCCTTGGGTAAGCCAGAGCTTCACCACTAACATCTTTCATAGACAGCACATGACTTGCTGCTTAGGAAAACAAAACAAAAACCAAAAAACAGTGCTTTCTGGGTCTTGAAAGATACCTTAATCTGACAGACTTTTTTTTTTTCCTGGAATTAGTTTCTAAATATATACTCTACCCACCACTTCATCAAAAGCAGAGCTAAAGACACTAACAAGTCAATACATTAAATGGTTTATCTTGTTAGAGGTCTTACAGCTACTTAATAATGAGTTCTGGTAACTGCTGCCTGTATATGTTTATTATTGTAAGAGAGCCCTTAAAAAAAGATCTGTGTAATAGCATAACCTTTCCTTTCAGCTGTATACAAATTCCATGTGCCAGTCAATAACATCATTGGCAAGAAACTTTAAAAAAAGAGCAGCAAAAGCTATAAAATACAGTAAATAATTACATTGAGAACAGTTTTACTGCCACCATATTAAAAAAAAAAATCCTATTAAAAATGCACACATGGAAAACATGAAGACATACACCAAAAAAAAGGAGATCTGGACAGGAGATAGAGCAAATATGTTGTGTTCTCTGACAAGCAGGATAATAAAAGCCGAATGGTAGACTAGAACCTGACCTTTAAGGGTCAGTCACATTTTCCATGCACTGTTAAATATCACTTGCAAAGGCGGGGGGGGGGGGGAGGAGGGGAAATCAATTCATAAAAGAAAAAAACAAAACAAAAAACTGTCAGTGTTTACATGAAGCAACCAGCGAGAAAGGAGCATTTTGCAATCAGAGCAAATGTCGCATTACTTAACCGCACAACCAGAAAGTTTAGCGCCGCGCTGCCAATGTTCTGGCATTTAAAGGTTCTGCGCTTCGCCCGCGGTCGGAACGGTGGCGAAGAGGGACGGGCACTGCCACGGCGGCAGGGCGCAGCTCGGGGAGCACCCAGCGAGCACGAGCTTCCTCTTGCCGGTGAGAACGAAGCTACAAGCACGAACCCAACCCGGACCGCGAGCCTGCCGCCTGGCGAACAAGCCGCTTGCCCCTTGGCTTTATTTACCCTCCTGCAGGAAAAGCCACCG
>NW_020447752.1:1284959-1330655 GCF_003343035.1 Apteryx rowi
GGGGGGGGGGGGGGGAGAAAACAAAACAAAAAGCTCCTTATTCTCAGGCATCTTTCCGTGCCGGCCTCTCCGTGCTCACGCACGGCAGAGCTTTCCCTCGCCCGCCGGCTCTGGACCGAGGCTCCTTTCTGCCAGGCGCCCGGGAAGATGAGGGGGTAGGAGCTGAGAGAGGCCTGGGTAGAAGCAGGAATACTCAGGATGCCAGAAACCAAGTTGAACCAGACGGCGAGGGGCTTAGGAGCCCACCTGCCCCTCGGCATCGCTAACAAAACGGTTCTGCTCCAGAGCTGCTCTTCAGTGAGCGAACTCAGCACCCGGGCGAGGGAAAAGGTGATTCTCGAGCTCACAAGCAGCAGCTCCCTTTATTTCCCTTTCCTTCGCTGCACCAGGCAAGAGCACCTCCGCTGCGTGTTTCCACATGCGATTCCATCAGAAGCATGCCTAATTTAAATGTAAAATACAAATTAAAGACCGAGAAGCCAGTTGGTGCTCCCCGGGCAGCGCAAGTGCAGCTGCGCTGAGCTGCTCTTTGAAACGCTCGGGTTTAGGGGGATTTTTTCCGAGGATCCTTTTTTTAAACGCTTCGCTTTTGTTCCTTTTTCCCCTTTATACCAGCTACTTTAAAAGAAAACAAAACAAGCCCCTGTGACTAATCCGTAGCTTTGCCAGCTGACAAAACCCACTGCATTACCACACACCACGTTTAAACGAAAAATAAGTTACCGTTTCTCTCTGGGGGAGGGGAAAGGGGAAGCGGCCCCGGGTGGGGGCCCGAGGACCGAGCGGGGCCGGGGCCGGCGCGAAGCCCCTCGGCCGGGCAGAGCGGAGGGAAACCTGCCTCCCCCTCGCCGGAGCCACCACCACGGCTGCCCTGGGGAAGAGGGAGCCACTGCAGGGCCTCGAGGGACGCGGGGTCGAGCGCCGGCATGGCCGCGCCGGAGGGAACGCGGGAGCCGACGGAGCAGAGCGCGCCCGCAGACCCGAGGCTTCCAGACGAGAAATTACCCGTAATTACTGATAACACAATTTTCATGCAGCGCGCGTCAGCGCGAACCAGGTCTGTCCTCGCAACAAGGAGCGACAACAAAAGCCACAAACAGTTACCAAATCAGCTTATTAAGATCTCTGGGATTTTTTTTGAACCTTCATAACCATCAAAAAAAAAAAATCGGTCTGAATGCACAGACACGATGATGGTAAGAAGGCCCAGACGTTTTCCGGGCACGGCGGCTCGGCCACGGCTTGGCGGGCGGAAGGGCCTCGCTGCGGAAGCCCTGCCGAGGGCCGCCGGCCTCGCGCCACTTCTCCTTTGGGGGAGGCACCGCGGCACGCGAGGAATTTGGGAAGCTGTTACTCCAGGGTCTCAAAAACGCTCTTTTCCAGGAGAGCACGCACATGCTGAATCGCGGAGCCGGCCAGACGGCACCGACCTCAGCTCACAGAAAGCTCTGCGCGGGGCCGAGGCGCTGACCGCCTGCAGCTCTGTCCCCGCGTCCCATCGAGGCACGGCCCAATCGGCAGAAAGCCCACCAAGATCAGATACTTTCCTTAAGTTAAATGCCGGTGTGGACAATCCTGTCTATCGATCCACACGTGCCGGAGTTCACATCCGAGAGTTTAACCCCAAGGAGGAAAAGCCCGCGGGGCCCCTAGCGCTGGGCTGGCGGGGAAGATGCAGCCACCTCCTCGGCAAGGTGAAGCGGGTCCTGAGGAGGAGAGAGGTGCAGGAGGACGAGGGGGGCTTCGTCCCGCGTGCAGAGCCCCCGGGCGGCCTCGCCGGGGCCGGCGGCCACACACACCCGCGAGTCCCGCGGCCGGAGGGGCGGCTGTCCCCAGCACAGAGCAGCAGGACAAGGCTCCCCCGGAGACGTTTTTAGCATTAAGAATGGAAGAGAGCAACTATTCTGTATTGCTGCATCCTCTCGGTTTCCAGAATTTCCAAGTCTGTAACGATGTGGCTCCTGGAAGAGCGCTTTAACCAAATTAGAAGGCATCTCGCGAGCTCTTCCCTCGGCAGCAAGGAGGCCGTGACGTTGAAGGACTCCCGACTCCACAGGATCCAGGCCCTCCGTAATTCAGTTATGGGCCCCTTTTAGCAAAGGCAAGGAGCAGGTATTTTTAAAGCAGTTCGTATAGAAGTTTGCATTTTGTTCTTTTGTGTTTGGGTTCCCCACACCCTTGTTTAACTAGTAAAATGAACAGCTCTTCTTTCTCCTTTACCAATACTAATTTCACCGCCTAGAAAGTCCTTGTACTTGAGCAATACTCATCTCAAATTAAACATGAAGCATGGACTCAGGTTTGCTTCGAGTAGGGCGGACAGGGAATCTAAGAAGCTTCATCCTA
Source organism: Apteryx rowi (assembly GCF_003343035.1). Lineage (NCBI taxonomy): Eukaryota > Metazoa > Chordata > Aves > Apterygiformes > Apterygidae > Apteryx > Apteryx rowi. Next base: position 1,287,306 of record NW_020447752.1, read on the forward strand.
CACTAACCAGATTTGGCATTGCCCAGACATGCTTGCTTAAGGAATTTTTATGCAGTGGAAGAGATTTTCCACAGTGGCAAATGATTTATACAGTTGTCCAAATTCAAACACCTCTTTGACAGTAGATTCAGCCTGTCCTTGGACTCATTCGTGCTCTGGAACATGTCCTTAAAAGGAGACTTAGTTGTTCTTTTGCATTAAGCAAAGCTGTGTTAAAATGTTTGTTTCCGATAGAGCAGGGAGACAGACATCGGGCGGAAGCAAGCTGTGCCTGAAGACCAGAATTTCTGGCAGATGGGTCAAGAGCAGCAGCTGTGATCACAGAAAACACAAGCATCTTTACATACTTGGGGTTGCCATTTGGAAACCATCAGAGAAGACAGTCTGCAGCAGGAAAAGGGGCCACTTCTGGCAACAGGTGTCAGGACACCCGTCTCCTGAACCTTTCCAGTGGGTGTTGCAGCTGGATGTCTCATTGGACAGGGAAAAGGTCAGCATTATTAAAGAAGCAGTGCTTGTTCATGACAGTATCAGAAATACCATGCCGAAATATATCTTTACTGCAGCACAATCACTACCTGCATGAGAACAGCACTCACTTGCCTGAGTGGGTTGAGCTGCTGTTATTCACGACCAGGCTTGAATTGCCTTGTAGTCCACTGTAGACCTGTGCTGGACTCCCGGTGCAAGTCAGGAGCATGTTTCCCTTCTCCCAGGGAGTGGGCAGATTTACCTGCACAAGGCACCAGGATGTGAAAGTGGAAAACAAAAGGCTTTGATGAAAACAAAACAAAAAATGATGCAAGTGTTTTGGCTTTCATCCTTGATGGGAAGCAGGTGGCTAGTACAGGGATGGCCAAGACAGAACCCGAAGAGGCAGAGTACCACAAGACTGCCGGGCGAGGGTTTAATATACAAATCACAAATTTTTGCAGAGCTCGTTACATACCGCTGTCTGCAGCAAAGTCAAAAGGCAGCTCTGCAGATGCTGTGCAAGTCAGCCAGGCCGGCGCCGCAGAGGCGAGGGCTGCCGCTGGACTTACCGAGCCGTGTGACGGAGAGAGCCGCAAACACCTTATCGCCACTGAGATGCTACAGAGATAACGCACTGGAAACGCAGCTAGGGGCACTTCTACATTTATTCTGCAACAAGACCAGTGCATCAAATCTTTCATGCTAACTGAAGTCCCAGACATCCAGCAGAAAACGACAGCTTCAACATTATCGCCACCTACGTTGAATTGGCCTGACCTCAGCAAGGCAACTTCTAAAACGGCTCCCTCTTTGCCCTTCTTTCAAGATGTTATAAATGGCTTATTCTCCCCTGGTAGGGCCAGGGAGACCCAGGAACTGTTACAAGCAGAACTAAGAATGAGTTTACCAAATCCCTTATGCCAGGGACACTTAAAATGCTGCCCCAAATACACCAGATAGTAACAGTAATTAAATAAGCAAAACCGTTGTACTCCCAGGACCTTTTCATTGAAGGATTGTGGAGTACTCCAAGCAGAATTGTTTGTCATGCAGCGGTGCAAGCGCAGCTTTGCCCTCTTTCCTCCTGGCGAGGACGGGGAGGTAGCAGACTGCTTCCAGAGAAGTACCGTGTAGGTTAACAAGCACTCTTGTTTTCTCCGTTACAGAGCACCATGAAGGGTGATGCAAACATCTGGCTTAGCAATACACATCGGAGGGCCAGAACAAGAGGAGGAAGAGCATTGGGGAGAATTGTGTCGAAGACAGAGCCAGCTCTACAAGCTTTTCAGAGGTGAGAGCACCAAAGATTACTCAGCCTGCTATAAAGGAGAGAGCAGGGCCGCAGGAGGATAACTCAGCAACACCGATTATAAAGGGAAATAAATCATCATTACAGTACAGCTGTCCTTAGTATCATTTTAAAAGATCACCCCTACTGAAAGCACCTCTTCAGCCTGGTAAGACCAACAGGATTCAGGAAAAGCAGATCACTTCCAAATGCCCAGCAGACCTTAATTTTCAGTGGCAAGTTCTGCAACTTCCAGAATTGTATCTTTACCCTAAGCAGGGCCATGAACCAGGAAGGTAACAAGCAGCAAAGCAGTTTGCTTCATCAAGCATTCAATAGGGTCAGCTCTTCCCAGTTTTTATTCCTAAGACCCAGTCCTTCAGCTATCTGCTATTTATGCACACTGTTCATCTGAGCTTGCCTGATACTTGTAAGCATTCACAAGTCTTCAGATAAGGCTTACTCTATTCATAAATAGCAGAGCTCAAACAGAGAAAGATCTCAGCGTTAGTCAGAGTTATTGACAAAAAGGAAATTATATAGCAGGTACAAAGAGAAAGCCTGAGCATGCGTGTTATATAGTCAAATGAAGTTGACATTTCTCAAAAAAACTCTTTTTTTTTTTGGAAGGCTGCAGTTGCAAAGGTAAGATTCTCACCAAAAATAGTCAAACAGCTATTCTCGTCACAGTGGGAGAGGAAGAGGGCAGGGGCGAGCCTGAACACCACATAATTAATATCCAGCTTACTGGGGAGCAATGAGAAAGTATGGCTAAAAAGAGGGGAAAAGTCAAACTGGAGGAAAGGAAAAAGAAAAGAGCCCATAACAATCCAGAGAGTTTAGACACTTAATGCATTGTCACAAGAGAGAAACTGCCCACAACAAAGTGAGCGCAGACGAGGAGTGACCCATGAAATGTGTGACGTACGCAGAGGAGCAATGCCTCTTTCATCCTACGCTGCTACGCACTCAGAGAAACATGAAGGGAGTATGATTCATGCTTCCCTGCTACATAACCCTGCTTACACTTCTGCCTCCTTTTTGGCTCTGGTTGAAGGCTGGGAAAATGCATGATTTCTGCAAATGAACCCCTTAATAAATTAGAAAAGCTTCTCATTATGGAAAAAAACATCCCCACTGAAATTCATGCCTAGCGAACACAGTAACTATTAAGTACAAAGAAGACTCAAGAAATCTGTATTATTATATCTTAATTCCTTGCCTTATTAGCTCAATTATCAACTAGTATTTTTTTCTTCCATTAAATATTCTTCTTTAACTGGCATATTGCATTATTGCCCCATTGCTGTTTCAAGGATTTTTCTCCCCACCCCCCCACAGTCCAAATACTAACTTCTCACTTTAAACCCCAAACCTGTAAACACACATGCAGATAGTTTTATTGAACTTCAGACTACAAACGCAGTGCTGTTTTGTGCTAAGTTGAGCTTTAGTAGAGAGAAGGGAGGAAGAAAACAAAAAAACAAAAGCAAAACAAAAAAAAGAGTAAAAACCAAAGCCCTCCAACTCTACAGAGACCCCGTTCCACCAACTATTCAGACCAAAACTAGCTTCTCCCGCCAAGGCTTCGGCATTGTCCTGCTCCCTTCCTTTACACAAAGCAAGCCAGTCCACCTGGAGTGTCGCGCTGCATCTCAGACGCGTCTCTTCTGAAAGCGCGTACTCTCAATTTTCATCCTTTGCTTTACATGGACACAATAACCTCTCTTCAGGCTAAAAACACACAAAAAATAGCTGCAGGTTGAAGAACAGGCAGGAGCAGCAAAATAAAACTCTCATTTCTGACATTATTCTGCTGGCGAGTTATCAATTAATTCTTGTTTGTCAGTTCCTATAAAGGCCAAGGTCTTCAAAGGCAGCTGAGGCCAACAGACCCTCGATTCAGAAGGCAGCTGGGCTCGGGCCCAGATGCCCAGAGGCAAAGACGCCCGGCTCCCCTTTAGCCGAAGGGACCGGAGAGGAACTTGGAGGGACAACGTCCTTCCCTCCAGCCTTTTGCACGGCTACGAGCATCACGAACCCCGGGGTGCTTTAATCCAGGCCTGCCTCTGCCCACCGGTTTCGTGCCCCGAGGGGAGCGGCTCTCCCATCGCCCGAACCCCGCGCGTCGCCGCTGTCCCTAGCGGAGGGCTCCCCCGCGCAGCTTGCCGGCGGAGGGGGGAAATGACGCTGCTGCTGCAGCAGCGGCGAGCGGCCCCCGCCGCGGGGGGCGAGCCTCGGGCAGACRCCAAGACCACAAGCAGCAGCAGCGCATCAAAAGCGCCGCGACGCCCACGCGGAGCGACGGAGGCGAGACGAGGTGCAGCTCGCTCCCAGCTTCGGCAGAAGAGCTGCAGGGCCCTTTGCTTGTGCAGGTTGCCCTTCGTTTCAAATCCCGTCGGCCAGGCTGCACGGGGAAGCGAGGAACACATTTGTTTTTAATGGCAGGGACCACATACCAATTTGCAGTCTCTATACCAAAGTGTCAAAAATGTACTGAACGAGTGCTTTATTCCCTTTATTCTCACCCTCCGGTTGTTCTTCCCTACGGTGACCCACTGAGTCCTTCCTACACTTTTGCCTTCTCCCCTGCAATGCACTCGGTTCGATCAAAGCTTTGCAGAACAGGAAAGTCTGTTCCCCTGCTGCAGCCAGCCAGATCAGGCTGTTTTCGCTAGAAGAAACAGTGTTTAAATTTAATACTAATCTTCCACAACTTGGAGCTAGGAAAGCTGGAGATCAACAGCACCAAAACAAACCCAGTCGGCAGGGACCAAGAGAGTCAAGTTTCCCATCCCTGAACGCCCTGCCGGCCCCGCAAACTTAGCTCAGCTAAACCAGAGCTGCCCACGCGGGGAACGGGGCTCGCTCAGGGCCAGCACAGCCTCCTCCAAGGGGGATCACAGGCAAAGTGTTCAAAAGTCCCATTGAAAAAGTAGCAGCCTTTCGATGTTTAAGTGGTTTAACGCTTTTGGAAAACAGGGACTTAGTACCGTGGTGATCCAGTACGCTATTGGAAAATTGTGTTTCTACCGCTTAAAAGCTTGCGGTTCTAGGAAAATGCGAGTTACAGAAGAGGTTTTCAGCAATAAAACCTCACATTGCTCTGAGCAGCTTGAGTTTTCCTAAGCTAATTATCAGAAGCCAGCGCTGGGAAGGCATATTACACACTTGCTTGATGGATTCAATAAAAGATTGTTCATTTGTGCACATTTTGAAAGGGCAACCCTTTCTGCATCTCTCCTCTTCCACTGTTATATTTAAATACATTAATATTTTAATCTTCTAAAAGCACAAGCAATTTATCTCTTCTTTAAAAATAAATAAGGTGGGGAAAGGGAACATTTTCTGAAAGCGGTATCTAGAGAAACATTTTAATGTAGATACGGACATGTTTCAATACCCCTAAAGCACAGAAAAGGTCAGCTCCAAGGTCGCATGGGAGTAGCAATTCTGGATGCCCAAACTGAGATCTGTTAATCTGTTAAAAGCAGCCCAGTTTTCAGAAGACAAAAAAAACCCACAACCATCTATTACATTCAGAGGAGCAAACAGACTTCCATCACTTCAGAGAAATATTTCCTTCCATGTTTAAAAAAAAAAAGACAAATAATAATAATAATAATAATAGAGAGAGGAGGAGACAGACGTCTGGGTTATGTTCCAAATGTAATTAGAAGCCTGACAACAGGACAGAATAATGTCAAACAAATTACGAGCAATGTGTTTTCATTCACAGGGTGACAAGTCAACAGGCAGCCAGTTAACTTCAAGACTGATTATGTACCAACTCCTTAAATAAAATAAACACACTCACATACACGTAAAGCAACAGGGAGTCCAAACACACCATCGATTTCCCTTGGGCAGGGCTGAACATCCCAATTACAGCCGAGAAGCCGGCTGGGAAACGACCGACAGTATTTCAGGGTCCTTGAAAGGAACAAAAGAAACGACGACGACGACCACCCCCAACGACGACGCTGCCCTTCCCTTCTGGGTGCCCAGGCCACCATGCCCTGGACCCCAGTCCCGGAGTCGCTGAGCATCCTTCTCGTTCACCAAAACCCGGCACACGTCGCCTACGAGCAAGCAGTCCGGAAAGGCATGAGGGAGCGGCACTGACCTGCGGCCGGGGAAGCAGCGGGATCCTCAGCAAAGGCCTTTGCAGGGAGGCACCGTCCCCACGCACCGGAGAGCCCCTCTTGTGGGTCCCGCTCCCCGAGACAGCCGGACCCGCGGACGGGGAAGGGCTCTGCCATCGAGCCTGGGCAGCCATGGAGGGGCCGACTGGCGTCTCCCCCTCACTCAAGGGCTCTTTTGGCCAGGGTAAGGAGATGCAGCCCCTCAAACCAAATACCCTAGCGCATCTAGGAGAGCAGCCTGCCGGCAGAGAACCGCACCAAAGACTGCTGCCAGAGCCAGCGATACCCAGGGAAACCCTGGTCGGCTCGGGGAAGGAGCACTCGCAGAGGGAGCCCTCTCGTTTCCTTGCAGCGGCGAGGACTCCCCGTTCGTTTGAACGACGGTGGCTTCGCAGGAACACCGATGCGGAGCCAGAAGGAGACCGAGCTCTGACGTAAACGGAGGGAAAAGCAAGCGGACGCGGCACGAAGCGTAAGGCAGCAACGGGACACGACGGTGGAGACGCCAGGCCGCAAGGAGAAACGACGCGACGAGACAGCACGACGGATGAAAAAGAAAGGTTACAAAAGCAGAACAGACTAGAAAGTCACTTACGGGATAATAATCCTTGCCTGTGTTTCTAATTATATCTGTAATACTTAAAGCTGAAAGGATTTTAGAAGGCCAATTTACTTTTCGTCCTCTGTGCCATTTTCTGTTGGCATTTGCCCCAAATGCCTGAAGACAAACGGTTGGTTTCAGGATCTGCTACCGCGCGTGAGCGGGGGCGAAACCCTTCCCGGAGGACCCCGCAAGGGCCGGGCTGCCGGCATGTCGCACCCCGCGGTGGCACGCGCAGCCCCGGGTGACACCTGGGGCAATCCGCACCCAAAATGCCTCAAACCTGCATTTTAGTGCTCAAGAAAGCCCCAACTGTTCATCAGCTGAAGGCTGCTAACACTTTCCCACCACCCCACTCTCAACTTGCAGGTCGTGCACCGATTCTCTGGTCGCCACGTGAAAAGCGCCAACGCATGGGCAGGAAACCCAAGGCCCAAGGGGTGGAAATTGGCCCTGCCGGAAGAGGGATGAGCCGGGGGGCCCCCGCCAGACATGCATCCGCTCTCAAACCTGCCTGCAGCGACGTGGATCCAGCAGCGCCATTGCAATAACGCCACGCAAAAAATTTAGCAAAGCCGAAACCCATGCAACAGCAGCGGATAGCAAATTAGACGTCAGCTTGAAACGCTGCAAAAACAAACGAAGCCGTTTGGGATGGGCTGTGCCGAAGCTTGCCCTGAGCCGGGAAGCAACACCTCTGCTCCCCGCCAGGCGCGAAAGAGACGGGCTGGAAAAACGACGGCCTGGCAGAGCTCTGCCCGGGCAGACACGGATGTGGACAGCAGGGGAGGCATTTTGTTAGATTTCTCTGGGCTCTTCAGGTGCTTCTTTAGAGCTTCCCGTTAAGTGATTTATGTAACTTCAAGCTTTCAACTGTAAACAATTTATTTTAAATTATATCTCTGAAGCATGAACTGGCCTAACCTCAAAAATTTAAAAACAAACAAACAAATAGGAAATAATATGCATTAGACAACCAAGCAAAGATATCAACTGTAATCGTAAAGCTCCTCGGAGCAGAACGCTCTGGAGAGGAGAAAATACTCAGCCTGCCTCCTCGCGAGCAGCGAGACACACGGTGCCCTGCGAATTTTAATGCCACATGCCTGACTTTACGAAACCAACGCAAATTTCGGCACACCAAAGCCTGCAACAAGCCTGTCGGGGCAGAGGTCATAACGGGAAGCGTTTGCAGTTGGAAATAAACCAATGAAATGAGAAACGCAGCAGCGCTGCCAGCGCACGCCCGGAATTAATGTTACCGTCAGAAGGGAACGGGACCATCTCAGCGCTCACAAGCTGCTGCATGATTCAAAGCCTTGCACATCCGCTGACACCTGAAGCTCGCTGCTAATTAGCATTTTCTGCCCAGGAATAGGGGGAAGGGAAAGACTTGGGGAAAAGAAGAAAAATGACACCAGAGATGTTGTTATAACAGTTCAGAATATTCAAGTCCTGCTTCAGATGCTGCAGGGAGAGATCTCACCCAACAGCTTTGGGGAACAAGGCAGTAATATTTATCGTCATCACCTTCCCCAGCTCAGTATGCTGAAAGCCACACACAGTTTAAAAACAAAACAAAACAAAAAAACCCCACACACCACCACACCACACACCACTGCCTTGGAACAGTTAAGTTTCTTTTATTATTTATAACTGAATCAAACCAGAAACACGGGCTAAAACGACAGCCTTGTCCCACAGCAAAGATAAACGCACTTTTGCAAAAGGGCAAAACCGCTCCAGCACATCAAGTGTAAACTGATATTTCTAAAATTATTCCTCCGACTGAGGAGGTTGAATCTAACACTCCATAGCAATGACACGGCTCAGACTGGGCACCACCCTGTGCAACACATGAAGGCCACCATCCTCCCAGCTTGACTGTACTCGGAGGTGCGCTATGCCGAGAACGTGCCTCTTTTCGGAGCAGGACTCTCCGCTGGTGGTTTCCTAACCAGAAGCAAAGGCAGCTCGGCTTTCTAGAGGTGACCGAACCGAGGACACGCGGGTCCAACCTGAATCACAAGGGGCAGACGAAATCGCGTGAGGCAGTTGGCAGCTGATGGGGCCGCCGCCAACCAGGCGCTTCCCAAAGCGGCAGGGAAGCCTCAGCCCTACCACATCGCTTCTCGGTCACTTCAAGCAATCGGCTTTAGGAAGCCAATAACAAATTAGGTTCATGTCTCCTTTCTCGTAACAGTATAACTTGAGCTTAGCCTTCACGTCACTGAAGACACACTCCATTTAACAAAGCATCACGGTGCCAGTCAAGGACTGAGCGAGCAATACCTTCACGTTATGCTACGCCCGTTAGCCTTTGATTTACAAATACATTTTTGTCAGTTTTGTTTTTTAATTTAAGATGTTGGTATCGTGAAGGATAACGGCTTACGCCATTGAAGTAGCATCTGCTATAAAAAAATGCACCAGAGAGCCAAAGAACATCCACAAAGCACTGAAAACAGGCAATTAAGTATTAAACAATCTTTCTCTGTATAGGGGTTAAAAATAAAAAGATAATAAAAATCTGAAATCTAAATGCCTTCTCTGCACATGTTTTTGGTAGAATAGTTAGTTCCAAATAATTCAGCTTGTGCTTTACTGTCAAGAGGGAATTGAGCAGACGACACAGGCTCCTTGCTACGTTGCCAGGAATAGCCGTCACGGAAAGCAGAAACTTCCACAGACGGACAACTCATTCATCCCACGTGTAGGTTATTAAACAGACCGATATCCCAAAACAATTTTCAGAGGGGAAAAAAAAAATTTAAGATCCGTTTTTGTCTGTCCCTAGCCCCAGAGAAAGGCCTGGGGAATAACACTGCCTTTTCTCTCCCATTTTTCAGATGGCTAAATCCAGTTCAGCCGTTTCTTACACTATATGGGTATGGGTAACAGGAAAAATACTTTGTGGATCATAAGGCATTGGTTTCGCTGCCAATGGGAGCAGCATGTGCTTGGTGGAAAGGTTGTATTTTTTATTTATATGTGAATAATAATCTGTGAGGCCAGACTATTTTCAGTGGTGCCCAGCGACAGGACAAGAGGCAACGGGCACAAACTGAAATATAGGAATTTCCATCTGAATATGAGGAAAAACTTMTTTACTGTGAGAGTAACAGAGCACTGGAACAGGTTGCCCAGAGAGGTTGTGGAGTCTCCATCCTTGGAGATATTCAAAAGCCGCCTGGACACAGTCCTGGGCAACGTGCTCTAGGTGACCCTGCTTGAGCAGAGGGGTTGGACTAGATGATCTCCAAAGGCCCCTGCCAACCTCAACCACTCTGTGAATCCGCAGAGCTCACTGCTATCGTATCCAACTACCTGCTGTCACACCCATGCACCACTTAAAAGGAAAAGGAAATAAAAGGGAGAAATTACCCTCTAAAACAGGCATATCTTTTTTTGTGCTGAAGTCGTCAGTGAAGAAATATAAAACACAATTGCAACAAGAGCTCAGATTGCTGCTTTAGACTCTAATGGCTTCATAACAGTAATTAAGGCTTTTTCCCAACTTCATAACTATGCCATAATGCATTTATCAAAAGCACATTACCACAATAGACACATTCACTCTTTCTGCAATATTCTGACAGCTCCCCTTGGACACTATCAGTAAATAAAATCTTATGCGGTCCAATTAAAGAAAGCATAAATCCAAATCATTTCTCTGTGGCTATCTTGTCTGCAATGCACCGCACCATCAAGTTTTTAAATGGAAAATGAACAAATGTTTTGAATACTGTAAGAAATTTCCTCTCCAGAACTACTCCGGGATGCTAAATCTTTCTTAAGAGCCATAGGAAGGAAGGAGAGGAGTGTTATTCAGGAGCTCTGTTTCCATCACAGACGGAGGAGCGGTTTTGACAGCACAGAGACTATCGTCAAGTGCATTTGGACTCACCTCAAGTCTCTGCCTTGACAAATGGGACCGGGAGTCCTTTCACAGCGAAAGCGCACAAGAGAACACAGCACGCAGCACGGAGCCATTTCTCCCCTTCAACAAGCAGCAGGGGAGCGGGATTACAGCTCTCTTCCCCGTGCTCCCATCCAGTTGCCACGTGCACAGCGGAGAAGCTCCGCAGAGACGCGGTCCCCCAACCCGACCCGCGCAGACCCTGCTCCAGGCGTGGGGACACGAGCCGCTGTGGCCCGCACAGCCCCAGGAGGAGCCATGCACATGCGAGACCCCCACTGCCCAAACGCAAGTGGGGGAGTATTGGCATGAACCGGACTGAGCGCAGCTAAAACTGAGGTTAGCAACATGGAGCATCCGCAGGATCCTCTGTGCCTGGGAAGCTCTGTACACTCCAGCCCAAACATGCTTTACCCAGAGGATGGAGGCAGGGGAAAAAAAAGAGGGAAGACACAAAATACACACAGCCTTCCTCCCCATGTGTCACCAGAAGAGGTTTCGACGGTGTCCATTAGCCAGCCCACAGAAACAACAGCTCAAAAGACTTGAGGGTGGCGCTAGCTGAGAACGCATTACCCTTTCTTTTCAGCACATGAAAGGTTTTGAACCAAGCGGGTACTTGGTCTCTCAACTGCTACCCTGGGGCAAATTTGAGAGTTTGTTTAAATATAGTATTACTATCAGGTCAGCATTCCAGCCAGAAGTAGCGATCCCCAGGCCACGGAAGGGATGCAAAGCCCTTCGCCCCCCTTACCTGTTATCAGAGCTGTTCACTTCCTTGGCGTGGGAGGTCTCACGCTCGCGATTTCTCACCGCTCCTTGGTGCGCCAAGGGCTGTGGGCAGCAACCTGACCAGGACGCTCGACAGGGCAGCTTTGCCCCTCTGATTTTAGCATCCTATGCAAAAATCACCACTGGATTTCCCTAACAGTATCTGCGAGACAGGCAACGCAGGCAGGCAGCGTGCAAAGGAGCTCTTGGGTTTTTGTCTCCGGGTTTGTAGGGGGCAGTTTGTCTAGAAACCTTCTAGAAAGCCTGGGGGTGAAAGGAGAGTCCTAGAATTGGCTACAGTAAGTGAAAAGTGTAATTCAAACACTGAACTGTACTTCACCACACTGTTCTTTAAACCACCTGGAAGAGCTGCAACAAGCTCCATTTAAAAATAAATAAATAAATTTAATTAAAAAAATAAAATAGAAAATTCATCATCCAGAAACAGACYAGCAAGCTTTCATTCAATGAAGTACTGCCAGAACAAAATTATTTCCTGGTGCTAATGGGCTCATGGGCTCTTAGTTTAAAAACATTAAAAATAAATAAACAAAAACACACTTAGCACTTGGAATTTGTCACAGATTTCCCTCAACAAATCCTTTCTCCATTCAGTGCTTCCCAACAAGAACTAGGCTACCAACTTACCCACCAGTAATTTCTTCCTCATGAGGGAAAAAGTAAAAAGGAAATTCAGAGCCTGAAAATATTTCTTTCGTTTTGGGAGCAAGTTAGGGGCCTCCCTGCTGCCGGCACGCAGCGACAGTCCCCTCTGCCTCCCTTAATTGTCTGCAGAGGGAAAGAGGAAGAAACGCTGAACCTGTAAGGTGCATCCAGAGGCCCAAGGTAAACATTCATTTAGCTTTATTTATACTAAAAAGATTTATTTATTTTAGTTGTATTTATGCTAACAAGAACAGGTCCAAAGGCTCCTGGCAAAGGCATCCCTTTCCAGCAGCTGGGGAGGCTGCCGTCATGCTGTGCCAGGTATTCCCCTACCAAATCACCTGCTCTTGGCACATCCCAAGAAAACAGGATTCCTCTCCAATTTCCGCAAGCTCCCGACGGCTCCTACCTGCCCGGCTGCTCTCTGCCAGCTCCCGACGGGCTGCTTGGCCAATGCCCCGCCACGGAGAGCGTCTCTCCCAGGCAGCCAGCTCGCTTCCTGGCTGGGCTGAGCGGAGAAACACGGGAGCCGGAGGAGCCTCCGCACCGGCCGGTTTGCGGGCGCGAGGCAGGAGCAGCCGCCCCAGCCGGGCAAAGTGCCACTCGGGCTGGGAACAAGGTGCGTTTCCCCGAAGCGGAGCCCAGCCGCAGAGACGCTGGCATGAGCTGTTCCACCAAACACGCAAGCTCATTCCTCATAACAAGTTCGCACAGACTAAAGGAACGAACTCCAATAAAGTTTTATCGCTTCCTGTGCCCAGTCCTCCGGGGATCCCCAGCAAAGCCTCAGCCACCGGTGGCAAACGCCAGGGCTTGGATGCAATATGGACTGAAGGGGGGGGAAAAAATTCCTGCGGACCTGCTGGCCATCAGAAGTGTCAAACAGATATTCAGGATGGATTCAGCCCCGAATCAGAAAAGAAAAACCACTTCATCCACACTTACAAGCTGGTCACACCCTTGAGCTCTCCGGAGAAGTTTTACAGCTCATAAAACCCTCTGGATGCAACGGGGGAGAAGCCACAGTCCGCTCGCGACCTTGGAAGYGGCGACTGCTCCGGGGGACAGGACGCCTCCCCAGCCGGGACGCGGGGGGCACACGCAGGCAGCGCCAGCCCCTCGCAGCACCCGCCGCAAGCAAAGCGTGCGAACCAGAAGGGCTTCTCCCCCGCACCCACGGGACAGCGTACGCAGCGAAAAGCACACCTTCTATCCAAACGGAGATCTTCCTTCCCGCGCGCACYGCTCAGCTATCCATCATCAACCCCAAAACTACAGGGCGCAGGGGACTACTTTAACGGACGGCACGAACAGGAGACACAAAGACRGGTAGCAAGGCGTAAAGCACAAATGGCTCAGCCGCTTGTGTGTTTTGCAGAAGGTCATTTCACAGGGCCTTTACACTTCACTTATCAAATCATATTTGAATAGGTGCAGTCATCCCCATTCAAGAAACCCTCATGCATCTTTTCCCTTCAAAAAGGGAAATAAACACTTTATTTTTAAAGCATTTTGCATGAGAGGATCTCAAAGCCCTTCACCGACAGCCCCGAAGCAGACAGCTGCTCTTCCGCAAACGGGCTCCCGAGGTGCAGAGCAGAGAGTTTTGCCCATCACAACTCCGGCAGCAGCATCTCGGATCTCCACCTCCTCCCCTGAGACGCACCTGACTGAGCCGGCGACGCACGCTGCTCCCCTTAACGAGTGGGATTTTACAGCCTGAATTTTTCCAGTGCCTTCCTCGCCATCATAAACATCGCAGTGTTTGCTCACAAGTCATTCCATTAAAAACAAATATGCTGCCGCTCCCTGGCAGCGGGATTTGCTGCCGAGAACCTGCCAGTGCACAGCGCTGCCTTGCCAGCCACCTGCACCACCTCCCCCTTCCACTCAAAGCCACAGGCATCTTACAATTACATTATGCCAGCTAAATAAAATTATTTCCCCCTGTTCCAAGACAGAAAACAAGCACGTTATTATAGTCATAGCCACCGTGATTTAATAATTTAAACAAAAGACATGCACAATGATAGGAGCATATTAAGTAGCACAGCACTTCATTACTGCTGGAACCATCATTTATGATCCCAAAACCAAAGATGGTCCTGAAAATTATAYGCACAAATGCGTCACTTCGAAATTGCAACTTAATCATATAATACACAGCACAGAGCTTTAAAAACCACTGTGATCTTCTTTTGTTTTTTTCCGAGGTGAAAAAAGACTAAAAAAAAAAAGCTCTCAGAGATAATAAATCATTTAATGTATCAGTGGAAACATTACTTATGAAACAGGATTTGCAATGCAAAAAGTGAATCGCGAAGCATCACCTCCTCACGCGCTGCCRAAGGCTGCCTCCGCGGCGGGGCAGGAGCCCGTTTCCCCACCACCCCGCTGCAGGAAAGGGCTCGTCCTGCTGCCGGAGCGACGCGAGGAACRGGCCGAAACGCAAGGCACCACCCGAGGTCTCCAAGTGCCTTGAAAGCTCTAGACCATGCTGCACGGAGAAGTTAATCTAGCAAAAATGCTCTGGGCACTTAGCTACAGCCCAGAGAGAGTTCTTCGCCAAGACTGAGGACAATATGTTATTAGCTAAAGTTTAATTATATCCACAAACATACATTTCTAGCTGAGGCATATAACCCTGTCTCTGCASATTTTTTGTTGTTGTTCTTCTTCTAGTSGTCCCATTAAGAAATTAGTTTTGTGTTTACTTTCATAGCCCAGAATACACATYTATCGGATATTAAATTTGCTCTTGTTTTGTTTCCATAGGAATTTTACTGGTTCCACGTTAATTAAATTATGTCAGGAACAGACAACACTTCACAAAGGACCCTCTAATCAGCGGCTAAAAAGGGATGGCTGTAATACTGTATTTATGTAAAACTGGCAWGATTATTTTCAAAAGACAAAGCACAATCTCAGAGAACGAGCTATTGTCTCCCCACCTATCAAATGCAGAAATTAAGCAGTGAGAACAAATCTTAATTATTATGTTTGCAATGCTTTGGATTAGGTGAGGTACATCCGCAAAAAAGTATCATTCCCTGGAGAAATGAGAAGACTCCAGCTCGTGATACATAGGCCATGTATTTTAAAGAAATTTTGCAGAAAAAACAAAAAACAGAAGTCAGCAGCAAACACCTAGCCAGGCCTCTACAGCCAACAGCTGCTCCATACACCTCCGCAGGGAAACCTTCCCCACCTCAAAGACCCAACACCACTTTGACATACAAAAAAGTTGCATGGAAGGGCTGCCCACTACCCCAAAACACAACCTAATAAGCCAACGGCCCCAGAGGCAACGCAAGCAGCTATGAATATTTTATCCCTTCCCACACCCTTTCAAGTGCATCAACCGAGACGCAAGTGAAGAGCGCACACTCCGCTCTAATGGAAGGGGCAGAATTCAATTAATGACACTGATCTTTAAAAGTCAGCAGAGACTGTACAAATGGCTCATTCGGGAAGTTTTTCTTCCTGAAAGCTTCCGCGCACTAAAATAAAGCAACCATCGCAAGCATTTATTTATTAATACAGAAAGATTTATTTATGAGAGATCTGCAATCAGCTTAACTTGTGAAAGCGCCGCTTGATGTAGCTTAGCCCTTGGCTAGGGCTTCTCGCCTGCTTTTGCGTCAGGGAGCAGCACCATTAGCGCCGGGGGCAGCTCGGGACAGCCCAGGCGACACCTCGGCACCCGCAGTCGTTCTGCCTYGAGGCTGCCAACGCCAGCGGGCAGCCGGCAGCCACCCTGGCTCCGCTTCTACGCCCAACTCCGATGCGATAGAGGGAAAGAGGGAGATTTTGCAGGCAAGGAAAGCGGGTAGGTGGCACGCTCAGGGCTTGCGACGGCTGTTGGGTAGGAAGCTAGAGAATTGCTGGCTGCCTTCCCTTAAACTAGCATGGCATGGAGACTTATGAGACTGCTAATGGAAGGCAGGTTGCCCAAATCCTACTTTTCTATGAGGGGAAGGCCACTGCTGGGTGGCAACAGCAGAGATGATGCCGCACTGGCGAGGCGGCACGTCTCCACTGGGACGCACCACCGGCGAGAGCTCCAGGCAGCTGCAGGTTTGGCAGCAAATCTGCAGGTGGCATGTCCCTGTCATGCCACGTTGCATTTGTTATAAAGAGTTATGTGCCACAGGATCTGCCCGTGAGGGTCCTGAAAGCAACCGCACTACTGGGTCAGCACGTGCACTCATGACACAGGCTAGCTTATATTAAAAAGAGAGGGCAGGGAAACAGCACAGGGAGCTATTTCCTGTCATAGAAAGGCAACTATAAGCTTCCCACTTCCTACTGTTGTCTTATCCGAATGGTTTTGTCACATTCTTCCATTAAGATTTCACAAAGCCCAGAGAGTCAATAAAAGAGTATTTTTAGGTCTTTAAGGAAGCAGATCCAGGTACTGTTTCAGCTCTCTCTCTTACAAGAGACAACCCCAAAGCAAAGCCTTGCCCAGTTCCCAAGTATCCGGATCCTAGTCCTCTTCAGCCTGGCCTTTATCGCTCACACACACTCATGGGGATAACAAGACGACTAAGTACAGCTACCTAGAGACAGCAGGTGCTGCACTGAGCATGCCGCAAAGTTAAACACAAGTTTTGCCAGCACAGAACAAGGGCAGATGTAAAAGGCAGGCAGCTTTTCCAGCAGCAGAAACCTGGGATCATACCGCTACAACCTGGCATATTGGGAGAATATGCCTTCGTGCCCGAGCGCGAGCCGTGGGAAACGGCCCTCAGCACAGATACGCAAGCACTGAGCWCTGCCCAAGCGCTGGGACGATCCGTGCCCTCCCGAGCAACCGGGAGCTCACAACCCTGCGGAGCCGTCGTGCTCTGCCCCACGTCCTTGCACAGGGACACCTCAGCGCCTTGCTCCGCGTGGCTCCTCACGACAAAATCACCGGCACAAGGCCAACGTTACGCGTCCACGTTCTCAAAACACAGCGAGAGAGAAAACCACAGGTCGCTGCCTCTGACATGGAAGAACAAAACTAATTATTCTAGATGACATTTTGCATGTTAAGCAGGGATGTCCAAAGCTGAGGCACTGATGTTGGTGAGCCCATTACCGCACCTCCCTGACCCCATCGCACTCCACCGCTGCCCCGAGCCCCAGGAAGCGCAGCAGGGCGTTCGCAGCAGCGGGGATGTGCGCCCCACAGGCCGACTTGGGGCAAAGGAGAAGTGACGCGAGAATTTTATTCCACGTGCAGAGGAAATGGCCAAAAGCGAGAGGAAGTAGTATTAAAAAGTCTACCTGAAATTATGGTATCAAACGACCACCTAAGAGACCTTGGGGCCAACACAGTCAGCTGCCAACTTTCAAAGTCACAAGACCTGTCATGTTCCTGCTAAGGCTGGACTCTCCCCTGCAAGAGCCCCCAGCGCAGCCAGGCATGCTCCTGTGCACCTTCCTCCGCGGTCCAGGCTACCGCCCCTCCGCTGAACGTTTCCCCAGCTCCACAAACCGCAGCAACACCCTTGGCCACCATCAGCTTGGTGGGGCGGCAGCGTGGTCCACAGGCGCCAAGGCAGGGGCAGTCCTCGAGACACTCAGGCAGGAGCATCCTCGCCCACGTCCTCTGCTTCCATTTCAAGCTGTAGCTACTTGCCAGCACAGCTGCTCATTAAAGCTTGACGTGACATCTGAAGACTCAGAGGCAAATTAAAAAAACCCTACGTTTCTTAATCTGATTCATGCTTTTTTAATGACTGGAGTTAGTATCATGTGGAAAGCATCTCTTCCAGGATAGTACTTTGACCGCTGCTGTTCRCAAATGTAAGACGACTTACTAATGCTTCGTTAAACTCCTCGCAGAAGCATTTATATCAGCGCCCCTCTATTTTTTTCCAACAATAATCTAATTCATGTGCCTCTTATCTTAGCTATGAAACAGCATGTTAAATCCAAGACCACAGCTCATTTTGATAAAATGGACTGGGCACATCTAGCAAGTTAATCGTGCTGYGACATCTCTGCTATTGGCACAGTTCTTTCCAGGCCCAGTGCGGGCAGGGAGGGGAGCAGTAACTGCCCCGCTTTGAGGGAACAGAGGAGCAGTCAAATTGTCAAAAGGGACTCTGCCTCGGTCGATGCACATGTTAATTAACATTCTGGCAGCCTTTTCCAGAAATAACCTTCAAYAGTTACCTAGAAACATAATGCATCGAAATAAACCTCAGGAAGAAGAAACAAAAAAACCCCMCCACCACCAAACTTTCACTGGCAGATTGCAGTCTAGCTGTCTAGAGAATTAGCAGACAAACTAGACTTGTTGATCAAGGAAATAGCTCAAATTAATTTCAAGGTTATTTTCTTGGACAGTTCTCTTACAAATACAAACAGTGCTGCCAGAAAGTTTCCCTCGCCTCGTTCTTTGTTCCTCTCCATCAGCTCTTAAGAATATACTGAAACCCTATGGGCCTCTATAAGGACTTAAGAGCAGCCAGTGGAACCTAAGCACTTAGTAAGTGAGGCCTATTGCTCTCGAGCTTGGCAGTTAAACCATCCAGAATAGATTAAAACTTCCAATCAAATAAATTGAAAGCTCTCCTCTAGCACTGAGCCATTCCCCTTTCTCCAGAACTTCTTACCCAAATTTCTTTCTAATTTGAATAAATATTGTATTTGCATCCCCCCCCCTTTTTTTTTTTTAATAAACACAACTGCTGGGCTGATGCAAATATAGTGCAGTCAAAGGATTTTCTTTAGATACTCAGAGCACTCCTGATCTGCATATTGATTTTAACTCACTATTCTTAAACAAGATGGGTAAGAGAAAAATCTGTCAATACATATGCCGGTGCATCTTTCTCTCAACTCAGAGCCCGCAAGCCCGTGCCCGGAGATTAGCACCAGCTGGGACTGCAGAACGCGCTGCCTTCCTAAGAGCCGGCGCAGTTTCCATCTGAAGCTTTACAACTGATGTGCAATTAAAAGCGGCCGGCATTCAGCCACAGCAGCCAGAAGACCTGCAGTGCTAGGACCCACCTGAGGTCCTCTCCCGGACAACGGCACGCAGCCCAGGGAGCGCTGGGCGACGTGTGCATCCACACACAGATGCTGCAAAGGACACAGAACAACACTTGGATACAGCACTTAATTTCCCAGCACAGCCGTGGAGGACCGCATGAGACACGCTCCCCTGAGCCCACAGAGAAGAAACCGGCATTGCTTTAGAGGGATGTAGGTGCTTTGTATACGTGCACGTGTGTTTGCTTCTGCCCGTTAACAATTTTACACCTTCCCAAAAGTCGTATTTTGAGCAGAAGGAAACATGCATCTGACTGGAAGACAAGGATCTCTATACCATACACTCCAGAAACTACCCATTGCTATATCAGGGGCCTGGTACGCCACTAAGACTCATTAAAAGGTAATAATCTGCTTCTGGAAAATTAACCGCTATGGGTCAGTTCAAAAGATATAACTTAAGGATTTTCATAAATTCCCTTACTCAGCCTGAACTTTCCCTTGAACCCTTCTCTCCAGTACCAGAGCATTTATTAGCTSACACAGACTCACACGTTCAACCCGTGCTGCTGATCGGTTTGGATGGAGAGAGCCGGTGGCAGCTCCAAYGACCTAAAGTTCCAGGGCTGGTTCTGTTAAAATCTATCAGGTTTTGCTTTTGGCCTCAGTGCAAGTTGGATGAAGCCCTAAATAGCTCTACTGACATAACATAGGGGAGCGTGAAGCAGGTGAAGGAAGGCAATATAAGGGAAGAAAATCTCAAAGCACATTAGGCTCCTCTGATAAGGTCCTAGTCTATGCAATAAAAAAAAGTCAGCATCATCCTTATCTGCATTACACCAAACATCTTTTGCTTCCAAAAGCCCTTAAGGCAGAGTTTTCAGTTACCTTTTCCCCCCTTTACCTCCACTGACATTAGAGCTCTTCCTTACAAGGCTGCTGCCAGCTGATACATGGTCTCTCTGGATACCATGAATTAAGTTCTAGCTTTTTCTGACACTTGCACAGTTAGAAGGACATTTATCAGGTTAAGCCCAGATTTCTTTCCCTGTTTTACCAGCAGAGTTTTGGATGACTAATCAAAAGACTGAATATATTTTAAAGATCTAATTCTCCCTTCACTATTTATACTAGTCAATGTCACTTTGACACTCTTCTGGCTTTAGACTGCAGAAAACTTTCCTACTTAAATTCCCATAAAATGAACACGCTCTTATAAGCAGACAAAAGTGCTCTTTCCTCCCTCCCCCAAGTCAGCTTCAGCTGTCACACATTCACACTACAGTTATCTCACCAAAAACACAGTAAGCATTTTCCTTCTTGGGAACTGCGTGTTCTTGCAGTTATATTCAATAGACCAGAAGAGCATGGCATAGTCCAAGAAATCAGATAATTATTCTTCCGAACTGCAGAAGAACCTGCCTTGGCCAGATACAGTTGTCACCACCCAAGAGCCAAGAATTCAGCTCAGTGAGTTACACTGATGCCCTCTGCAATGCAAATCAGCACTGCAAATAGTGATCAAGCAGTCACCCATTACCAATACGGCTTTGGGGCCCCCACTGCTCTTTAAACAGTGTTTCCTCTCACAGCTATAAATAATTTCAAGCAAAACACTCACTTTGTAAATTAGTCTAAAGATTTTTCAGAACTGCCATCCATGAATTGCTACCTCCTATTTTAGTAACTGGAAAATAGTCAACAGCTCTTAAGAACTTTTTGCATTTGTCTGTTTTCAGTTTGCACAGATTCAGAAAGTACATTTTACTTTAGTTTGAACTGATCATTTTAAGTCAAGCTTGATCATCATTTTTGCCATGGGTTGTACTGCCCTCTTTCACCTATACTGCTTGTAACTTCTCTTTCTAGGGCAAGTTATCAAGGGGGAAACTGGGCCAGCAAAAGCAACTGTACCTTAGATCTACCCTGAGATATTGAGCCCGGGACTGCCCCTTAATGCTGGGAAAAAGCAAGCTGCCATTTTCAGACAGCTAGCCCTCATTTGACAGTATTTTGACATAGGCAGTGAACATCAGTTTTGGGAAGCAGTGAGGAGAAAGGAGAACTTAGCTTGTAGGGAACAAGAGAGATACAACCACCTTCCTAAAAATCTGCTCAAGGCATCAGCTTTCCACAGATCATTTGTTTAGAAGAAGCATCACATTACCCTTTCTACCATGGTTTCCATCTTTCGGCTCATGAACTTGCAAAGCCCAGTCTCAGGGAAGAGAAAAGGTCTCCGAGGACTCCCAAGCAAGTCAGGACTGCTAAGCACACCCACCCTGAACTGTCTCTCTTTAGGTGGCCTTCTCTCCCTTGATTAGTTGTCCCTTTCCATAGCACTCTTCAGGTATTGTAAAAATGAGTCTGCAAGCACATGTCTTGCTGCCCCCTTCAGAAAGCCCTACCCCTATTTCACAGGAATGGAACCAATGGGAATTTTAATCGAATGTCACAGTGAATTACCTAGCATCTGTTTCTATGCTCAGAACAACCTTCTCTATAGAGCTTTTCCATGAGGGGTTGTTCATTAGGTCTTATTTTTAAAGAATCTGGGCCAAGTCATCCCTGCTGTAGCTTTAATGACGTCAATGAGCTACAGCAGGGGTGAAATTGGGCCATTATTTTTTATGTCCATATGTCATGTGCCATTAAAAAGAAAAAAAAAAAAAAAAACCACACACAGAAGATCAGGTTAGAAAAGTTATTGAATCTAAAGACTATCCTGTACAGAGATTAACATCTAGATGGTGGAATGTGTCTCTTCTGTTCCTGCTGTACACTTATAAATATAATGGTTTATGGAAAAAAGAAATACTTCTGCAGTATCAAGGTACAATGCGAGCTCTGTAGTGACAAATTATATTCACATTTTATATCCTGTTTTGAYAAAAAAGAACAAGAAAGTCTTTACCAGGAAAAGGCCTCTTCAAAAGTCAAACAAAAATAAGTGACACAGAATTGCCGGTAACTGTTAGTTTCTCCATAGTAAGCCAATATTAATCATACTCTGCATATCACCAGCCTGTAATAAAGCCCAATGGAACTTGTTCTGAGCTCTTGTTTCTTAGTAAAACCAAAACAGAATTAAAGTAAAAACATGAAATAGAAGTTTAAACCCAAGCAGTATTTTCTGCAAATATTCAAAGCCTTGAACACCACCATGGAAAGGAACAGTGGTGAGGAGACCAAGCCTGCCAGATGCAGGAGGCCAGCCTCAAACAACAACAGTAACAGTTGCCTGAACACACCACGATTCTGTGCTGATTTTCAGAAGGCAGAACTATATCATTATCTGGAGCAGGTGTATATTAAATATTATCCACCCATCACGCCCTGGACCATGAGGTACCATCCTGGGCTATAAGCAGAGACTAGATGAGCCAGAAGATACATCACAGCCAGCAAGACCTAGGGTCAGAATTTCCTCCACTTAACTGACATTTAAACAAATGAGTAACAGTATTCATACAGTCCACTCATTGTGAACATAGGTAAAATTACTCACCAATAATGTTTATAGAGTTATGTCAACACACTTTTATAGACAGACAGCAAATTTTTCAGAAGCATCCAGAAACAGCACCAGATCACAGGAGCTAGGTGTTCAGAGCCGTTAGTTTTCAGATAACTTTTCTTTTAAGACTTCAAGAGAAGATATCTTTGCAGATTTTGACCCTGACTCTCCAAGTCTCAGCTTTGGTCAGAGACAGTCTTTGTAAAGGCCTTTTTTTCTCCATTGTTTTCCCTTAGTATTAATGAGCTGTTTTTCCCACAATAAACCAGAACAGTTTGGGGTTTTGCTTTTTTTAATTTCCCTCCACCCTCTTCCCCCCCCCCCCCMTTCCAGCACTGGAATCAAAATAACTTGAGATGGAAAACGTGTGACCTCCCAAGCCTTTATTTACAGTATCACAAACCACAAGGGAAGGATCTGTCCAAGTTTTCCAGCTGGAGTGGAAACAGCAGGGAAAGAAGGACTCTCATTTTTGCAGCCGTGATATTTTACACATCAGAGTGGAGAAGGGTGGGGGGAAGGGGATGGGAAGGAGAATTAAAAGCAAGTAATGATCCCATGGAGATATAGGATGAAAAGGTCTCGAACGCATAGATAGGTTCATGTGATTATAACCTACCTCCCCAGAAATAGAGCTTTGTACATGCAAATTTAATTGCACAACCAGTCTGACACATATTAAATGGGGTTGCTTCTTGGGTTTTAAGTTATACAAGATCATTAAATAGACTTCTGCACTTCACTGGTCCAGAATTTTTATTAGTTCTGCAATGATCTCTCTACCACCATCCTCCAAACAACTACAAAGACTTTGTCAAAAACAAGACCCCTCAAAAGAGCAGAATCTTCCTCAGATATTTAAACAGCACAGACAGACAAACACAAATGAAGGAGGTTTTTATCTACAGAAAGTTACTAGCAGCAGGAAACTGTCAGTTAGGTTGTGGTTACAACACCAGTGTCATCAGCTTTTTCCTCCTAGTTAAACACATATGTCCAAACAGGTCCTCGTGCCCTAGTATTTCTACCATAAAAAGAAGGAAAATAACCAAAGAAAAGCCTGCCCGTATCTCCACTACAAGTTTCAAGACGTCAGACCATACAGGAGACAATCCTTTAAGAGGGTCTTTCTGTAGCTTTCCAAACATTTATGTCCTAGACTGTCAGATCTAACTCGCTTCAGCTGTAACTATCCCCCACCTGTAAGAGATGCCCATTGCCCCTCTCCGATCTATGAGCAGCAGCTCCTCCTCCTCCCTCCCTGCCAGCGCAGCACCGTCGCCACGCTAACCCACAACCTTTGCAGACCGAGATAGGGGAATGCCACAATTGTGCTGCCAGACAGGGTTCCTCTCCTCGCCAGCACAAAAGCAGCCATCACCCCGCTCTCTGAAGTGTTATCACCTCCATCTAGCTCACGTTAGAGTGTTTTGCAGTGTAGGCTATGAAGGCTCCAACATGAAAACAGACTGTGTGCAATCGGTCTTTTCCGTCAAACTCACCCCTTTAAAGGAGGCTACGGTTCTCATGTTGGGGTCACACAGTAAGCCCCTTGATACATACAGAGCACAAAAAGTTAGATTCTGTCCTGGTTTAATTCCATGTAAAAAGGAATAGGGGTCTGGGAGGGGAAAGGCATGTTGCATTACACAAACCAGAGGGTGGTGGTTGGGAAGGGGGGAAAATGTACCTAAAAGTCACAGCCCAGGCCAAAGGGCAGGTGCTGCAGGCAAGGGAGAGGAAGGTAGAAGAACACGAAAAGGAACCAGTTGTGAAGCAAACCCACGCTTCCTTTAATAGGAGGATACTGTACATTTACTTCAGTGATGGGCATGAATTGCTTGGGGGGGGGAGGGGGGAGCACCACTTCCCCAGAGCCCCAAACCTCCGCCCCAACCCAAACGAAGGCATGCTGTGCCTCCAGCTGCCTTCGCCTCATCTACTTTCTCCTCTCCTGTCTCTTAACCTCCTGCTCAACGCCAGTCTCTGCCTCTTCTTACAGAGGGGGCATTCACCTCCCATCCCTCCCAGGCTCCTGTGACCACAGGGCAGGAGGAAAGGCAAGAAGGTGGTGCAGTGCCCTCGGACAGCCAGGAGCGAGGGCAGAGCTGGACGGAGCAGTGGGCACCTCCTCGCTCTGCAGCGGCATCCTCCGCCTCCTCTGTCGCGCTGCTTCCCGGGCGGCATTCGTGCTGAGGTCCCACAGCCATGCTAGGAGCATCGCAGGCACTTACAGAGCGCACACACACACACACCCCTTTCAGATTCTGCTCTGCCTTCCTGCTTGTGCCAGGAATCCAGGGCACTTTCCTAGATTTTAAAATAATTCCATGTAAAATACTCTCAAGTACGATTTCCAGGGGACGCTCCTCCATCGTTTGGCTCTGTCCAGCAGCCTGGATTCAGAGCCTCAGGGTCTGAGCCACGAAAGGGCTGCGCAGGGATGCTGGCAGAACAGAGGGGAAAACTACCCAGCGTGTACAGCTTTTTCCCTTGCTCTGGGCAGTGCTTTGCAGCCCTTTGTTTTCATGAATGCTGCATTCCCTGACAAGGTTTAAAACCCATTTTTCTCCCTACATACCTTACCTGCCATTCCAGGGACATTACTTGCTCTCTAGTGACGCAAGCTGAATGGTTTCATTTTGCTGCAACTGGAGGCACTTTTCGCTACCTGCCCAGAGACTTAATAATCACTTGGGCACCTTCCTTATAAAGGAACATCAGCCCTGCAGAGTATTAAATCCTTCAGGCAAGTGAAATGAGTAGAGCCATAGCCTCAAGGCAAAGCAAACCTCGAACATGCTAAGGATTGTATTTCTTCTTTGCTCTTGCCACCAATTTGGAGAGACACACTTTCCACAGCAGCCTAAGGGGGAGCAAAGGGACACAGTGCTCTAAGGCGAGGGAGGCAGAGCTCTTGGGACATCCCTGCTCTCCCCCAGCACAAGAGCACAAATGCACATGGCAATTAGTGCCTCTAGGAGCATTAACTCCTCTGTTAAAGCTGCTGACAGCAGCAGTTATTCCCCAGGAGACCTGTCCCCGGCTCCCTCGCAGGCTGCAGTGGGCAGGGGAGAAGCTGCAGGGCTCTCGGAGGCAATCGGATGTCCCGCAGCAGGACACGCTGCAGCACTGGGAGCAGCCGCCCCAGCTGGCCCCAGGCTCTACCAATCCTGGAGAGAGAGGTTTCAGGAGGGGAATCAACAAGACAAATAGTGATGATTTTACTGGGAGCCACATCCCTGACAGATGTTGTTTAAGGTATTCAAATGACCCGTAATGTTCAAGGATTTCTGGTAAAGATATTGCATGCTAATACAAAGCCAGTGTCAGTCACTCTGGGGTTTCAGTGTAACTGCTGAGACTCTAAGGCATAAATCCAGAGAAACAGAAAACACCTTTTAGTCTTCTATGTGAAGAGTCTCAGATCCCAACTCATTTATCCTTTCTCTGCTCTTCCCAGCAATTCAGTGCTCTTAAACCAAATGGCAGGAATTTGGGGTTTTAGCATCCAGCAGCAGAAATGCAAGGTTGTTATACCACAGTATCACTGCAAAGAGAAACACTTGGTGGCATTAAGGGTTAAAAACATAAAAGAAAAAAAAATGGCGAGGAATGCACTGGAAGAAAACAAGAAGATGCAACTGAGGTCAAAACTACCCAGCCAGGAACGATCTAAAGGCTGGCTCCACGTCTGTTGAAAAACTGCTCAGCCACTAATTTTGTAAACAGATTTAGCACTATGACACACATTTCTAGAACTCAAAGGATTTTAATGAGAGATGCAAAGATTCACAGGAAACCTTTAAGAGACACTCCAGAGGTTACAGCATAAGGGAACTGCAGGTAACCACATATTCATAAAAAGCATGAAATCTCTTAAAGCCTACCTGTTAAAAAAAAAAAAAAAAAAAAAGTATTCAGTTTCTCCATTTACACTCTTTGCTGGGGAGTTCTGCAGGTCAATCCTCTTGGAAAAGTAAAGTAAATTAAAAGTTTGGGAGGGATGGGGGGGAAGAAAAGATAGAAATTGATAGCAATTTTATAGTAGTACCAGGGGCTGCACCCTGATTATTTCAGTACAAATTAAATGCATACAAGGTCATTAAAATTTTTCAGATGGGAGAGAGACCCACACAACATTTAAATATACACAAAAAGTTTATACTAGCTGCGCTCCCCTGCACAGGAATTTCCTTTTTAATTCATTTGCTCGAAAAGATTTCAAACGAGGATGCTGACTAAGCCGAAACAAAAGGTAGGGAGCATGAATTTTCCTTAGAAAGAGGTTTGCTTCCAACACACGTCTACGCAATCCAAGCCAACGCGTCCTGCGGCTGCCAAACCCCTCTCAAAGGCAACTCATAGCACCGTTCCTCCTGGCTCCATTTTAGAGAGTTTCCCCGATCGTCTCTTCAAGTGGAAACCAAGCTCAGGTTAATCCCCTCTCTCACCAGCGGCCAGCTAGTAGCCATCGGACTCATTACTGTTCTCCCTAGTAACCTTTAATTTTTATATTTATTTATTTTTTGCAATATAGAAGAAAGGACAGGCATCCAGCTGCACTGCCAGGACCTACCTTCTGCAGAAAATCTCTCTAGAGGCGTCTGAGCGCAGGAGGGAGCGAAGACAGCATCGCTGGAAAAGGATGTCACTGTTGGTCCACATGTGTCAACATCCTAGGGGAAGAGAAAGCACAGTCGCTTAACTGCCGTGCCCGGGGGAAATCAGCAGCCAGAAGAAAGCGGCGTTATCGCCACGCTGATACCATGCTAATGGCTCCTATGCAAACAACATGCAGCTACAACGTTTTATAATTGCACATCAGAGTTTCTCTGCAGACATCCCTCCGGTATGTCAGAAATTCAATACGTGATGGTAGGCGGCAACGAGCACCTCGGGGATTTAAAGCGCATTCCAAGCCATGAGTCATCGCCATCTCGAACTCATGGAAATTCAGAAAGGAAAAAAAAAAAAAAATTAAGAAAATAAATAAATAAGAGCGGTGCACTGACCGCTCGTGGCGTGCTCTCTCTGCACCATATCGTCCCAACTTCCCCCCACAGCATTTCCCTTTCAAATACGGTGTTGAGCGATCCCCACGGTGGAAACATCACCACAGACCTCACTCCGCACGACGATAAATAATAATAACGAAAATAAAAGACACAAGCAGCACTCTTCCAAACAGCTCCCCCGCGACGGCACAGGATCCCACGTCCACGGGACGACGGCTGCTCCCGCACCGCGCTGAGGCGACGCGACGCGATGCGATGGCCTCGCCGAGGGCGACGCCGACACCGGGCCYGGCGGAGGCGCGAGGAGGGAAAAGCCCCCTCCCTCCCGCACGGCGCCAAGACACCGCGGCCCCGTTTCCACCTCAGCCCGTTTCCCCTCGCGTTTCGGCAGCGGCTGCCTGCTTCCCCTCCGGCTGCTCCGGGCAGGGCCGCCAAGGGCCGGGCCGACGCGTCGCCATCGCCGGCGGCTTCGTTACACCCAGCAGCCCACGGCCTCCCTGAGGGACACCTCCAGCTGCCGGCAACCATTTTTAAAGCTGTTTTAAAGCACCTGGCTCGCACATGTGCTCCCCTCCGAGATCTCCCCAAGCCCCTCTGGGTCTTTTCGGTTTCTTGGCCAGGGTTTCTGCCTGCCCTGTCCGTGCCCGATCTCCCCGTCCTGGGGAGGACGGCAAGGAAGGGCCGCGGGCGCCGCTGCYGCCTTCCTCCGACCAGCGACCCACAGGCGGCAAAAACACAACGCAAGCGACAAGAAATGCCCGAGCGGGGCAGATTCATCCTGAAGGAAGCCCGAGGACCGTGTCAGTGCCGTTAATCTCCCCGTTCTCAGCGGGAGCAAGCAGCCAGACAGCTTAAAAATATATTTAGTCCTCAAACGCCCATTAGCGTCGCTGGCTGATTCACAGCCGAGGCAGGCGCGCGGAGCCCCAACGCCGCTTCTGCCTTCCCAGCCCGGGCGCCAGCGCCGAAAGCGTTAGGCATCGAGTCACCCAACCCACCGCAGTTCCTTCAGTGCTGAGAAAYGGGTAAATCTGGGTTAGAAACCGCGGGACCCGGCGGCGAGATCCCCCCGGATCCAAAGCCCAGCGATTCCCAGCTCTGGCTTGGACACACCCTTCTGCTGCCATCCCAAAGCGCATCCGTGTGCTCGCGCGTGGAGGAAACGATCCTGCCGCACGACGGCGTTAAAACATCTGCTGGATTTTCTCGGGTGCTTCGGAAGCACCAGGCACTACCAGGCAGCCTGCCGCAACTGTCCGGAACAAGCTACAACACGGCTGGCGTTCGCGGGGCGATGGCGCCCGCGTCGGTGAGCTACGTACGATCCCATTTGGGTGGCATCGACGAATGGCATCAGGTGAGTTATGCTGTATTGCTGGGTCGAATATTTGTTTGCTTTCCTTTAACTGAATACAGCTCTTAAATTGCATCTTGAAACCCACAGAGAAAATATTTGGTAGCAGAGATTTGGTRGATACAAAACTGATGTCAAGAATTTATCAGGTCTCTGTGCATGGGGGTAAATAGCAATCCACTAAATTCTTAAAGAATCCTGAAGTCATCAAAAATTCTATCTCAAAGGGGAGGAAAAAAAAAAAAGAGTGTTTCTTTCCCTACTAGCATACATGATGGCTTGATTTAAAGCCCAAAGGAATTTTCCCCCCCCACCCAAGTCACCTATTCAAATCTGTATGATGGAAGTTTATTTAAATATAAATTTAATCTTGCTTTGCATTTGATTTACGTGCTTTCAGAGTTCAGTTTCATTGGTCATTTTAACCATTCTAGCAAACTAATCTGCAAATAAACAAGAATTTTCACTCATTATCTTTCTTAAAAAAAAAAAGTTGTATCTACATAGTTTTATAGCCCAACATACATCTAAACAACATCAAGGCTCAATCTGACTAACGTTATACAGTAATTCATTCCTTATTAACTGCATCAAGATTTGTCATTGTCCACACTAAATCTGTTTTCGCAAGGTGGACAAACGTACGTACACGCTGGATATGCCAGACAACAGGCTCCCCGAAGGAACATCCACCAAAACACACGCTTAAAGATAAGTAAGTTAAACCTGAGCTTGAGTCAGCGCCGTTGCAGCTCGCCAGTTTTGCGAACCGGGACACGGCTCTGGGAACAAGCAGGACCCGGACGAGCGGCTCCCAAGGTTTCAGGGAAACATTTCAGCGTTCAGCTGACCCGCTGTGGAGGCACCATGGAAAGTCTCACTAGGAAGCTACGCAAAACTAGAAGCGCAAACACAAACCTCCCCAGTTTTCAGGAAAAGCAACTTTATCTTCCTACCTGCTTTATTCTTTTTGTTTCAGGGCTGGGTTTTTTGCTCTTTTGCAGGCTGGGAAAAGATGACAAGCCTTCCTGTTTTCAGCGACAAGGAGTCTGAAACAATTATTCCAGGCAGAAAAATAAGAGTTCTCTATACACTTGCTAACTGTACTGAAACCAAAAGTGATTAAAAGCAAAAGCATTTCTGAACAACAGAAACTAAAAGTATGGCCTCTGGAAAAATGTAAACATCAGCATTTTCTCCACAGTAAACAGCGAAAGTAAGATAATTAATATAGTCTAGGACACTATCACATTGATAAAGCCTCGGCTCACACAATACACAGTTCACCTTGATTCTACGCCCAATTTAGTACAGTACTTTTTTAAACTCATTGCTATTTGTATAGGTCTCATTGATGTTTTTCTTAAATTCAAATTTAAATTGGTAATCTGTTCTGAGACCTAAAAATAAATAAATTAAAAATAGTCAGTGCTAAACCCCTTTTAGATTAATAATACAGAATTCACCCTGCCTCCATTTTAGCTACATCTCTTGATAAGTGGTACTAGCATACACACGCAGTTAAAACCACTCCTGTTTTATATCTGTACTACTGAAACGCAGAGATTGCGGTATTGTTAAATAAGCAGTGCATTTGTCCAAAGCAAACTTTATCAGGAGGAAAAAAAAAAAAAACAACCACACACCCACATTTAGAAATGCAAGTTAAGGCAAGAGCTCTCAAAAAGGCTTCAAGAACATTTTTATTCTCTGTGCCACTTGCAAAAATTGTCATTAYTAACTTTCTCCCTTCCTCCAAGAGCCCTCAGGCAAGTTTCTCTGCCCAGGAAGTCTTTGGGGAGTTGAGACTGCTCAGAAACACTCAAAACCTGAACCCAGGCAAAGATCAGATTCGGCCTGGGAGCACCGCAGCAGTACATCACRGGAGGCAGATGAAAGCGGACCGGAGCTATTAGCAGACAGATTCACATGCAAATACATTTTGCAAGGCGGATGAGGTGCTGCTCAGCAGGTGGTAAGTGGCTCATTTTTAGCACAATTGTTGAAAACACTACATTACACTAATAGAACTGGCATTTATCTTTCCATGGAGGCAGATTAATTATAAGATGCTGTCTGCTGGCTTCTGAAGGCCTGTCTGCTTAACTGATGTGTTGCACTTCCGCTATCAGTCCTTCCCCTGAAGGGGTACCGTCCCCGTCACCACAAAGACGCTCTGCACTGGTGGGATGGGCAGAGGTGACAACTGCAGACCAGAACATGCCACATCTCGCCCCAGATCAGAGCCCTAAATGCTACAGACTCACGCAAGGCAGCTCCTGCCCCAGAAAACATCCTGGCTCCACGTCCAAGGCAGAGAAAAGGCAGAAGAGCAGGAAGAACAGGAGGGAGGAAAGTCCCTTCACCACGGTCAGGCAGGATGAAGAGGGCTTGTTCCCCTCTCCAGCCCCACCCACAGCAGCTCACAACTGCTCCCAACCTCAGAGGTTACCTTCAGATGTGTAGTTATGCTATAAACCTTAGCCTTCTCACCAGTACAAAGGTTTCTCCTACAGAGACCTCCGAGTCCCCAACGCAGTTCTCTGCCCAGGAAGGGATGTTGTCTTCCCCGAGGGCCCATCAGCCCCCTGCCACTGGGCATCCCCAGCTGCCACCCCAGGGCAGGGCACAGGGGGGTCTGTCCCAGCCCWTGCCATCGCCAAGCCAGGGCAACGGCAGGAGGAAGCGATGTTCTCATGCTGTTTCTGCAGAGTCAGAGACACTGACAGCACAATCTTGCAGGGATAAATGAACCAGCGAAATTGTTCCTAGCAAACACCACAGTTGTTTTAGCTCAGTCTGCTTTTGTGCAATCTGCATTAATAAATACTAAGCCCTGACAAATGCCAGCTGTGGTAAAACACCGCATGCCCGTGGTCTGCGAGCATCAGTTTCAGATCATGGATATTCACAGGAGTCCTCCACCCTGAAGTGATGGTATTTTCCATTCTCTTAGCAGTCACCCTAAAACAATAAGGAGATAAGTGAGCACCTTAAAAAACAAACATGAAAAATAAATAAATCCAAAATCCTGAAGAACTCTGTAATCAGAGGAACAGGCACCAGTATGTGCCAGGAAGCAGAGTGAATTAATCAACGAGCAAGATAAATGCAGCAGTTAACTAGAAAACACAAGCAGCTCAGAAGGGCACCTAGACAGATTTTCCCCTGTCTGATGTCTGCAGCATTTGGACCCTCCACAGAGCCTCTGTGGTTTTATTCCCCAAGGAGCACAGGGTCCTGGCCTTACCGTAACAGCCCGATCCAAGGGGAGGGGAGAGAAAGCGAACAAAAGGCTTCCAGAAAGCTGCCTGGATTGCTGGCAGCTTCATGGGAAAGGATGCAAAACCTACACAAATTTGGAGGAAAACAGAAGCTGCCAGGCAAGTCCCAGGGAGACAAAGAGCAAGTCGAGGAGGGAAGGGGGGGCTCACAGCCCTGAACACTGGGCCTTTCTCTCAGCCTGCTCACAGCAATGGGTTTAAATAAACCTCAGCAGTGAAGCTGTAGCTGAGTCTGGGGGAACCGCCTATTTCATCTGTTTTACATAACTGGGAATAGGGACAAGGCCCTGGCCACCTGGTCGCCCCCCACCAGGGGATAGGCATTAGGAGGAGGACATCAACCACTGTCTTTCCACATAAACTTGTCACCTCGTTTAAGCAAGGAAGCAGCTCTTCCACCCGAGCTCCAGAATGGAGACCTCTTCAAGGACCATCTCTGGACTTCGCTACACCTAGCAAGAGCTTTTCGTTTGCAAAACCGTCCCCCTCCTTCCCTAGGAGTCACTATTATGGGAAATAGGAGACTGGGGTTTGAAGCATTGCAACCTGCTGTTCTGATCAGGCTGCAGGAGAACACATCAGAAAGATAAATCCACCCTACATGCACCCTGGCAAGGTTTTATGAGCCTCACATTGCTCTCGATAAAGGTGAGACAAGTTCACATTTAACGTCACGCACTGACAAGGGCAACCTGTCACACACAACCGCGAGGACACCTCACCTCCCACAGCAGAAGACAACCTCCCGTCCCAGCGGTGGGATCCCAGGTACCGCGACCAACAGCAGCTGCTCCCCGYTGCCGTGGGAGTTTTGAGGTGGGCAGTTATGGATTCAGACATTAGAGAGCAGCTTTTACAAGCATCTATTTAAAGTCAGATTTCAAGCTACCTTCTGTGAGAGGTATCACCCAGGAGGTTTTTCATGAGGGAAAGCACCAGAGGGGAGGACAAAAAAAAGGGGGAAGATGCCTCTCCGTGGGTTCAGCACTTCTGTTTGCTGAAGAAACTTCATATTTTATGTATGCGAATAGTATTGCCCCTGTGAAGACTTCTAAGAGGATCAGAGAGGATCTCTACAGCCTGCTTTTAGGAGAATATTTTTTTCCCCAAAATCTATTGTAATTCCACAGTTTGATTTACATTACTTTCCTGTCATTTCTGGTTAGGTGTATTTCAAGCAGATAACGCTACATCAGCTTCCACCTTACTCCTTCCAATATAAATGTGGCAAACAGAAAAATTAGTCAACTATGCAGTATTTCACCTTAAATAAAACAGCTCAAAAGAAAGTAACACACCATTTAATTCAAACTTGACAGCCAGGGAAGAAATACTGTTTGTGGCTCAGTTACATGCTTAAACAGGATTTGAAATCCATTTTTAGACCGCGATGGAAGCCTGTCCTTGTCAACAAGCCCCACAATCCATAATAATGCTCAGCACTGTGCTTTTATCCCCTGTTTTATCAGGGCTCATCTGTTGATCAGTGAGGAGCCCAATGGAATAGCACTTTGGATTTCGGTGTCAACACAGCAGTACCCTGGTAATGACTGAAAATATTTACACATTGCCTCATTGATCGTGGGGTGTTCTTTTCCAACCATCTGGCTACTGGGCACTAACTTTTTTCTTTTCCTTTTTTTTAAAGGGTTTTTAATAGTTGTAAAGCAGGTCATTTGAACATCTTTACAGCTAACATCCAGCGTGCCACCTGGATCAGGCTCTCCTGTTATTTGCAACCCAGGATGTAAGGGATAACATTAACCAGTTTCGTCCTATTTCAAGGAAGGAAAATAACAACAATAATAATTTTTTTTTTTAGCAAGGACAAAACAAGAAGCGGCTCCATGCTTACCAGAAGCACGCGCCAATTCAACTACACGGCCTCATTTTTAACGTGACTCAAGGCATTTTTAACGTGACTCAAGGATGTCACCATTTTGACAGCAGATGAGTCAAATGAAAATATGTCACTCATTCTGCACTTCTTGACAGCTTTAAGATAAAGAAACCCCGCGAGGGCCGTTTTTGCCACCTCCAGATGGAATACAGTACAATAACAGCAACGCGAAGCCCTGGGCTCCGCAGCGCCTGGCTGTGCTTACGCAGCCTTTAGTGACTGCTCAAGCTATCCCAGCCGGGTGCTCGCGGCGGCTGCAGCCACACCGACGGCAAGGAGAAAGCTTGAACAAGCACCGGGCTGTGCCTCTGGCCTCCCCCAGGCTCGAGCCTCCTCGCCYAGAGGATTGCCTAGCCCACGGCAGCTGTCACCTCCACAGAGCAATTTAATGAAGAAAAATAAAATAAAATAAAATAAAAGAGCGCCCACTCTGCAAAAAGTCAAAGTCAAAGCCTTCAAAAATCAGGGTGCAACACCAGTAAGCGCCATGTGCACAGAGCAATTCAGAAATCATTTCCAACACAAGCAGTTTGTCGTGGTATCAGCCTCTTCCCCTGCCTTACCCATGTATGTTTGCTAGGGTCTATCCAACCCTTAATTGCACCGTGGAGAAACACAAGCTTTGTGCCTTTTCAAGTGGGATAAACCTAGGGATCAGATGCATTTCCCCTCTCCAGGGGATGCCACGGCTTACATTCATAATTTAGGAGCCTGCCCTGTTGACCCTTATTAGAGGGGTTTTAGGCCTTTAGGGAATTTGCTTTACAACTGTCCCTAAAGGCAAACTCTAGCAAGATTTACATTGCAGTTTTAACCACATAAGAAAGTAGTCTTCCTTGCTGAAACATCTGCTAGAAATCCCTCACCTACTACCTAGCTCTACAGCTAGTTACAGTAGAGCATTGTTCAAGCAATACCTCTGTGTTATATGTTGTAATAAACAGCAACCAAGTTTACACCCGTAATATGAAATCTGAATCTCCTATCAAAGAAAAAAAAAAAATCTTACTGGGGTTTATGTTGTTTACCCACAGCTTCTACAAATAAGACATCATGGCAATGTAAACCTGAGCTTGGACACAAATAATTACATGGCCCAAATTCCTTTCCACTAAACCAACACCCTTGCCCCCCCCCCCAAAAAAAAAAAGAAAAAAAGAAGAAGAAGAAAACCCAGCAAGTTAGCTGAACTGTGCAGGGATCTACAAATCCACTGCAAGAGACCTCTGCAGAGCACTTGGTAGGAACAATAAAAATGCAATTCTCAGAAACAGTTGTAAAACTGACATTGTCTCCCAGATTACTTTCTGGTGACTCCAAACCTGTTCATAACCAGAAGGTGCCTCTCCGAGCTGCTGGTGCTGTAGACTTGATTTAGGAAGAAGGGGAGGTCAAGTTATACTCTGCCTGTAGAGCACCAGGAACAAAAGCAGACTCTCAATACAGTTTAGCTGATGATTTTGGTAACGATGCTTAAGATAAAAACATTCTAATCTCGTTTTTCAGTTCTACTTTGCTAACAAGGACTAACACACAACTTTTGTCAACAAAAAGACATACAGAGTAAGTAAGAGAAGCTTTAACCTACCTACCTTTAATAATACAGATGCTCCATTAGACAATGAAATCTCCTCTTTAGCTGCTTTTCTGCTGGGGCTATCTTACCGAGGAGGAGAGCAGGAGAAGGCTTTCCCCTATATCCTCTCTGCCTAGACAGTCCAGAAGTTTTTACAGCTATGATGCACCAGATCTGGCCCATGTCCTGATAAGGTCCACCAGAGACCAGGCACAGAAGGAAAAGCACCTACAAAATTCAGTGAGCAGTTTTTCTTACAGATTTGCATGAATATTACTGCTGTTAGAAGTCAGTTTATAAGACGCTAACTCTAAAGAAGAAAAGTTTTACTATCAAGATTTTTCTTGACGCTGAATTTCCAATGCTACCATTTGTCTGAGCAGACTGTCAAGCAGAGGCAGAGTGCACATCCTCTGTGGGCAAGTCAAACCATCTCTTGCTCTTCTAAACACAATGACAGATTAAAACTGGGAAGCCACAAGCAACACACACAAGCTGTACTAAAAAGKTTAAGGCTTCAAGTAGGCTTGCCCAAATATGAACTTTCCTCTGACAGCAATAGTGTGTTAGATAGATGTGACTTATCAAAACAAAAACAAAAAACAAAAAAACATTATTTATAGGATTTAAATGTAAGCAACAGACAGCATTAAAAATTATTCTGTAGTCCCAAAACAGACAAAGAATACATTGCGTCCATGCTGAACGCATTTTTGAAGATATTCACTGAAAGACATTTACCATCTGTAGAAGTTAAATTTTCAGCAATACTTTACAATCCAGATACAGGTTTAGACAAATAATGGATCCCAAGAGCCTGCACGAACAATGTTTAAAAACAAGGGAGAGAAGGAAAACAAACAAGCTGTCTGGTATTCTCATGTTCATCTGCTGGCTTTGGTGGACCTACACAACAGGCAGGATCGGAGGCCTGAGAGCACCATGCCAGACATGCCCAAAGAGCAGCAGCCTGCCTGGTCGCTTACAAGACTAAGCACGCATGCTAGCACAGCCCAGGAGGCTGGGTTTGGGCAGAAAGTCAGAAGAAAACTGGAGGCAGAAAGCTCTGGTTCTTCTACCGTCTTTTCTACTGACTTGCAACCTGCAACATTTCACATGTCGGCTACTGGTTTACCCTTGCAGAAAACAGACGTGATCCTCCACCTTTGTTTGTGGAGAGAGTCGAACCTCAGCCACGGAGAGTGCTAGAGAAGAGACGAGGATGACGGGGAAAAAGCAAACACGAGGCCTTTCTTCCTCCCCTTCTGTTCTCTTTTACAAGCTATCCCCGAGTTATTTACATACTCGTATCCTGAACTCCCTCTCCACTTTCACAGTTTGCAGCTAACTCTGCGTTCTGCGGGAGATAACGCGCGTTCAGCTCACGGCATGTTTAGGCTAGAACACCCTCCGAACATAATGCCAGGTCAAGCAGCCCACAGAGGGAAGCGCTTCCAGCTGCAGAGACTGACGAGAGAATAATAAAGAGAAATATGAGGCTCCATCTCTCCACCACCCAAAGGAAAAAAATCAACCTACTCAGTGAAGGAGACAACTAAACAGCTTGGCAACGCCTACAATTGGTTCTCAACCTCAGATCCAGCAAAAAGATGTAAATATTTAGATCTCAATTTCATCTGATATGATAAATATAAAATGTCTATTTCCTTCTTAAAAAAAGAGGGGAAAAAAAGGGAAGAGTTGCATTAAAGTAGGTAAACCACCCACACAGAGAAAAATGATTCCTCAGTGTTTCTACCTCTAGAAGGAGGTTACCTAAATTACAGCATTGATTTTAAAACAAATTACTATCACAAGCGCATTTATAACCATTGTACTGTCTTCTGACGTACATAAAACATATTTACGCCATATGCCTATATATAGGGAGACATTTATAAAAATTGTTTCTTTGTTCATTCCAAGCGTCTAACAACTGATGGCAGCACAGCATCGTTTTTTACTTCTTAAGAGATGTCCACAGCCCTGCAGGGTTCCCCACGATGGCGTAACTCTCCGACTCCAGCTCAAGTCATCTAAAAAAAAGTCCCAGTGTGATTCACTAAGTCCTGAATGAGATTCCTTATGACTAACCAGTACAAGACACACAGCAGAAGCCGAACTATAGTTTACCACGGCTGTACTATAAAAGCCTGAAATCCTTCCATCACCTTTTAAAGCACTTAATGGAATTAAGGCCTTGCTACACATCTAAAGTTAACAGTCATGCAAACATCAAACTTCCTTGGAACCGGAGATAACAAGGCCTTGCCGCTGAGATGCCAAGATACRACAGAGCACTCCGCATGCTGATGTTATGACACATTCCCACCTCCCAAGTCGGTTATCGCGCTGTTAAAGAGAAACGCCTTTGGAGGTCATTGCTCCATGGGTTAAGTCAGCTGATTTGCTTGAACTAGTGTCCCGAAGCTAAGCTATAGTTATGTAAGCACCGGCAATCCAAACAAATCAGTCGACTTCCCTATCCATTACATGGACCGCAGCCACAACATGAATTACAAAGCCTTCAGCTGTTCGTTCTCTGTTATCTTTCCTAAGTTCTCCCGGTGGTGCTGTAATGATCGGAGGCCCCCTTCTAGCCAGGCACAACCTGTCGCTTTACCGGGCTGTCCGGATCTTCCCCTGCCCCACGCCAGACGATATGAACCGATAAAGAGAAAATAAAAATCCAAGTAGAAATGCCACCGTGTGGTCTCCGACAGGAAACCGAGCTGTTTAAATGACCAGAAGGGATTAGCGGTGAACTGCTTTTCCTCACCACTTTGAAGGAGTCTCTCCAAGTTACCTAGGCTCAATTCCTTTCCTGCAGAGGAGAGTTTTAAGCTTCCTGCTTATAATGTCATGGCGCTCACTGAGCACAGCCGTCCAAACGTGGCCAAGCCCAGACTGTGGATCTGGGCAGACTCCACATTACCCAAGGACTCTCAGATTTTTCTCTTTGTGGAAGATCTTGAGGTCCACAAGGACTCAGATCTCTGGATGTTGCAGCTCTTCTGCTCTGCCCAAGCAAGATTTTCTGGAGGCTGTTAGAAGCCAGAAGAAAAAGCCAATTTGGAGTCCTCAAGCACCAACCAAGAAAGGAGAAGCTGAAGAAAGAGAAGCTTTTGCTGCAAGTGATTATGAGAAGACCCAACTGCTGCTCAGGTTGCCCATATTCCTGCGCAGGCAGCTATGTTCTGCCCAGCCTATTTCTTAATCAGTGGAAGTATTTGCTTTCCATTCCTGCCCTCTCCGGCATCACCGCTGCAGAGCCGAGCAGCCGGTAGGAGCTGTTGCATAAGGCAGCGGCGGGGGGGGGTCACAGGAGCAATGGCCCTGGCATGTTTCTGAACTCAAGAGCCCTCTGCGAGGTCCAGCAGCTCAGCTGCAGCTTTCCAAACCATTCATCGTCCTGCGCTGTGGCAGCCATCACACACAAGTCAATCGCAATTACACACCGTCCCCTGCTACTATCCCCTGCATATGGAAGGGTGAGCTCAGGTGAGGCGGCAAGAAGCACCAAACTTCTCCTCCTGAATGGTCTTGCATCAGGAAGCCAGGACCTCCTCCTTGCAGAGATCTCCTCAGACATTCCCAGGTTCCCCAGAGCAGGTTTTACCCTACACTCATTAGATTTCTTCCTGCTCTTTCATGGTAAGTCCCATAGCTCCCTGTACCACATATGTTCAATAACCATTTGTCTCCACTTCCATAGGCAACCCCCTGTTTCCTCTCCCCCTTGAAGTTTGACCCTGTGTAAAACATACTGAGGAGGGCTGCAAGCTGCTGAGAAAAGCTCTGTCTCCAGACACTGACATCTCTCAGGAGATTCCCCCAGGATCCCCACAGTCATCTTTAAAAAGAAAGAGACATTTTTCCCCCACCTGCGAGACACCTTGCCTACAGGAAATACAGAAGACGACTTCAGGAGCGTTGGGCATTGACCAAGCGCTCTAGTGATTAAAACTCCCCTGGTGGGGCAGGATGYGAGTTAGCCCAATGCTAATTTGTTTTATTATTCTAGTGTTAGTAAGAACATCTAAATATCATTCATTATACTCGTTGCTCGCTTCAAGTTTCATAGGACTCTTGGCTTTGGACACTATAATTAGAAGAGTCAGATTCCCTTTCAGTTCGTGGATGAGTTCACACAGAGATTCTTCTGCCCCAGTACAATGCTGTGGCATTTGGATTTCCTCCAATACCCAGGAAACAAAGTTAAAAATAAAAATGTTTTATTTATTTCCCCCTCCTCTACATTAATTACTTCACTCCCATTTACAGTGGAAGCTACAGAACATTTTTGTTTAAAAGAATGCTTTCAGGCTCAGAATTAAATTTAGACATAGCTTACTAATTTGGGGATACACAGAAATATTAATTGCATCATGCCCTATATGAGCGAGCTGTAAAATTAAACTAGAAGAAATCTTCACAATTTAGAGAAATTAGCTATTAAGAAAAGTGTGTTTTTCTCAGGTTGCTTTTCCACCCTAAGAAAATAAAAAAAGGAAGAAATTGTTTGTTCCTTCCCCCCAGCCCAAATCATGCATCTCCCTCATATAAGAGGAAGCCTAAAAGAAAAACATCATGTCAAAGAGAAGTGTTTCTCAGTGGATCGTGCTGGTCCTAGACCGGGTCATTCCTGGGAATACGCAAGAACGGCAGGAGTCAAGCGGCATTCAGGAGCAAGCCCCAGCTTCCTGCGCCGTCTCCTGAAGCTTCCCAGACAGGCTTTACAGTTTACCGGATTTACAGTGGGAGGAAATTAATGCTGTTTCGGACTAATCGGAGGGTCCTTCTTAAAATTAGTTTGCTTGAAGAAAGGGATGCTCTATTTTGCCAGCTCGCAGAAGCAGTAACAGATTCTGAACAAAAAGAGACTACTTATTTAAATTCAACCCCCCCACACTTCCAGTTGCAACTTTTGAGAATTAAAAAAATAAATAAAATAAAATAAATAAAATCAGGACAAGGTCTTTCCAAACTGGTTGCTGTCAAGTAAATGAGAAGTTAGATAAAACTCCCACATGCCAGATGGTAAATCACAATAAAGGCTTTGGCTGTTAGTTGCACAACAAGCGACAAATGCATTGAAATACAGTCAGAAGCAACCCCAAAATAGAAAGGACACTTTAGAAGAAATTATCGTTTGGAGGAAAGATCCTCGCTAAACCCACCATAACCGAAAGCCATACATCAAGGCCTTCTGACTTTCCTCACCACCTCACGCAAGAAGGAGGAACAAGCAAAGCTTTTAGCAGTTACTTTAGGCTAAGGGCTGCTGTCAGCAAGAAGAGTCTCCGAGTGCACTATTTAGACATCAGTCATGTCCCTTTTTGCCAAGTTGCTTAAAAATTATTGTTAAAGGATACCAGGGAATTGTTTACTCAAACCATTGCTGTTTCCTGAACACAGAGGAGGAAAAAAAAAAAAGTTATAAGAAGATAAACAGCTGCTACTGTAGACTGTTTAAATGGTAACAAAAGCATCTAAGGGCCATAAAGGGAATAGTAAGGGAATTAAAAAGCATTTTTATGCATGAAGATGGCTTAACATCCGTACATTCATTAAAGTGGTATCAACCATGCCTTTAATTAAAAAGTTAGTGACAGAAACTTAAATATGATTAATGAAAACTAACAGCCTACCAGAAGTCTGCTCTACCAAAGCCAAGCAGCACAACAAGCCGCGCTTCCAGCCCCGCAGACCTGGCCGCTCCTTCGCCCCTCTGCCCCTCTCGGAGACGCTCCCGCACCCGGCACACGTCGCCAGGACCGCAAAGCGGCGCTCCTGCGAGAACCGGCACGCGAGGGCAAGCCTGCAGCTGCCCCTTCGCGCTTCGCCCTTCTTTATTTCGTATATCCCGAGGAGGCTTTTCGGCTATCGAGCAACTCGGGGTCAAGCCCACGAGCCGGTTACCTGTCAAAATCACCGGCTCTACAGCAAGGCAGGGAGCAGCGCAGGCACGAGGTCTGCCGAAGGACGGGAGCRACCGTCCTACAGACGGCGGCCGCCGATTCAACAGTGGGGAAAAAAAAAAACCCATCGCTCAGAAGCCAGCACTGAACTCGGTAACGCAGTCAGTCTTCTTGTGTTACTCGGGAGCACAACACAGTCACGACAAAAATAAACCACGCGATAAAAATATAGCACAAGTGAGAAGCTCGGGCACGGAAAGGGAGCAAGCACGCAGGAGGAGGAGGAGGAGACCTACAAGCCATAGATATTTCAACACGATGTCAAACCACTTCCTACGTCCTGATGTCCTGAGAGCTGTGAAAGATTTATCTGTTACCGCTGTCCTATTGAACCACTCGCATGTGCAGAGTACATCTTTATAGACYGAGGACAGTTTTTGGCATCGTATTACCCATTTAGCTGCTTCCAGACGCAGAGAGCACAGAGGACAGGAGTTTTCATCTCAGARCAAGAATTAACAAAGGAAGAGGCTTTTTTTCAAATGCATGACTTAAATAACTTTGCCTCGGTCACGACATTTAACGTGAAACGCAGGGGACGGAGCAGGCTGCGTGCCCAGCGAGCAGGGCACCACGCTGGACCAGGAGCCCGGGGCTGGTCATCCCCGCTCGGTTAATGATGCTCGAGCCCAGGCTTAAGCGACTCGGCGCTTCTGCGTCTTCAGGGGCGCGAGAGGGGCTGGGGAGGAGGCGAAGGAAGCGCTATTAACCCTCCCGTGGCTCGACAAGCAGCTAAAACCATTCATCCCGTAGCCTGCTGGCGCGGGGCAGCAGCGCTCACCCGTGCTCCACAGAGCTCGGGAGCTGACCCCTGATTTTATGGGGGCATCAAGGGAAGGGGGCAAGAAGGGATCAGTGGGCCCAAAGCTCCCGAGGGAGCGGGGCACGGCCCAGAGCATCCCTCCTGCTGCCCGTCATCCCGAGGGGAGCAGCGTTCCTCTTCCTTCCTAAAAGCCAAACCTCTTCCTCCTCCCCACCGGAGGGGAGATGCCATGGCGGGAGCTTGGCGGATCGCCCGAGTCGTTCATCCAGCAGCTCGCCGACCGCAGAGGGGGCTCTCTCAGCCCAAAAAGCTCAGCAGGTTTCCTTTTCTCCCCCGCAGTCACAGCTAAGCAAAGGCGTTTCGTCCATCTGGAAACGCGCTCTCGCCATTCAAGGGCTGGTGCGAGCCGAGGCCGATGCAGGTCTCACYGCGGCTCTCGTGGGAGCCGGCGCCGAGGCACCTTCGCCCTCGGCACACGCGGGGCTGCACCGCCGAGGAGGCTCTTGCCACCGCCGGCCTCCCACGGCAAGGCCCGGCCACCCCACGGGGACCAAACCCATCGCGACGGCGGCCCGGGAGAGCGGCAGCTCGGGAAGGAGGACGAGCAGGCTGCAGCCAAAGGGAGGCACGTCGCGCGCCCGGGTTCATTCAGGCCTTAAACTTAGCGAGCGCCAGGGCTGCCGGCGCGGCTTCCCGCACAGCGGGCGCGCGACCCACCGCAAACGCTCCAGCCGC
Source organism: Apteryx rowi (assembly GCF_003343035.1). Taxonomy (NCBI): domain Eukaryota; kingdom Metazoa; phylum Chordata; class Aves; order Apterygiformes; family Apterygidae; genus Apteryx; species Apteryx rowi. Next base: position 1,330,288 of record NW_020447752.1, read on the forward strand.
CGTTACGAAACGCCGCGTACCGAGCAAGCCCATCTCTCGCTGCCGAACGCAACGCTGATATTCGAGCTGTCGGCTACGCTGGAGGAGAAAGGTGCTTTCCGCAACCCGCCGGCACAGATTAAAAAAAAACCAAACACATACACACACATGCAAACAAGGGCCACGTTAACACACCGACAGGCAATTTTAAAAGCAAGACTACAAACATCTCCTATTTTTCGTGCAATAATTAGCAGCTGAGGCACAACGCCGCCAGGGCTGCGGTGCCCAGCGCCTCCACGGCGAGACGCGACGGAGACGGACATTTCCCCTCCCCGCCACGGGCTCGTCTCGGGGGGAAACTTTCGCCGCAGAAGCGCCCCCGGCCC
>NW_020447752.1:1331185-1367650 GCF_003343035.1 Apteryx rowi
CGGAAAGGGGCCGAGACCCCCCTCGTCCTTCGCCGGCGCCGCCGCCGCCCCGGCCCGGCTCCCCCGCGGCTCCGCAGAGCTGGGAGCGCCGAGCTCGGGGCCGGCACCGGGAACAGCCCCCGCCCGGCTGCTGCCGCCGCTCCCGCGCCCTTCCCTAAAATCCCTGAAGGTTTAATAATCACCTTGCTCGGGAAAGGCAGCAGCGAAAGGGGCTGGACCAAGTTCTAAATATCCGTCAATCCCCCCCTCCCCCCCTTTTTTTTGGCCACCTCCGCACCCCGCACATCCAGAACGCCATCAGCTCCCAGCCCCGGCGCAGAGGCTCCCGCCTCGAGTCACGGCAGCTTCGCGCCCTTGGGCCTCCTCTCGGAGGTCTCCGCGCGTCTCCCCGCACCTGCACCTTCTCCAGCCCCAGCCCGGGGGTCCTGCACTTCTCCGCGCCCCCCCCCCCGAGCCAAGGGGCTGCAGCTCTGCTCGCCAGCAAACGCGCGTTTTGCGGAAACCACCTGCACTGCCGCAGTCGCGCTTAGGCTCCCAGGGCAAGACAAATGCTACTGGAACCTTCCAGTGGGACAAATAAAGTCTTGCTTGTTTTTTAAGAGACAGGGACGAATAAAGGCTTTATACGCCAACCGGTAAATCTCAGAGCTGAAGGAGCTGTAAGGTTTGTTATTAGAGAGAAACGCGGCCCGCGGGGGTCCCGGGGGGCAGCGCAAGAGCCCGACAAGGGCTGGAGACCTGGGCAAAACCCAGCACAGCGGGGAAGGCGACAGGCACCTACGGGGCTGAGAGCCGGGGAACGTAGCTGCACAAGCAGCTGCTGCTCTAGGAGCTCTTAGTCGTCCCCAAACCCAGAACAAGGTGATTTGCCTGTGTTAAGGGAAATAATTTTAAAAGGGCTTATTGGAGAGGAAGAAAAAAAAACGTAGTAAGACGGTGTCCAAAGTGCACAGCAAGAGCAGTCACGTTTCCCAAGTAAACACTCCTTTCGCGTGGCCCAGTTTCTTGCGGCTTGGTCTGATTTTCGGAAGCGCTGGGCATTCAGGCCTCCCACTGATTTAATCTGGAACTGCAGATTTGCTGCCCCTCCGCAGAATCAGGCCAGCGGCCCCATGCTGCACAGGTCACCCAAGCCAGCCGGTTGTTTTTTCTATTAGAGAAGTTTACTAAAAGCAACGCTCAGTTTTTTCCTCAGTGTTGCAATAGAACAGAAATAGCCTAATAGCCTAAAGAGCTCCAGCAGATGGAGGAGGGATTTTGATTGAAAAATAAGTTCTGACTCACAATTCACTTTTCTGGATGTAATAAAAAAAAAAAAAGTATATGAATAGGAATAGCAGCAAAGAATTTGGTGGAGATAAAGGGAGGTTATAAGGAAAGGCAGTGAAATATCTGAACTGATTTACCTACTTGCTGCTTATGTATGTCAGGAAATTATTTTCGCTTTTGCTGTAGTGCTGATTAAAGAAAACAAGGCTGTTAACAGATGTGGATGTTAAGACATCTGGAGCCACGTTAGGTTTTCTGATGATGGATTCCTTGGAACAATCCTGCCCGCTGAATGATAGATTTGAAAGTGTTAAATTGTACTTGGCATTAATCCACAACGGTAGGAAAACCTCTTCACCCAAATAGGAGAGCTGCACTTGGGAGCCAAGATTGTTTTTTCCCCTCAACCCATTGTGAATAAATACTACAAATAAGAATACAAAATGCCATGAAAATTGAATGGGTATTGGTGTAGCCTGGAAGTGTGTTTGAGTAAATTATCATCTCCTTTGTAACCCTAAAACATAGAAATGCCTGGGTGAATGCCTGGAAAGAGTAACTAACATCCCCAACTTCTCCCCAACCCTGCTCCTGGATTGGAAGAAGCCCCAGGGCGGAGGTGGCTGGGGATGGGCAGGACAGGTCTTCACCGAATAGCTTAAAACACAGCGCTCTAATTTTAGAATCCGACCTTCACCAGCTTCCTTTACGACAGCTATTCTGGCCTTTCCCTGCAAAATAATCACATCACTGGTGGCTAAACATCTTGAACAAGGACAGAATTTGAAACTCACAATATGATTAAAACCTACATTATCRCTGATGTAATATCCCAGAACCTATTATTGTTCTTGGGCAGCAGGAAAGAATCGAATTAGATGTTTATTTAATATTAAAATACAAACTAAAAATCAATGTTGGACAGTAATTCAGCAGTGTGCCAACTAGCAAATATACATCATTCACCAAGAAAAACACGTAAGTGCACAAACACAGCTTGGGTTGGTTTTGAAGTGTGCACTCATAACTGCACTGGGAACACTGCCCGGGCACTAAAACCCAACTAGCGTACTTTAAAAGAGTAATTTTGGTTAAGAAGTTACAGTCTTGGAGCATCAACTGGAGTCGAGGAGCTCGCTAGGAGAGAGGACGGCTGCTGTCCATCTCGGGAACCCAGGTACTTGCTGTACCAAAACATCACTCCTTCGACGGTGGGAGACACCAAGTAATTCAGAGCAGTATTTCAGTAACATAGCCAGGAGCGACCAAGCTAGCAAAGCACATACCCATTCACAGCCAGCCAGCCATAATGCAAGTATCGCTCCTAGTTACTAAAAAGGTCAAAGAAAAGCCCTTCTTGCAAATCGGAGTCCTCTGAAATTGCTGAAGCAGAAGCGCAACACATGAGAATCGTGAAGGATCTGGCGAACGATCCGCGATTCCCCAAGGCCCCGGGGAAGCAGCGCTCGGCCGGCTCCCGGCTCCAGGCTGCCCGCGGCGTGCCGTGGGGCTCCGGCAGGTAGCAGCCTCCCGGCGTCACTCGCGGGACTGCTTTTGCCGTGCGCCCATCTCCGCTGCGTTCTTGTGAGGGAGAGAACCGGAGAAGTTATCAAAGCAAAACCAAAACATTAAACTGTGCCTTTACCATAGTAAAATGATTCCCCAAGGGGAAACAGGGCAGGGGGAGGATTTATTTTCTGAAGAATGATTATAAAGATAATTATTTTTTAATTACTCCAAATGGAATTTTAAAAGGCAAACAACAAGCCAAGGCAATGGAGAAAAGGCCAAGAGAACCAGAGGAGCGAAATAAAGAAAGTTTCCATATTTAGGACTTGGGTAAGAAGCCTCGGCTGCAGGGCGGGACAGGTGGAAACAAAAAGCAACGTCCCCCCCGTCCCCTGCTGCAGGTCTTCTGCTTTTCAGTATCGGGCAGCGAGAGAGCAACGTCTTCCCCAAAACGCTGGAGAGTCACTTTCAAGTCAGAGGTGCTGAAGACGTTCCACATGGTTGATAAACTGAGACTATTTATTGAAACCGAGATCCCGAAGGAAAACAAAATATGGAACAGAACAGCATTTTTCGTTAATTAATATATTTTAACTTCAAGAGATTTGCCCTTGAATTCATTTGKCTCTGTTCTAGTCTCACCTTACAGTACAAGGAAAAACCCCCACAATTCTGTAAAAAAGACAACATTTATTTTCTTCAGTCCAATGATACATTTATACAGAAAGTTACTTAAATAGCATCCAGTTTGCAGATACTTATTTAAAGTGTCACAATGAAAAAATCTATGTTACATGGTTTAAATTAAAAGGATTTCGCATATACGGGTAGTTATCTTTAACACAGGTGATTCATGTTGCCTTCTGCATAATAGAAAAGTTCAAAATTTCCTATTAACTATTATTTACAACATACCTTCAATGCTTATAAAATGATGAGGAAAACAAAGTGCAAAAGGATAACATGATCATTTCATTTTCTGAAAACAAGCTGCCTTTTAGTTGCTTATTGTTATTATAAATCTAATATCCCTATTTAAAAATAATTATTTTTTAAAAATATTAAAATACAGGATAAACAGATCCATTCCTCAAGTGTAACAAAAATATGTTTAAAATATAGGTGGCTGTTTGAAGTACAAAATATTGCTGCGTGTAAAGGGTAACATGGTTGTAAAACTACTATTCAGGGTTTATAAAAATACAAAACAATTTGCATTTACTGAGTGCATAATTATACATTAGTGCAAACAAAAGCATATTTAAATTCAAGAGAGAATTCTCAAAGATTTGCAGAGGTACGTAAAACATGAAATCTTTTCAGAGTCATGCGTATTGATCCCAAATCTCTATTAATCCTTTCCAAGCGATCTTCCAGGGCTTCCTAAAGGAAGGAGTTGAAGAGGGGGAAGAAAGAAAAAAAAAGAAAGACTTAATCACATACACTAAAACACAATCACTTCTATTATTCCTACTTTCAACCAGCATCCTTTCTGATATATTATTAGCATTCCATTAGCATCCATAAAATAGAGCCAGTCCTGCAGGTTTCTCATATTATTTTTATGTATGTGTGTGTATTCATGTTTTCTGATCCCCCCTTCCCCCCTTCTCGTGAGTCACTCCTACCCCCCCCCAAAAAAAATCCCAAAACAAAAAAACCCTCAAACCTGTTTCAGATATTTCTTTGTTTCTGTGAGAAATATAAAACTTGTCAAGATAAACTCGGCAAGGTTTGGGATGGGCCGATACCCAGGGAGACACATTTAGGCAACAGCTGACCAGCAGAGTGAATAGCAATATTAATTCACTAGAATGCGCTTTTTCTCTAAAACAGTTGATAAAGCGCCCTGGGATTACAGTTGCAGAAAAGCCGAAGTTGCAGGCTTTTCAGGAAAAAAAGAAAAAAAACCCTACAACTTTGAGGCATTTGTGCTCATTATAAGAATCTGCAGAGCTTTCCCAAGACGACGCTCTCCCGCATTCCACCTACATTACTTATTTTTGCCTTTCTGTTTTCTTCTTTATGCTTTCAAGCAGACAAAATGCCCCAGCGAAACAAGAACTGCCCTTTGCATTCGGTTCTACAGCACAACGTCCTCGATGCAGCTTCAGGGATCTATCTCACAGTCGCTGCATTTTCTTAATGTATTGCCCTTATATATACCCTTATATATACCCTTATACCTCTTATACCTGTTATCGCAAGGGCAGATTATTCCTGTGGTAATTCTGAAAAACTGCTTCCAGGTACAAACAATGAAAATATAGTCCTATGCAAAATATACACTGTGTTTATATATGTGTGTGTGTGTATATATATACACACACACACACACACACACATATATAAGATTTTCTGCTTGTGGGGAAAAAAAGCACAAATGTTGGCAGGGCTAATTATTCTGTTCTTTTCTGAATCACTATCATATAGATTATCCTTATACCTTTATACATAGTGATTCTGATTTATAATTAATTTGCAGTAACTTCCCCATTATCTTTTAATAAAGTCTGGAGATCATCTTATATATGGATTCAAAATTCAGCCCAATTCAGGAGCACTGCTCAATGGTATGGAAAAACCTCACAGTAATCACACCTTATAGTAAAACTGTCACCTAAACTATATATTCTCAAACAGTAGAAGAGCAACTGAAGAGAACAGTCTTACGCAGAAGTTTTTTCACCTGATTTAATCTTGCTTGCAAGGTCATTCTTCCCCCAGAACAAGGTATTCGACTCAATGCAGCCTCAATCTAATAACAGAAAATACTTCAGCTGTAAATGACAGTTTCAAGAGCCTGTGCAAGCCTCTAACCTTTAATCTCACAGGGGAGAGGCGAGTTATCCCATACACATTACACATACACATCCAGCATTGTTCTCAGACAACAACTTTTGTTACCTTAATACTAAACCATACAAAAGTGATACAAAAATAGACATACAGAAGCCAACCCTCTCAAGGATCGTTCTGAAGAAGACAGCGCTCTTACTTAGCTGCCAGGATAGTTTAGTACTCTAACCTTTCTTGTTTGAAAGGCTGATTTAAAACAGTGTCTGGTAAGAAAGGAAGGAAGGAAGGAAATTCACTCCGACCCTTCCATCCACACTGTGTTTATGTTAAGTGTTTCTCCTTCAGCAAAGCCAGGGACAAGGAAGGACTGGAGCACCAGAAGGAGAGCAGGGAAAGACAGGGGTGCTTCCCCAGGGTGACCCTGGAAATTATGCACRAACTTCAGCCATGCGTCATGTACGTATACCACTGCATCCCTCACCTCTCATACAAACACTGTATTTAGCCACAACTTTAAAATAAAAATAACGGTTGCCTGTTGCTTTTCCTGAGTGAGCTCATCAAAAAGTCTCTCTGTTTCAGCCAGAGTCTGAATCCTTGCTGCGTACTTGAAGTCTCTCTCACAGGGAGATAGTTTCTGTGCTACGCTCCTCTCATCCCAAGCTGTTGTTTTCGTCGTTCCATTATTGAAGGATTCGGCACAAGAGCTCTGTCTGACACCTGAATGATGCCTTCCTATCAACAAAATAGGGCTCTTTTTATTTATTTTGCAATTCTATACAATTATTGTATAGGACAGAAAAAAGAAACTATCAACAAGAGAAGTGATGTGATCTTGGAAGTATGTAAACGTAAACTGCGGATAGGGAGTAGCAAAGCCTCATTAGCTCGCCTCAGGCAAATTTCATGGAAGAATGCAAAACATTTGTATGGGTCATCTTTTGAGTGATCTTTATAAAACAACATATTTTTGGTTAACAAATAGACTACTATAATGTACTAATTAATAACTACTTTTACTGGTACAAGATTTCTAAATATCCCCATGTAGAGCAGTTGTCATGAAAACACTAGTCTAAATAAATGCATTAATATAAAACAAAAGCAGAATATTGTGACAAAAATTTAAAAGTGAGAAAAGATTTGGTTCAATCAATCATTAAAAAGCTGAAACAACTAGCTTTATTATATTTACTCTTTGTTATTTGTAATGCAATGCTTAGTAATAGAATTCTATTAGTACAGCTGAGCACATACATCTTAATACAGATCCTAGTAAGATATGCATTATAACCGAGTTAAGCATCAGAAAACATATTGCCCTTCTTTCTCAATTGAATTATTTTTGTTGTTCTACTGTGTTTGTGCACACACACATATACATAAAAATAAAATACTGTACAAATGGGACTTCTCTATCTCCGGTATTATAATAGATAAATAGTATAATAGGACAAAGGCTGTACAATATTTAGAGGATTTTTTGAAGTTTATAGCATAAAGTGTCAGCTTTCTATTTGAACAACTGTTATCAATTGGGAAGAAATTATGGTAAAAGAAAATGTTTCTGTTGGGGAATTAAAGTGTTTTATAAACTCCAAAAAGTACAAAGAACATTGTCCCCCACTTTGACAGATTACCTTCCGCATCATCTAGTGAGAGAAACTGGAGCCTTTTCCTTGGATTGCTATGCTGTAAAGTAGATGTAGGAACAGTTTCCAGGTCATCCAGAAGGATATCAAATCTACAGAAAGGCAGGAAGCACACAACAATTACTCGCTAAAAATAATTTATCATCCGAAATAGTATTTTTTAATCTTTTCTTCTTTATGGTTAAATAAGCAACTTGTTTTTAAACAATTTATATCCCACAGAAATTGAGTCTTCTATATACTGTTARTAGTACCATAACCTGATATCCTCTTATCTGAACACACCGAATTCATGCCGCTTCCTTTCAGAAGGATGCCAAGCCCTCGCTCCCAAACACGCTGCGCTCCCACCTGGTCACCCACAAGAACCTGAAGACCGATGCTGAACACTTCTTCCTCCTCATGCATCTGTGTCCTACACTTTAACTGAGCACAGTCGCTCAAACTCCACCAGCCTCGCCACACAAAGACATCTAATATAAACCATAGTAACTAGTTCAGTTAGTAGAAAGTTAAATATAATTTTTTTACATTTTTCCCATGTTTATAAATAGAAGTGTTTATATACATGTTTAAGTGACGCTCTAGGTAGATACTTCTTTCATCTTTTATTTGTATTTCCTGATAAGCTGCATGTGGATCTGGAAATTCTCCACAGAACAATTCTTCCTTAACTACTACTTTGTCACTGGTCAATATTGTGCCAATGTATGTAATAATAAACCCAACATTTTGTCTTTGTGAATGCTAAATAAGGGAAATTGTTCTAGATATTTTAGATTTTTCTTGCCATATATTTCAGAAAATAAACTTAGCTTTATATATAGACATCTTTGCCTGACTCATATTTTCTAGAACTTTTTAAAATGAACAAGAAACAGCAGTAACAGTATTAAGCCKGTATAAACATACTGCTGTTATAATAATTACCAGAACACAATTGTATTCACAAAATACGTACCTTGTCACTGTGTTTTCATTCTTGCTAAGCAAATGACTAAATCCAGGAGAGAGGTTCTCTTTTGGGGATCGTTTTGGGCTGTATGTCACAGACACTGGGGCCAACATTATCTCTCTTGTTGCTGTGAAAGTCAAAGTACATTTAAGTACCTAAGATTCCTCCCACTCAGGTGATCAAGTGTTTAGGTCTTAAAATGATACTTTTCAAAGCTGTCTATGTGTTTATTTACATTATATGAAAATTGCATCACAACACAGAAAAATGAAGCTAAACATACAGCTTTCACACCTTCTGTGATTTTAGGCAAGCCTTTTTTCAGATTATCTATTAGAATAATGCAGAATCCTATTTTTACTTTTCKTTCTTCTAGAGCAGCCTTCCATTATTTAAACACCTTTGCCTGCATTTTTTGAGGAACACCGGCCAAACATCAGAACAGCACTTACTTGGAGTGTTTGATCTCCTGTTTGAAGGAGGCAGAGAGGAGGACCTCTGGCCGCACGGGGAGCTGTATCGCTTTGGTCTTTGCTGTTCTTTAGCTTTCTCTGGGGACCGATTAGCAACAAAAGAAGTTTCATCAAACCCAACAGTTTGACGTCGACTGGATGTTTCTAATTGAAAAAAAATAATAATAGTATCTTTTTTGATACAAAAACTCAAATATGCTCCTGTACTCAGCTTTTACTGCACAGAGACTGCACTTAGCCTACCTCATGCCAACATATTTGTGCTACTTAGCTTAAAATCTCACTTCCTGTTCATTATAGTCATAAAGCAGATAGTCAAACCACCTTATGAAAAAGGATGCTTTGCAGCATGTGTGGGAGAAAAGTGATGTAAAATAAGACCAATTTGATAGACAGTGGAAAGCAGGACAAAAGTATTTTTTGGAAAAGATGGTTGGAGCACCTGCCTGAGCCAAAACCATAAGCGTTCAGGAAAGACGCAAGGTTTTCTGCTTACGAGCCCTCCTAAATCCCCATTATTAGAACAGCTCTGCGCAGTCCCACAGTGTGGATGCTAGCTTTCATAATAAACATTCTGGTATTGCACGATGAGAACAAAACTGAAGCGGAATTACAGCCAGACAGAACTTTGTTAGTTACTCCATTAGTGTTTATAAATACTGAAATATTCTCAGAGAAAGGACTGACTTGCTTGGGGTCTAACAGCAACCTTTGCATTCCTTCCATTTTAAACAAGTCACTTAGCTGTATCATTTTAAATTTGCTTAGGAAAACTCCAGAAGTTTGCACGCTAGAAACTATTTTTATCTTATCATTTGAGTCCCATCAACTTTTATCCTGGGGATAACAAAACCAAAAGACATGCAAATGAAAAGCCACTAAAGACAGGCTTAGGAATATATAAAAAATAAAATTTACTAGCTGATGCGTCTTCTTTTTCTGTCTGTGTACCCCAGTCTTTAAATGCTTTTCCCTCTTCAMGTTCTTTAAAGGCTTTAATTATTGGTGCTTCTGGCATCTCATTTTCCTTCTTCTCTGTTGTGCCTGTTGAAGAGTCTTCTTGTGAAGGGTCCTTTTCAGGAGGAGAATGGTGCCTTAAAGAACTTGAAGAAAAAAAGAAAAAGAAAAAAAAGGATCAAGCTTTTATATTTTAGTTTGGCTATCCAAATGCAGGCTGAACAGACAAAAACCCAGAGAAATTTATTCTGATCTTTATAGTTTGTTGCCAAAACAGGAACTTTACAGTGATTTTTAATTTTACTCAAGAACCTCAGAGGACCGTGTTATAGACCAATACAAGAATCTAAAGTTGAACGGTAATAGTTAAATTTGGTGATTTTACATTTTCTAAGCATGTGATGTAAACTCTGAGAACTAAAAACATCCTGACAGAGGCTCAAAAACTTCCGAGGAAGAAGGAAATCCGAGAAATGACACCCTAAACAACTGAAGCTTCAGACCGGCAAAAAGCTGCAGCCAACCACAATAGTTTAATACAACAGAGCATTTCCATGCCCAAACGCGGAGGAGAAATGGGCACAAACATGCCAGAGAACAGGAAGGCAACAGTGCAAGACGCAGTTCAAGCTTTCTGATATTTCAGGGAAGGTACTGAAGGCTACAGCGCTGCTGCTTGCTTCATATGTTGGTAAAGGAAGAAGTTTGTTTTGTTTTTAAGAGAATTGTATAGTACTTGCAAAAAACTGAGAAACTTTAGAACTCTGTTTAAAACTACATGCACAAGAATCTAGAAATATGAATCTAGTCAGTTTTGGACAGAGTGTTTAGCCACATTCCCTTTAATCATCATAGAGGCTGAAGGAAACCAGCTCACCTAGAAGGAATATAGGTTTCTTCTAGTCTGTTATCTTTGGGGCTTTCCTGGATTTCCAAAGGCTGGCCAGTGAAGATCGAGTACTCTGCTCCCGGTATCAGCCACTTCCGCCTGCTGACATCAGGAGTTGCCAGCTTGCTATAGGAATGAAAAACTTCAGAATTATAAAAAGCTTTGATTTTTTTTTAATTATGAAAATCCAGTCATTTATTCAAGTTAAGCAGAAACAATAACAAATATACAACAAAACTGCAAGTTCYATGGAAAAATAACTGCTTTTAAAAACAAGCTTGTAAAGAAAAAAAAATTTTCCCCCCGATGTTGAGGTTTCTGTCTTAATTAGGCAGTATTGTCCGAATGCAAAATGCCACACAAGTCTCCTTGTAAATTAGTGTTGCTTACTTGGACCCAGATTTGCGTACCGTCCATTTCTCAACTGATAACAAAAATTTGGTGTTGACACCTTCACTAGTTCAAAGCATCTGATCCCAGCTTTCCTTTTGACACAATTTATCAGTCTCTTAAACAAATAAACCTCCCAAAAACCACTGTTGACAATTTGAGAGAGCGATAAACACTGGCTAATGAAGGTTGTATAAGTATTAGAAATACAGGTTTTTATTCACAGGAAAGTAGATACTTAAGAAAAAAAGAAAAGTTCTTGCTTATTCAAGATATTTAACYATAACCACTGTCCTGTAAGTTTACCCTGCTGCGCATTCAACTGGAACGAGGCTTCTCTGGGCCTCCAGCATCAGATAGGGACAAACCAGCCTCCAAATCCATGGAGGTTCTTACRCCCTCCCTCCCCAGCGAGCAGGATCCACAGTGTTTAGGTCTTCCTTTTTATCCTTTGTTGTTGCGGGATCCTATTCGTAGATATTAAAACAGTTCTAACTAGAAAACTGTCCCTGACATTTATTAAAGCATAAATTATTTGGGTCATAATAATCAATAAAATTAGATAAAAAAATACTACTGTTCAACATATGCGAACAGACATTCCCCCAAACACATTACATTAATGTTTCAGTATCAGTTCTGAATTGGAGTTTTTTTATTTTTAAATACTAAAAAACAAAGAAAAACACATCAACGTAATCTCAGAYGGAGACAAAAGTTTTTCAGGTCTAAAATATAAAGGTAGCAAAACAGAACACAGGCCAACTTCTGATTAACAGAAATTCACAATCCAAATGAGAGCATGCATTTTAATTCAACTTCTACACTACTCTCAGGATACTTGTACAAACTATATTTAGAAACACAAAAAGTAATAATTAGCCTCTAMAATCAGAGACATCAGGGCACAAAGAAAACCTCTAAAGTCTAATTGGACTGTCAGATTTTATTCCCAAGATCTTTGCTGAGCATGGAAATCCCTATACAGCTGAGTAACCAATACATAATAAATGCTCAGGTTGAAAATTGCAGAGATAGAGTTTGTCAGATCACCTATATAGTATTTGATTTCTTTAATAATTTCTTGGTATGTGAAGTATCTGTATCACATCTCTAATCCAGTTTAGCCTATAGTTTCACATTTTCTTTATCCTTTTTTTAGCCAAAACACATAAAAAGGGTTTAAAAAAAAAAAAACACACATAATCTGTTTTCACATTGTTGGAATATTCACTTACTTGGCACAAGAGGTTCCTAAACGACTTTCAGTAATATGACGAAGTTTCAACATATTTTCATGTTCTACCTGCTTAAGCTGAGCTTCAAGTTTTGAAATTGTTCTAATATGAAAGTAACAAGGACACATTATAAGATGGTTTAAAAGACATTAAAGAAACATAAGATTATTCTTGGAGTATTAAAATATGGTTTGCTCATTTTTATTTGGATATCCTGGGTAAAGCAGGAGAAAAACAAGCAAAGAACAAGGGTAACTGTTACAGCTTGATCTATCAATATATAAATATATATTTGAGTTCTTGGTTTAATTCAACTAACCTAGCTAGAAAGACAGACCAGGAGTTACTGCTGTAGATTAAAGCATTCAATGCAGAGGAGTTAGAAAAAAGGCAGGAAAAAAAAATCTGTTTCCTCCTTGAAGTGATGCATTTATCCCCCACTCCGATTTTAATGGGTGGCTTATTCTCCTGTGTGTCACTTAGGTGACTCCATCAATCTGCTGCTCAGGCTCTCCATGAGATCTGCCCCTCTCCCATATACTGCAGCACCCAYCTCCAGTGAACCAGCCCTTGGCAACGCAACACAATCTTACACGCTTCCTGCTTGGAGGATCCCTTAACAGAAATACAGCTCTCCCGAGCAGGAAATAAAAATCTCCTTTTTCCACTACAGCTCCCCTAGCCTGGAATGGCCCCTACCTAGCAGCATCCACAAACAGGTGGGAACAATAAAAGCAGTAAGAGAAATTCTAGACTGAGCTGCTCTTCACAGTATCTTCATTTCCTCAACAAGGACTGTAGGCAGAGTGTTGGATTTTGGCTTCCTTCTATTCCTTCTTTAAATTCTTTCTATTCTTTTTCTTTAAAAATCAGCTGACCTGAGCATCAAAGAAAAGAACTGTTGCAACATTTGCAGGAGCATCACATTTGTTCTCTTTCTGGTTTTGGCTGAAGACTATGCACAAGTTAATGCTCGGTGGTAATGACATTTGGAATGAATTCTAAGGTGAAACTGGTAGGCACATTTCTAGGGGGGAAAAAAAAAAAAAATGAAAAATTATGCATGAAGAAAAAAAAAAATCTCTCTTGGTCTTTCTAACTTTGGATAGCTGGGCTCCAGCTGCTCATATAAACACAGAAAAGAAAATGATGACAGCACATAATCACAAAAGAAACTCAGAGGGAGCTGAATGACATGGGACATCAACTCCTGATGCCTGCCTTAGAGCCCTCTCAAAACTAATTCCTCACCTCCCACCTCTCTACACTTCTCTGAGCAAATGCACAGTTTAACAGCCTTGACAGGGAGTGGCTGAGAAATCCCAAATGGGAAGACACATTCATAGCCYTAAATCCCTTGATGGTTACACATGTCCTCCCTAGTGCCTACCCAGGAGGCGTAAGAATTTATTCCTGCTCTATGCATCGAACACCTTTGTCCTTTATTCATGCCTAGGAGCCATAATTTTGAACAGCAAACTCCTGGCAGCATCCTCACTCCTGAAAACCAGGAGAGAGAGTGGTTAGCTGAAGATGGGGGCAGCTGAGGAGACAACTGTAGCAGTGAAAGCTTGAGCAGTGGACTGGCTGGACCAGCTGAGCGACAGTCCGGAAGGAAGCAGTTGATTACATCCCACTGGAAGAGGCTGTGAGCAAGGAAGTAAAAACCACAYTTTCTGAGATTCTTACAATGTCTGCAAAGCAACACAAAGCAACATAAAATACTTAAAAGATGTAAATAAAATTGCAAGATCTACTACCATCATGATCTAGAAGTACATGCTACCTATGGCATAGCCTATATTTCATACTGTTAAAATAATGTTCAGACCATTTCGGAATTACCTTTTCAAATCAGAGATCTGGGTGTTTGCATCAAGCAATTTGTTTTCCGTTGCATTTAATGTATCCTACACAGTACACAAGGAAGAAAGCAACAAGTTCAGAAACTACATAAATATATAAAAAAATGCATAACTCCACATCAGTTTTGAAAATAATGCATTAACTATGCCCTCCTATTTGAAAGGAAATTCCATTAAAGTTCGTTGCTTTTGACTTTGCAGTACTTTTGCTGTCCATGACTGGAATATTATTAAACAACAACAACATCACCACCACAAAAAAACCCACTCTTCTGATATACTCTAAACTCCCTCTTTTCCCCTTTCTAGGGCTCTGAAGATACAGTAAGAAGTTATCAGTTAAAGTAAATATGGATCTCTCTGTTTGATCTTTTCTAAATACATAAGTGAATTCAGTTAATTCTATGGCACATATTAGCTCGGAGATATTTGCATGAAACATGTTGGCCTTAAAAAAACAGATGATAAAGAACAGGTTGTTCTATCTCCTCATTTATAGTTGGATAGCTGGATATTCTTACATAAGTTATGCAATAAAGATTTTACTTAAAAAAAAAAGTTTACATATAATATTAACTAGTGTATTACCTACCTTTACTCTTTCATGTTCTTTTCCAAGGGAGTCATATTCTCCTAAAAGCTAAAAAAAAGGAAACAAAACTAAAAATAAATACAATTGACGTTTTTGTTGATTTTTGTGAGTAAAACTATCTTAATCGCTTGTCTAATGTATGCATAAGCACTGTGAGGATATAGTGTGTATTTGATTTTTCTAGAAAAAAATTTCAACATTATTTCTTAAGCTCTATTTGTTCTAACCAGAAAAAAATATAGGAGAGACAAAGGAGACAACTACTTACACATCATATTTCTAATTTCAAATGATTTATCTCTAAAGGAACTAAAGGAGAAGAAGGAACTGGTGAAATTCCTCACTGACTTTAAAGCTGACTTTGTATTTCAGCCAATATTTCAATACTTTTGAATTTTTAATTGTTAAAAAAAAAAAAAAAAAAGTTAAAGCATCTAATAGTTTTTCCAGCTTATATTTATTTCACCAAGACAAATCCATTTCAATATACTATAAAGCTATTGTTGAGGAATCAGAGGGCACAATTCTTTTGATTCAGCCTGAAATAATACATACAGTTTGTACAGTTATACCAAGTTGTTAACTTGGTTGTTAACTCATTAGTTATGAAAAATAAGTTCAGTCTATTCCCACTAAGCTTAAAAGAGAGGAAAAAATCCTTGTTCTAAGTTTAGCCCTGTAGATGCTGCCCCTCCAGATACACAAATAGTAAGCTATTAAGATACCACAAAGATGAAGCTGCTGGAGACAGCAGAAACTGAGTAGGCAGAGACACGTCCCTCTGCGGTTGCAAACCACCTCCTAGCCTGCCATCTGGACTTGAAAGCTATAAACAAATTATTTCCTGTAATTCCTCTAAAAGGAAAATGAGCTAACAGCTTAAAGAGTAATAAAATACCTGAAATGAGCTACCACAAGTGTTATCATACGTAGCTGTAACAAGATGCAATGAGTTCTTTACTAGCGACCAATCAAAGTACATACTTGCTGCCTTAAACAAGTTTTAAAATATCTATTAGGTTTGTAGTATCACCTAATGCCTAACTTAAAGTCAAATGTAGGTTTCTGTTCTTAGATGTGCATTAAGTTTTCACAATAGTAAATTGAGTGGTTTATCAAAGCACATTATGAACACAGCAAGTCTTGGATGTAATGGTAGACATCATTGCCCATTTTCTTACTTACATTCTGAAACATTTTATTTTCTTCCTTTAGCCTTGTATCTTTATTATCAGACAATTTGTAAGCTTTTTCAAATGCTTCCTCTAGATCTTTAAGCCTTGATTTTAGTCGACTTATAGTGTTATCCTTCTCTTTATTACTTGTGCGCATTTCTTCAATACGTTCTTGCAAAATTTTGGAAGTACTATTGACTGCATAAAAGCGTTCTCTCCACTCTGTCTGCAGAAGAAAGACAACATTCATTATAATGTTTACCCAGCAGACTTTTGATTTCAGTACAAGGCATAACCTGAAACCCCCCCAAATRGAAAACAGGTGTATATCTGTGCATCAACTAAAAGGAGGAAAGATGGTTTTGTTCATTTCTATAATGCTTAAAGAATTAAAATGAAGACTAAAGACCCACAAGATAATACCCATTTTGTACGGCTTCGTCCAGTTGGCTAACTCGCTTTCCTTCAGCTATAGCGGGAATCTTGACAGCTGGCTAGAACTACCTGGCAGTTCCCAGACAGGTATGGCTAAGTCAGCTGAATCCCATCTCCTAGATCCATATGAGAAGAAAATGTCCTGTTCTTTGACCAATAAACASAGCTATGCAGTCATGAAAGAACTGGTCTGACCTAGCCAGAAAAACTGTAGAAATACACATAGAAAGATAGTATTTTTTTTCCTCTGTGTGCATGAGATTTGCTATTATCACAGAGATGTAATATGAAACCAAAAAGGAAGTAGCAAAGATTTTTTTTCCCTTTCCTTTGCCCACTAGATGTTTTATTATTTGATTTTGTTTTAGAGGGAGACATCAGAAACACATCACAAACATTTTACCATTGAACTTTGTTTGGTCCCTGGTAACCTGGAAAGGTGATCTGTGCATATAAGGGTTGTTTATAAGCAAAACTGATGATTCTCATCTGAAATTCAAGTAGGGAGTCCAAGAAACACAGCTAGGAAAGTCACCTGTGTAACATCTTGGCTGATATCACATATTAAGAAGAAAGGTTGAAAATCAAACAGCAGAAAGATCTAGATTAGAATAACAATTAAYAAGTGCATTCTCTTACCATTTTAGCTAATAAGCACCTTGAACTAATGTGTCACCAAAAATATATACTTACCACTTGTTTTTCTAGCATATTATTCTTATTTTCAAGGGCTCTCATGCGAGCACTTGCTTCATTCAGAGCTGCATCTAACTGGTCACACCTATTTAAAAGATAAAAATTACAAGTCTCTTGAAATTTTCAAATAAATCTACATTTTTTCTCTCTCACACACACAAGCAATCCAATTATATTAAAAACAGCCACTGAAAAAACACAGACAAACAGTACCCATGTGTGGAAATGGGCACCATCTTATATCAATAGCACACAACTGAGGAGAACAAGAAGAGCTGCCATGTAGCGAAACTACAACTCAACGTATAACTTACCAGGATGGTTTTTAATTTGGACTCCAAGTCTGACACCTGCTACTCATGAAAAGGAGCATCAAACTTTCTCATGGTTATAAATTATCTTGCTTTTATAATCATGCAACCWTAATTCCCACACCTTGTGCCTATACATGACAACACATCCCATCTTTTTTTTTTCTAAAGGACCCTGCCTCATTCCAGCATACATAGTGCGCTTTACTCTTTGTTCATAAGCTGCTATTCAATATATCATGCCTTAACCACAGGCCGTTTTTCAAATGCTCCTCTGATGACAGAATTATTTTCTCGTTRGCTTTCCTATGGCATTCAGCCCGACAATGCCCAAGTGTTTTGGAATCATTACTCGCTCTTTACCTCGGCTCTGYGAGATGATAGTGCCGCATTAGCCGCATTCGTACTTGGGGGAATTGAGCTATCTGCCTCCAGCACCGCCACGAACTCTGGGCGCCCAACCTGCGACATCTGCCCATCGCCTTCCGCCTCTGCCGCAGGCACCGAGCACCTCTGCGAGCGAGGGCTCTGGGGCTCACGGTGGGCAAGCAGCAGAGACGCTCCAGATGGCTCAGAGCATAAGAGCGCCAGAACCAAAAGCAGCTGAGATGCACCAAGGCAGAGCTCCACTTCAGCTAATTGATGATGCTGTGTGATAATTAATGACTGAAATTGTATCGCAAGCTACTTGTAACTGAATAAATGACTGCTCAGAAGTCACTTCTAATAGACAGGCTGCACTAGTGCTAGAAGATGAGTACAAAAGAGTCCCAGTCACCCACACACAGTTCCAATTATTCTGAAGGACATAAATTTAGACAGTTAAAATACCTGACAAAATTTATAATAGGTGTTTTGATTGGCAATAATGATATAAAAATCACACTGAACTTCTATACAATGGCAAACAYTCAAGTTATGTTGAGTAGAACAGAGGTGAGGCACACAACCTCCAGCGGTAACATCTGGACAAAGAGCATTGACTGGCAAAAGTATCAAAGAAGTCAGTTTGATAGAGCTCCCAATAAATCCAACAYGGTTCCTGTATTACCTGTAGCTTTGACAAGAACAATAAAGAGGGATGATGTTCACCAGCACAACAGGCAAGCACAGTCTTACAACGTAGACGCTTCCATGACAAATTGTTTTGCTCTACCTCAGCCTGCCAGCATTTCTTGAGCAAAACTTCCACTGCTTTCAGCAGTAATCGGGTCAAACAAGGCACAGAGCCTTTGGTTCAAACATCACACTTGAGGATTAGTTTAAAATTATTGTTAGGCATCAACAGATGCAAGAAATCTTCAGAATTTAAGAGCAAAATAAACTTCAAAATATTTTAAACAAACATACGTAGTTTTTAAAATGGGAAAAATATCATGCAACAGAGAGAGAGGACAAACAAGGACAAACAGTACCTGTCAGCAAGATTTTGATTGATTTTCTTCAAATCTTCAGAGGAAGCAGTTTTATGGCTTTCCTCTAGCTGTTGTTTTAAGCTCTGTATCTCGGCATCATAGTAAGCTCGTAAATCAGCTATGTGTCGAGCATGTTTTTCCCTCAAGTTCTGCCTAATCCTGTTTTTAAAATTAAGAAGAAAAAAAAAAAAAGTCCAGCTATCCACATGACCATGTACAGCCAGCTGTATTCATTACACATGATGACCTCAGCACAAAAATCTCCTATAGAACTTGGTTGTGGTCCCATTCAAATTAAAGCAAAGAAAGCTGTCATTTAAGGCAGTGGTGTCAGCTCCCCCAGGGTTGCATATAGGTATTTACATTAAGATCACAAAGCTTTACTCTCTCTGCCCACTCTTTTCTCCCCTTGCTATGCACTAGAAAATATGCCTATAAAATTAAAATAGGAAAACTCACTGACTGAGCTATGTTGAAACCAYGACCCCTACGTAAGCCACCACACGTGGAATACACGCCACGTCTGCTTGTCCCTGTGCAAATCAGCAGGGCTACAACAGACAGTGGGGAATATTTGCTTTTCCTAAAGTAATTCTCCGCTTCTCTTATCATTTGGCCCTAAGTAGGAAAACGTACATGCACTGTAGTACTCTGAAATTCACTATCAAAATTAACTCCCTCATACACCCTATGAAATAAGCACGTATCTTTATTCTAATGTATAAATGTAAATAACCAAGCATGAATACATAGAAAATTGTTTTGTCTTCTAGTCAAGGCTCTGACCTTCAGGGTCAAGGAGACAGAGCACAAACACTGTCTCATAGATCAAATAGTATGGTCCCAAGAAAGACATTTCATCTCTTTGTAACCCTCATTTGTAAAAACGGAAAATGACTCTTCTGTCTACAAACCATCTATACTTCATGGGGGGGGGGGGGGGGGGGGGGAAGTCCTGCAATGTTCTGAGCTCACAGAACTCCTATATTTTGTTCACTTGACCAGTATTTTTAAGTTTCAGTTCTTTCATGAAAGGACCCACTCTGTTGGTTTTAAAAAATTAAAACAAACGAACATAAATCTTACTTGGATAATATCACAGGATCTTCAAGAGATGTTACTGAAAGACTATATCCTGGTAAACTGTTGTCAGCACAATGAGTAATAGTAGATGGAGTCAGAGTCAATGTTTCTTCCTCCTCAGTGTTGACTAAAATATCATTACTAGCATCAGCATATGCCATTGGAAAAGGACAGCTGGTCTTGTCTTCATTTTGGAATGGGTGATTTTTCCAGGAGTCCAAATGCACAGGTCTACTGCTGGCAGAATATTCTGGAGAACCACCTAGCTGAGATGAATTACTTGTCTGTGAAAAAGAGTCTGTGTCACAGTGACTTGATAATCTGGGCTCTGCCATAGAGTCTGGAGAAAAAGGAGCTGTCTCTTCAGGAATATTAAAAAAATAGTGTCCTGGAGTCTGCGGACCTGGTTTCATATGCAGGGTTGGGTCCAACGTCAAGATCTRGGAAATGAGTTAGAATGCTAAAAAGTTGTGATTTAAACTTTTGATTTTGTAAACGGAGTTGTCTGAAGACATTAGTACTCTATATAATACAATGCAGGAATTACACTGGATATTACTACAATTATTTAGTAGTAACAAGCAAGAGCACAACTGAAGGGAACTGCAGCAGCTCAGAGGATGATACGTATTCTCAATGTCCGCAACTCGGGTTTTTGAGTTTCCGTTAAGAATAAAGACCTATCTAACAACTGCGCTGTCTAGAAAACCTTAGAGATTTCAGCCATGTATATAAAAGAACTATGACGTCTGCGGGCAGCTTGAAACAATAACTTTGTACAGTCATCGATCACTTCATGAATAACATACATAAGTAACAATGGCTATTTGACTATCTWATTTTATACAAGAAAAAGCTAACGGATGTATCGTGAAAACGGGTATAATAAAGAAACAGATACCATAAAGAATATTTCCACAGCCTGAGCCTCTTCTGTTTGGGGGTGGAAGGAATTTGTCTTGTGGGAAGAAGTGAGAAAACCCCACTTATCTCTAATTGCAGTCCCACGTGCGGTTCATCAGCTGCAGCCTCAGCCTCAGCAGGTTTGTCCCTGCATCATTCCCAAGGTTGTGCTGCAAAGGTGCTCCTTTTCCCAGGACATCCTTATAGGTTCTTTTCAGCTGGATCGCTTCCCAGCCCCCTGCATCACACGGCTGCACAAAGTGCTCTTCCAGCCAAACACTGGAGGTGGCAGCAGGGGCTGATTAATGCGAAACCAGCCTGTGACCTGTCACATCTTCAAACTGAGATATGAGATAAAGAGATTAATCTTACCTCTGGTGGGTGACTTGACTGGGAAGACGACATAAAATTCCAGTCTGGCAGCTGCTTGTTTTCCTTTTGCCTTTTATGATAAATATCCTTCAATGATGACGGCTTTACTTCATCAGCCGAAGACAACTTGAACAGATAAAATTGCTAAATTATTTTTTCTGTATACAGTCCTCCTTACCCACAGACAGATAAGCAACTTTTACCTAATAAAACAATTTAGAACAGAAAAAGGCTTTATTCAAAGCACCCAGTTTTAAAAAGGATCTTTAATGAGGCRTATATACCTTAAATATACTAGTCTCTTTCCTTCTCTTACACACGCACACACATGCACTTTCTTTTAAATGACAAAAGGCGGCCAATAAATTCCAAGTGAATTTAGCTGGGGTAAAAGACTAATGAAAGAACAGAATACAAGAGAGCAAGCTAACAAAAGAAATTTTTCACAGAAAGTTCACTTCTGAAGGACTGATTCTTTCCATTGTAGAAAAGAGCAAAAATGACAAGCGACTATAAGACAATGTTAAAAACATGTACAAAGTTTACCTGATCTGGTGATACTTTTGTGGAGAAAATATCAGTGAATTCACTTCTGAAGTTCTCAGGTAAAGAGTGATACATCTCCTTTTCATCTAGTTTCCAGTATGAAAGTCCTGATAAGAAGAAATATTGAAAAAATATTACAAGTTTCAAGCTTACAGTTACCAAACAGGAACCCCCAAATCCATTAATAAGATATTATTCTGGCAGCCTCATTCTGCCTCATTAAAGAATGCAGTATTCATTATTGGTATCTATTGCTTACAGGTCTTAAAGTATTTGTTAGCAGAAGTAAAAAAAATCTTGATGCAAAGCGCTAGGAATATAAATTAGTATTACATCACACGGCATCAGTAACCACATCTAAAAATTAGGGAAAATCTACAGATATACTCCTTGGTGTCAAAGGTCAAATCCTCATTTACCACAAACTGTCATATTTCTACTGATTTCAGTGGAGCACTGACCATTCGTATTGCCCAAGGCAAAATCCTAGACAGCCACGTGACATTACAGACTCTTTGGTTTGGTACTCGCCAAGACTCGCTAGCGTGCGAAAGAAAGATGAGCAGGACTTAGATAGATGACGCGGGGGAGAGGCAAACAGCCCCAGTCCCACTTCCATTTCTTCCGTGTGCCCCTCTCTCAACCAAGTTGTAATGAAGAAAAAGACATGCATAATCTGCAGAGCTGCATCTCGGTGCTCCTGTTTGTTACTAAAACAGACCCGCCGTATTATGATCAAAATATGGAAATTAGTTGTTTGGCTCTTTATTTTTATTTTACTTTTATTTTTAGAAAGATAAAAATAATTTTAAAAAAGACTTGATTATTCTGTTCTGGTCTGCTCACACAACCAGGACAAAAGTATCAAATCATGCCCTTGGCTTACAGGGATTCTGCCTCTATTTCCATGCAGTCCTCTGATTACTGGACCAATGATGCTAATATTTGAGAAGATCAGTTGATCCCCACTGTGATATTAATAGCAGTTATGTTATGAAACAGTTTTAAACACAAAATGCAGCTTTGAAGCGTTCATAAATTTGATGGAAAAGATTGCCGTATGTCTTATATCTGCTAGCAGTGATGCACAGGAGCTAGCATCAATTTGAAATACAAGAGAAAGACCACCAGAATTACGCTATTTAAAGTTTAACAGCTTGCCAGTGCTCAAATCAAGTTTCCTAGAGACCTTCTAACCTCCCCAAAATTACTGGAGGTGCATTATAGTAAAAGTTCTAAAAACAGAATTCAAAAGAAAAGGAAATTTAAGTAGGAGTAATTAAGTATACCTGAAGCTTCAGACACTAAGGAATTCGGACTTTCATTTGGTTGATTGAGGTAAAAAGCATAAGATGGCAAAGCAGCAGCAGCAAGATTTGTCTAAAATAACAAAGGAAAAAATAGATTTAAAAGGCAAATTGCAAGGCAAGACAAAAAAAAAGATCAAGGGTACAATTAAAAAAATTGCATGTAAATATTATTAGCCTTCTTAAAGAGATTAAATTTAATTATACAGCATGATCCAGAGGTATACAATCCATATTCGGGGCAATTGCAGTCAAAAGCAGAACCAAGCTAAGCCACATAATTAGAAAATATCGCTATTTTCTAATTCACATGCCAATTCACTTAAGGAGCATTTTTGAGATGAAGTGTTACAAAAATATACACTTTTCTGGGGACAGTCATCTAAACGTTCTTGCTCCTTAAGAGATACCAGCATATACAGGGATGACTTTAGAATAAAGCGTTACCCTCCTTCCTCATCCTAAGACTGCAATTTCTTATTTTCAGCTGTTACGACTCCACCTACCACGAACCAGGAGATAAACACTGTCAATCATCTCAGCCTTGAGAGATGCCGCATACCCCCATCCTCATCACTCCAAACTTTCTAAGCAACCTCCCCAGCTAATAATAGAGACAACTTCAAAAAGGTTGGGAACAACACGGGGAAAAACATTGCATATTATTTCAGATTTTTATTCAGGTACAGCAGCTTAACAGGCATGCTACTTGGCAAATTCATACAGCCCAATACAGCCGAGGACCAAAAGAAGATGGGAACCATTGAATTAACAAAAGCACGTTAAAAAAAGTTAAAAGCTAAAACTTTTCAAGTTATTGCTTGAAGTATAGTCTCACCTCAAGGCTATTTTTGTCCCCCTTAATTTATGTATTCTCCTTTGCCTAAGGAGGAAAAAAGGAAAATGAAGGGGCATCAACTGAATTCTTACAGAGGAGCAGAAAGAGAGGGATATTTTCAAAATCTGAGTTTCTGGGACTAATCTCCTTAAGCACCCTCCTGTAGCCAAGGGAGAAAAGAGACAATCTGCAGTAGCTAAGTTAGACTCCTGGTCTGGAATATCCCCTTTGAGAAACCTCTTGTTTCCACTGACAATAGAAGGAGACTAGAGAGACCAAATCTCTCAAATCCGCTACGCTTAACCTTTCCGGATCACCCGCAAAGTGACCACAGGGAAGAAAACAGGCCAGGCCTTTAATCTAGTTATTCATAGCTGTYAAATCTCCTATTCTCTTATAGGTGGAGCTGTTAACACAGGTTTTAGGAATTTCTTCCTTAAAAATAACATGAGGAGAGAAGTATATGATAATTAACATAACAAAAATAAATTTAGATTTTCACAGTTACATGTACGATGAGATTGTATGATTAGCCTTTTTATAACCATGCTGCATGCTGTCCTTTAGGGTTGACAATATTGCATATGATTAAACTTCTCTCCTCAGTATAATCAGATTTGTGGACACATGGATGGCATTATTAAATCAATAATATGTTGCAAAAATCAAAACCAAATTCTTGTTGAAAGAAACATTGAGCTAAAGCACAAAGTATGCACCAGTCACAGCAATATGCGTTAACACAAACGGTTCTAAACAGCCAAGTAGGTCTCCCAAACTTCTATTATTGGGGTTACTTGTTTTTCATAGCCAATGCTATAAACAGGACTTGGAGTAGTTTACTTTTGCCAAATCATACACAGGCATAAATGAAATTCTTGCTCTTACATAAACAATACAAAAAAGAAAATAATCATTTGGGGATTTTAGCACTGGAGACTGCCAAGAAAACTAAAAAAGCCCAAAACAAACCAGAACAAAAACACCCCTACCGCTTTAAAAAAAAAAAAAAAAGAAAAAGAAAAAGAAAAATACTGTCTGTCTTGCACAAGCGACTAATGCCTCAACTCACAAAGACTTTAGCACCTTCCATTCAACCTTGTGTACCAAAAGAGAGATTACCAGCTGAAATGGAAGACAAATATTTGGAAAACATAAGATCCTTCAAAAAATGATATGGTGCAATAAATTATTGTGAGCTGAAGCTTCAGTTGAGAATGGGACCATTATCTCCGTAAGGAAAGGATTTGCACCAGTGATGCAAGGTAAGGCAAAAACTAGGCAAGGAATAAAACAAACCAAAATAGCTATGTGAGTAAATACAGAATGATCCAAGAAGTAAATTCTGCCCACGTGGAAGTTTAACTTTAAACATACGAATTAGCACAGAACTACTCAAATGCTTAAAGCTAAGCGTGAAAGCATATGCTAAATCAGAACATAAATATCTCTCTGGAARAATACCAATGGCAAGAATAGAAGACAACTTACATTCTCAAGAGTTAATTTCTTTGCTTGCTCATTTCCTTGCATAGAGTTCACATGTACTTCTTCCGCATTTATTCTTTTTGGTTGGTTTTGTTTCAACTTCTGTGCCCATGATGTTAAAGTTTTACTACACGGTAAGAAGCACAGACATGAACAGTGTGTAAATACATATATACGCATATATATTCCCTTTTACAACAGAAAAATAACCTCTATTGAAATCAATTTAGTCTTCTACGTGAAAGATATGCATTGAAATTGCACTGCCTCTGTGCATTTTTTGAAAAACAATGAGAAATAATGGATATTAAACTGATTTTAGGGCTGGGATTTTCAACACCACCACCACCCTTAAAGTTGCTGATCATCTGCACCCATAATCAAAATAGTTCTCCTACTATAACAAATCATAACAAAGAGCACCATATTTTTAGCCAGACACCTGCTTTTTCAGCAACTCAAGCAGACACTGATCAGAAACACAAAATCAAGTRAGAATGTAAAGTGTTTTTTTACTGTTGTGTTTTCAGTCTGGCCTKAAAGAAGATATTACGAGCTAGGACACACTAAGCTGGCCTTCCAACCCAATCGACTCTTACTCTTTAAGGATAAGAAAGATAAAAACAAGACACAGATAGAAAAAAAAACAAACAAATGAACAAACAAACAAACAAAAGCAAATGAGCAGAAAGAAAWAGAGACACCCTGAAATTCTTGTTAGAAGTAGAAGAGGAACAATTTCCCACTTCATTGAAAGATGCATTTTTGAAAAAAATACATATTGTCCCCGTTTGGGACAAAAAGTTGACACAATGAAAAATGTTACAACTAAAAATTCAAAAATATATCCCAGTTTGGGTTAAATGAACCATTCCATTTTGATATGAACCCTCTCTTCCTTCCAACCATGTTCATATTTTGAAATAGAAGGTAATTTCAAAAAAAAAAAAAAGTGCATTTTTAAATAAAAAGGGCAAAATGTCACATGTCAATGATTTCAAAGTTTTCTTAATTTTTTTTTTTTGTTTTTTTAAATGAAAAACATACCGGAATTGAGCTTCTCCAGCCCTCAGCTTTCCTGGTAGTAATACATACCCCACCTAGCAAGTTCTCCATGAATTGCAACGACCAAACTCATGGAATGGTACAAGATGAATTGAATACTGGAATAAATCCCAACGGAAAGGAGGAAGAGAACTTGCATACCGACGCGGTCATGGTCTGTCCTGTACTCTGAGGTGACACATTTCCAAATCCATTCCTCTAAAGGAAGCTGGTTCTGTGTTTTATTATGTACTAGYAAAATGCAAGTTCATTGTCACAATCCGCTGTTTTTCCATGAAGAGAAAGTTCTTTTTCTCTGCAAACTACTATCAGGAACTCACAGGCAACATGCTGCCCACGTGACCTCTGATATAGCTCATGGCCATCTGAAGCCACTGCCTTTACAATCCAGTCTGACAGAGAGAGCACAGTACGCTGTTAAATTCTGTGCAACCACAGAAGGATTTGGTCAATATTACTGCTCACAGACCAGCCGAAGTGGCTGGCCAGTCTCAAGTTCTGGTTGTTCCACCAGACTGGATACGGGGCAGGGAAGASAGGAGAGCATTTTGTGTCTGGCTGTTTTTTGATACAATTTATTACTGTAATGCATGCATATAAGCTAGCAGGAAAGGCTACTTGAACACAATAGCAAAATATCAGTCATTTAAAAATTGATAATCAGCACCTAAAATTCTGTCACACAGATAAAACACTGTATGCAAACTGCATCTTAGCTCATATTTACAATAAAAAGCCATTGTGTTTTTCCAATGAACCTACAAGACATGAATACCGCAGATGTAAAGCGTGCATCACGCAGAAGTGTCAAGCTAATCAAATACRTTATACTGCTTGGTAGATGTATTTTTTACATTCAAGAAGTTTCATTCAATTCTTACGTGTTTATGGGTACCAACAGATGCTTACTGAATGGGGTCTATCATATACTTTATATATAAAGTTTACCACTTACCTGTTTATTTTTCCGCATTGAGCTTCATTAACCTTATGTTCAAATTCAGCAGGAAAAACTAAAACATCATTCCTTCCTGATGGACAATTTTCCTCTGTTTTTTTCGGTGAAAGTTCTCTTTTATTTTGAACACTGGCTACGACTGCATCTCTCTGCAATACTGCTGCATCACCCTGTCCTTGTGAAGTTTTCTCCATGTAGTCTGTGCACTCGCTAATGTCAGTAGATTTGTCAGGGTTCAGTTCGGAAGCAGAAAGGGTACCATACCCCCTACTCACTGAAACATCACTTGCAAAACATTCCTGATGCAAAGCAGATGCATTTGGCTGACTTTCTGCTTCATTAGATTTAAGCTGATTGACAATGCACTCATTTCCTTCAAAGATTTCAGAACGCAACCCCATTTGACTTTCTAATGAAGAAAAAGTGTCTGTAAGTTTGGCAGGCAAACTTCTGCTCTTGCCGGCACCCCAATTGCTGGTCTGCAGTTTCACTAACTCCCTTATCTCATTCTGAATCAGCTAAAGAGAGAAAAGAAGAAGAAGAAGAAAAAAAAAAAAGATCATGCCACAAGTCATATTTATATTTTAATCCCTCTTCAATTCGTGTTACTAATAACAGAATTAGAATGCTTATTTCAAATAACTCCTATTAAATTTTTCAATATGTAGACATCTCATGCATAAAGTAAACATATGCATTCTGTGCATAACAGTAAAATGTGCATGGTAACAACTCTTAATTTCAAGCAGTGAATTACTGGTCTCCATAGTCATTTATTAATGTAAAAACATGCATGTGTATTAGCTACATGCCTTCAGAATTATAGCATTTTAYCAACCACCTGCTCAAATATAAATTATCTAAGCATGTCATTAAAAGTGGACAAAGATCCTTTGCTAAATTTAGGTCCGAAATAATTAAAACTTGGAGATAAATTTCCTAAGATTAGAAGGATGCTTTAATGGAAGTATAAACTATTACTCTATTACACTAATAGGAATAATGTACCTCTGTAAGATTATTCGCATAAAACTTGGCTTTAAAATATCCGATTTAGATAATAAGTTATTAGGTAGTTCACATGATACAAAGGTTTACGTTTTGATTGTTTTGATATCCAATAGAGCAGAGCAAACCTGTAACTAGATCACCTGAAGAGATTTAACAGGTTATTTCATTTAAGTCCACAATAAGAGGTATTTCGGTATATTAGGTAAACAATATTTTTAAATGGCTTATAGTTGCATACAGGTATACTGAAGCAGCTCCAAGAAACAACTGATGCTTTTGTCAAGGGCTATGAAGAGATTTCATGTTAACGTCCACGGCCACGATCTGCGGCCAGGGACCTGGGCTTCTGCAGAGCTGCACTGAGACTACTGAACTCCGCATGTGCGCACAACTTGTGTTACACACTGCAAGACCAAAGTATTTAGCTGTTTTCAAGAGCACATTCAAAACTAATTCCCCCTGGAAAAATCTCAAAGTTCAATAATTTTAAGAGCATGGGACTCTACTAATGTTTTTTCATAGAACTACAATACATTACTCACATATGAATACCAAGTGGAAGGGACAAATTGAACACAAAAAAATCGTTCTTTCTCTGGAAGTATGTAATTAAAAAAAGAAAACAAGGCTTAGTTTCAGAAGAAAATAAATATAACACTACTCAGAATCAAGCCTCCTATGTTTAAATTAAGACTTAAGGATGAAGTTTCTGCCGTAATTTCAAGTTTTTTGGTGTGCTAATGATTTCAATCATGACTGCAATAATCACTTGTGATTTAATTCTATGATTCAATTCTGCCAGGGAAGATAGGGAACACAGAACAAAAGGGAAGAAACAGAACTGAGGAAAACAAACTGATCAGATTCTCTGCTGACATTTAATCTTTGTCATTAATACCTTGTGTGGGAAAGGTGAAAGGTTAGTATTCCAATTAAGCAGCACTTTTATGTCTCCTTGCATAGCCACAAATAACTCCAAGAGAAGGGGAAAAAAAAAAAAAAAAAAGGAAAATGACACTCAGTATGAAGATTTGTATAAAGTTTTGGGACTATAGGTGGCTTTTTTTGTTTGTTTTTATTATCTTAAATAAAAACTTGACTTGGGAAGGATCCATAGCTGGTGATAGTTCATCATTAGCACAATTTTCTTTTAGTGTATAGTTCACATAAGCTGAGGACTGCAATTCCAACACTGTGATTCCAACATGAACTCAAGGTCTTTTGATCCTTGATCCAATAAGGATGAAGATTTATTTTCATAAGCACAGCTGGTCTTGAAACACAGCATAGAGCAAATCTTATCTCAGAGTCACGTCAATGCTGAAAGCACATCTTGCTTTTCTATCCCAACTAGTAGGTCATTCATTTTGTCTTTTTAGTATCAAAGTGTGTTGAGTTCCCTGTATTTCAGTGTTTCTGCTAGTTCACTGATACACCAGTTTAAGTTTGGAACAGCTCCATCTATTTTATCTAATGCATTCATACAACTGGAAGTAAGTTACGGMCATTGATTTTATATTTAGTGTGACAACTCATGCAGTTAGTAAATCCCTCTTGATACCACAAACTCAGCTCTTCCAGAGGTAGCCTTTCCTATTAATAAAGACAAAACTGGCAAAGTCAACACAATGGATTAGTCAGGCTATCATTAGCAACAAGTAAATCAAACCGCTACAGTATGAGACAGGAAATACGAGGGTAAGGAGATACTGGTGGGACAAAAATAACAAGACAGGAGGGGAAAAAAGGCAGGGGGCGGGGGGAAGAAACAGGAGATAGGATAAAAGAAAAGGACAGTACCTCTTGTTAATTCAATTCTGGAACTGTTGATTACTACTAGTGTAGAGGGCATCAAGAAAGGGAAGGGAAAAACAGCAACCAAAATGATGAAGATATTAAGTATTACATATTTATAGAATTACCATCTTTCATACACACATATACATTTCTTTTGTTCTGTTTTAATGGATAAATATGGTTCAACAAAAACGTGAATCTTCACATTTGAGTCATTTTTTATTCTTAGAAAGGGAGATTATTCAACTAAATTGTGAAATAGATGTTCAACTACTACAATGAATGTTTTCCTATGCTATATACTATCTATACAAGGGAATTACAAGTTACATAATGTTTTCTGATGGAGAGAAGAATACACTGTCTCGAAATTAGAACTGATACATTCTAGCAGTTAATACAAAACAAGCTGTACTTAAAATCCAATTACTGTGTGGGCATTCTGAACCAAACATTTGTGAAAACAGAACTGAACTGAAATTAAACACTCTAAGAATCATCACTTCTGAAGTGCTTCCTATCAGTTACTTCATTAATTAGCCAAGGCTATCTGAAAGATGCATCCTGCAAGTCAGCAGTCCAAYCATGCACTCCCATTAACTAACTGCCCTTTGGAAGAATTATCAGTCCCAGCACACTTACAGAAAAATACAGCAGTGTCAGAGACCATACTGTATTCTTTGGACAGGGGGAAGAAGAGGAAGAAAAAAAAATGGGGGGGGGGGGNACAAAACACTAAGCCTAATCTACCCACATGAACAAATACTTACTTGAATTTGATGGTGGAACTGCTCTTGCTGGGCAACTATTTGTTCTTGACATTGTTTTTCCACCAGTCTGAATAACTGTAGCCACCTCGTCTATTAAACCATAAAATTAAATAATTAAGGCACAATCATATTGCATCTCTTAACTTTTACTCCAGCTACACAATTATTCAATCTTATCTTTAGGTGTTAATGTAATACAAATTTTAATAACTGCACTCTGGTTATCCACCCTACAACACATGCAGAGTCCTATCATGTCACTCAAAGGAAACAAATTGCTATAGACACATTAATTGAAAAAAGATCCTTCTAGATAACAAAATAACACATCTTTACAATTTAAGTTTGGTTTAAAAAAAGTTTAGATCTCGGTGGTCGGTGTTTCATTAAAATAAAAAAAAAAAAAAAGACATTCTAAAGATGAAGCAACTAAGTTAAAGGAAGGAACAACTGGAAGGAAAATACAGTCAAATATTGGAAAGGTTGATTCCAGTTCAATAAAACATGAGCAATTTTAAAACTGATAATTAAACATCCCTCTGTCCAGTCAGCCATTTCCTTTAATACGGAAGTCCTTCCTTTCAACAGCCTAGCCAAAAGCCAAGACACAAAACTATTTAGTGAAAACAAAAATAGAAGGACAACTATAGTGTTCTTAATACGTGTTAAACTCCTAAATTTAAAAACTACTTTTACACCAGTGTTTATAGAGCCTGATATTTCAAACACAAGACACAAAACACRTGCCTAGACACACACATTTATATTCTTTTCTTGGAGCTGTTCACAAGCACCGAAAGAAGCATCTGTCAAGAGATATTTTGTTGGAGCACAGCCAGAAAGCTCAAAAATTTTGCACAAAGCCGCCCATGGTGTGGAAACTTGATATTCTTTGTGGAGACAAAAATAATGACAGAATTTAAAATAAAAAAGGACGAAGACAAAAGTTAAAAAAAACAAGGACTTGAGAGAACTAGCTCAACATACCTAAATAATGAATCTGTGTGTAGTTTTTAATCTGAAAGCAAAATAATCATCTACACCTCTCTACAAATGGAATAAATAAGTGATGCAGCTGAAACAGCTATTTTCAGGAAAGCAACGCTTCTGAGTTCTAGGATCACTTTTCTAAGTTCCAACTCTGTTTTTATATCACTGCTGCAAGACTTCAGTCTGAAGTGTTTTGATTTTAGAGGTTTAAAATCTTTCAATTCAAAATTTCTGTAGATATTTAAAATATCAATAACTTTGAAAAGATATTCATGCCAGTATTGTAATTGTAAAACACACATATATAAAAACCCTAATGTAAGATTGCAATGAAATCCATTTAAGTGATTAGTTCATAATATTGTAAAAGAACTTGTTCCAACAATAAGCATAAATAGCAATACTGCTAACCTGTACCATCATTAGACTTGTCTTCCAAAATGCAAAACTTATTCATGAATAATTTTTATTAAATAAGCCTTAGCATCAAATACCTCACAGTTCTTCACAGTTTCTGAGTCAGCACTTCCAACGTTCTGGATATCTTGCATAAAGGAGGCAAGCACTTCAACAGAACCAGGTATTAATGAGGACCTGGTATTCCCTGAGTAACCAGAAACTCCATTGGGATTGGGTGAGGGACTTCTACTGAAACATGAGGAAAAACATTTCAATTATTTATTGTGCCAGATGTCCAACATAGTAGCCAAAACAATATACTACTAGTATAAAAGAAATACATGCTTAATTTACACTGCGATGCTCATCATGCTGGAAAAACATAACTGATTCATTAATAAGAATATTTTCAAGAAAATGTCACAGAATCCCCAGAGTGCATCACGTAAGTGCAACATGTAAGTGCATCTTACACATATATTACTAAAATACAATAGCTTTCCAAGAAGAGAGCATAAGCAGCACAARTATTATTGCTCACTAACACATGTCAATAAGTACAGCTTCTCATCAAGTCTAAATTCTCCTTCATAGATTCTGAGGTCAGAAGCTTACAGATATAAGCTTCTGTGTAAATGCCTTATGAAGTCTGAGACTACTGCCTCCATCTGAGAGGTTATATGTGTAATAAGTGACGTGTAATTATCATCTTAACAGGTCATTCAAGTAGAACCTCTCCTGAGCTGTAACTTAGGCCATTAGTCCACATTTGCCATTCTTGTTCACTGAGAGTATCTTGGGCACTGAACAGAAAAACAATTCAGTTTTTCTGAGCCACTGTTCTCTACAAATGATTTAACATAGCATATGATCTTTCCAAAGAACAATCTCTTGTAATCTCTCCAAGTTAGTGGTGTTTTTTTTTTTTCTCCATTTCAAGAGATGCAAGGCAATAGAAGTTTAAGGAAGATATGACACTTCTTTCAGTAAGACTTTTATCTCATTGTCACATTAAGCATTAAGTTATACCTGCAACCGTAAAGAAAACTAAAATATACTACAGATAATTTCATCTTAATAATAATGTTATTGTAAAAGCATACTATATATGCAAAACAAAATTAATAAAAATATTTTTTTTAGGAATTTCTTTAGCATATCACCTGTTAGAATTCAAGTTAAAGACAGAGTTGTAGGTATTTCTGACATCAGTGTCTGCAGAAGCTGAAGGGATTTCTTGTACAGCGTTCACTAAGTCACAGTTTTCCATATCTTATGTCCAAGTATGATGTTATCCTGCAAATATAAAGAAATATCAYGCTCCTATTTCAACAAGCCATTTGGTTTTGTTGTTTGAAGAAACCAAACCTGATTAAAGAGACAGTTATTTCAGCCAAACCACTCTGAAAATGCTAGCACTCCAAAAACCTCTTTTTCTTGCCTGTGCTATGCTTGCAGTTATTTAGCCTGCCTTGTACTTGCTGGGACGCCTACACATCAAAAAGAGATTTCTAGCTGCCCATGACAGTTAGTCAGGGCTAAAAGGGGTGTCTGAATCCAAAACATTCCAGGCAGAGCAGTGGTTCKTTAATCTGGGGCTCCACAGACTGTTTTTAAGACTTCCATGAAACACAATTAAGAAAAAAGGGCCCATTGTCAATATATTTAAATCTGCTGAATGGGAATCTGCACCTTGGCTATAAGAAAACAAACAAAAAAATTTTTTCTTTGAGAAATGCTGAATTAGATTGCCGCTGACCAATTCTTCCACTATGGTTATTTGCTTGTGTGATATTTGTCTTACTTTTTTCACAGAATACTTATTATTACTGTATAGCATTAATTCAAAAAGCATTAAAACTGTTCAGGACAGATTCCTTATTAATTAACAATAAAATGTAGTCAAACTGAAATCCCACAGTAGCTAAAAAACAGGTGCTGGTTAATTGCAAACAGCATAAATAAATAAATATATATGAAAGAACTGCCCTAAGGTCTTTAGGCCCTCAAAARCAGCAGTTTACAAGAATTGCTGTAGGAGACTAGAATATGCTTCCAGTTTCCATACTTTCATTAAGGTAAACCACAAAATATATTGATTAATCAGTTTTTCTATAGTGCTTATTGTAGCATCTTCTATGCCCTAGTGAATTTATCCTATGTCCCAATACTGAAGAAAAACCTTATGATCATTTAAAGGATGGAGAACAGAAAGAGACATCAAGTAATGTTATCCCAGTAGTCTGTGAGAAAGCTAATAAATCCCTGCTCCCTTACAGCAGGCCAATACCTTTACTGCATGACCATCGTTCTTTACAGTGCTTACAAGGACATGCCACTGCCTTTTGTAGATTTACGCTTTCATTATTTCTAAGTACATAGCTCTTTGATAYATATCTTGTACAGACAGTTTTGGAAGTATAAAAACTGATTTCCACTGGAAGGAAGCTAGTAGACRCAGACTGATTTTACTACTGAGGCCAAACAGACTCCAGTAAAACAGAAAAATGTTTTCCAGATAGTCACTCAAGCTATCTCCTTTGATTAGGACTCAAAAAAGCAAGAACTGGAAAGAGTTTAGCACAGATACACATATCCCTTTGACAGACCTTCTTGGGATAAATTGAAAGAAAGTCTTTCTTCCTTTTCTAGTGGTCAGGAGTCTGGAAAACTTTAAGGTTATGAGGCACCTAACCTGGCAGAAGCAGCAAGTGCCTCAGAAGCAGCTGGATGGATATGGTGGGGGTGGGGGACATCAGTCACCCCCAGCGCCCCAGGATGAAATCATGGGTGGCCTATCTCAGCAGCAGAGCAGCAGGGTGGGACTTAACCATGACACAGGCTCGTTTCATAACCTCATCAGAAGAAGCCTGTTCGCAGCAAAAAATATATATATTAAGTGAGCTGTAACAGCACTGGGTAACAGCTAAGCTGTCATCTGTTGTTTCCATAGCACAGAACAAGCTTTTATAACTCTGAGTCCTTACATAAAAGAGTTGAATTAAAAAGCCAAGCTATTAGGTATTTGACCTCATATGCACCAGCGCTGCTTTTAAATGTAAAAACCTGGGGCCAGCGAAGACCTGGAGACTGTGGCCCTGGGCAAGATCCCATCRCTGTTTCTTTTTACTCCTTGCACATCACCAAGCAGTGACACGGGCACCTCAGATCCCTGCTTCCCCATGACATTGCACGGTGCCAGGTCCCCACACACCAGGCTCCCCAGGGGGCCCTGCCAAGGGACAGGGCTCTAATGGGCTCTAATGTCACAGCCCACTCAGGATTTGCCCCACAGTCTCTGCCCCCTTCCCCCCCCAGGGGCCCCTCTCCCCATAACTGACCCCCTCCACAGCTCTGTCCCCCCCCCAGGGGCCCCTCTCCCCATAACTGACCTCCTCCACAGCTCTGTCCCCTGTCAAGGTCCCTCTCTCCATAACTGACTCCCCTCCGGGTCCCTCTCACCACAACTGACCTCCTCTCCCGCCCTGTCTCCCCTCAGGACCCCTCTCCTCAGCTCTGCCCCCTCTCAGGGCCCCTCTCCCCATAACTAACCCCCCCCCCCCACGCTCCCATTGGGCAGCTGCCCCTCGCGCTCCGGAGTGTTGACAGCGCCACCGCCCCCGATTGGCCGGCGGGCCCGCCACTTATCAGGGAGGGGGCGGGCTGAAGGGGCGAAGGAGGGCGGCGCGGTGAGGGCGGCCCCAGGGCGCTGGGACGCGGCCAAGTACGTCGGCACGGCCGGCGCCCGCCCCGCGGGCTGCCTCGGGGCTCGCCCGGTTCCTACCCGCATTTCCAAGAGCCCACGAGGAGGCGTCCGCGGCGGGACGAGGGCTGCTTCCTGCGGCGACCGTTAGGCGGTAAACAAGCGCGGCCCCCCGCCTCCTTCCCCGCGATTGGCGGCCGCGATTCGAACGTGGTGCGGTAGAGGGCACTCAAGACGGGGCTCCGCTCGGTGATTGGTCGTCTTGGCCGCGCGCGTGGTCGCGCCTTACTCTCTGATTGGCTACGTGGAAAGGTACGCACGTCGTCGCGAGGGGATTGGCTGGTGCGGCTACGCGCCGGACGGCTTCCCAGAGCCTGATTGGTAGCGTAGGCGACGCGTGCGTAAGCCCGCCCCTTAAGCAGCGATTGGCTTCTCGGGGACCAATTAGCCTGGCTGTAGCCCAAGCAGCTGGATGGTCGCCACCCCCTCATTAGCTGCGCATGCTCTGAAGCAAGCGTGGGTGGGGCTGCCCGCGCCGTGCAGCGGGCGCATGCGCAGACGAGTGCGCCTGCGCCGCGCAGGCGGGGCGGTGATGCTCGCGCGGCGCCTGCCTGG
>NW_020447752.1:1367985-1386599 GCF_003343035.1 Apteryx rowi
CCTCTGGCCTCGCGGCGCCGTCCCGGCGGGGCGCTGCTGGGCGCTCGGCGGCCGCCGGGCCGCGCTGGGTGAACCCTCTCGTTCCCCGGGCGTGTGGCACAACCCGGGCTGCTGTCGGGGAGGCCTGTCAGCAAAGCACTTGTTCTAAAACAGTTTAATCATGTACGCAGAGCA
Organism: Apteryx rowi; assembly: GCF_003343035.1. Lineage (NCBI taxonomy): Eukaryota > Metazoa > Chordata > Aves > Apterygiformes > Apterygidae > Apteryx > Apteryx rowi. The sequence continues at coordinate 1,368,160 of NW_020447752.1, forward strand.
CCCTGCGTGTGTTGCACTGTCGTTCCTGACCTGTCATCCCCCCTGCGTCCTTCCCCGTGAGACCGAGCAGTCATCTCTAGCAYTGTTTTAAAAATGGGATGTTAGCGTTCTTATCGACACGGGCGGCCCTCGCTTAAAATATGTTAAAAACGTTACAGGTAAAGCTCTTTTAGAGTTAAGACATGGTTGTCTTTAGTTCTGTTCTGCACTAAGCCATGTGCTTCTTGGAGGTCTTTTGTGCTGAAATCTTGAGGAAACCTCCTGTTCTAGGTATCTTCTAGGCCTAGTCATGTTTTACAGCTATAGTATCCAGTAGCAAAAATAGGGTAAAAATTCATGTTCTCCGTAAGCCTATCTATTAAGATGAGACAGTTCAAACACTTGTCAGTCTTGGTTACAAAAAGGGCTACTTTAACAGGCAGTGCCTGGCTAGTATTAAGCCTGCTGTTGAGGAAAGGCTCGCTTTAAAGCTAGTTGTTCTGCTAACTCTTCCTACATGTGTTTTTTTTTTCCCCCCTCAGCAAAACATTGTTGCTATCTTCTATTGCCACCAAGTGGCTGTCCTGACTTAAAATAAAAGCTTTCTTAAAATTACATTGATTTCTTCACTTAGACTTAACTTGTATGGCTATTTATAGCTAAGTGCCACTTGTTCACATGCTGAAGTATTTTCTTCTGAATCAAATAAAATATTTCAACCATAAAAGTATCTATTGTTTTAATTGTTTGCCTAATTTCTTGAAAAGTGCTATTTTACAGCAGTAGGACCTGAAATTGCTTTTTATCCATGAGGTGGTAAAATGCAATGTATGCTTCTCTGCCTAGGTTACTATTAAAAACTTGACCCAAAGAAAAAAAAAATTGTCACCCTATGAAGCAGTAGTTGGAAAACTGGGTGGTCTGCTTTTTCACTGATCATCTTCCTCCCTCAATGTTGCCTCATTGACCAATTAGAAAGTTACAGGAGTGGAGAAGAATGGGCAAACTTGTGGACAGGATCAACACAGAAAAATGCTTCTGATTTGAAATGGAGTTGATTCAATTTGCTATATTGGACCACGCTCTACAGTCACCTTTTTTTTCTCCACCTTCCATTTGCAGTCTTCCATGACTATAAGCCAGTGTACAGGAGAAGCTGAGAAATGATTAATGTATAGTTACACTACGTAAACTTGCTGGCTTTCTCCAGCAGGTTTCTTTCAGTAGTTTAGAGCACTGTTAGCACTGTTATAAGAAAACCTCTGATAAGGATTCTTGCACCCTCACCTGTCCTCCCTAGATATAGTTAAAACGTGTATAGACAGGTGAATTGTAGGTACCATTTTCAGCAAGGCAGAACCCAGTAGAGTGCAGTGCCAGTAAAGGCACCTAGAGCAAAATTCTGACACATTATTAAAATTAGTAAAATCTCGGCCTTATTTAAAACTATAGATCAACATCTATAATTTCTGCCCTTTTTCACTGTATTTTAAAGGTCAAGTTACAAGAACAACACGAACAATTTTATCCTTTCTTGGAACCATGGAATCCCAAAGTTCAGTTTTACTCTGTGTACAGCTGTTTGCAAAAAGCCTTTTTCCAAATGTTGGTAGGAGTACTGACTTAATTTATTTACTGTTTTCCAGGTCCCTTTCTTGACTATTTTAAGAAATCTGGTTGCAATCAGAACTGAAATTCCATTTGGAATGGTAAATATTTCAAGGCAAATGTTTATGAAACCAGTTCTAATACCCTTGAGAATAATCTGAATATTGAAGTATCGCACAAGGTGTGGCTAAAATAGATCATCTTAAAACAAGGATTCTGATGGTATACTCCATTCCTCTGCTTCAGTTTTCCAGACGAAGCTGTATCCTCACTTCTGTATGAATGCACCAAATTTATTTCATTTTACATTCTTACTGAAAGAAGCAAGTACAGCATCTTGGAGGCCATGGATGTTGAGGAAACAACAATTTTCCCTGACCAGACTGCCCTTACTCCAGGCAGCAGGAAAAAAGAACTCTTCCAATCTCCTTGCACTAAATGAGGCAGAATTAAAAGAACAGTTTGTAAGAGGTGATGGCCCAGGAGGTCAAGCCACTAATAAGACAAGCAACTGTGTTGTGTTGAAGCATATTCCAACTGGGATTGTCATTAAGGTAATTATATTTTATTTCATTAAGTCATAAAGTGCATTATGTCTTCCAAACCATCTTTTATAGTTAAGAATATTCTCAGTGCAAGAGTCAGGGAGGATGAGTTTATTGATATGCATTGTAAAGAACCTCAGAAAGGAATAGGGTTCGTTAATATTACTTTAATAAATTTGGGGCTAAGCTGATCTTGGAATTAGGCTTTGGCAACCACTACTGTTTTGTAGTTTTCTTTGTATCTTCTTATCCTTCCAGTGATAGCTTTTGCATTCCTACTCCCTTGTGAGGTCTTACAATGTCTTCCTTAACAAGGTGATCAGAGTCATTTTGCATATTCTTCTTAAGCATTACTCTTGCCTATGTACCATGTGCTAAAACTTACCTTTGAAAATAATCTTTACTTCCTTATCATGTAAAGGGAAAGACACAGTTAAGTTAAACTCAGAAGCAACTTTCCAAAGTAATATGGAATCAATTGTGTTTGCTGACAGAATTAAAGATTAATGCAAAAGTCAGCCTGCCAAGTTACAGTAACAATTGATTATTAGTCAGCCTCTCCAGAATATGTCGTCTGGCTGCAAAAAAATTGGGGAGTTCTTGGTGGTAGAATTCTCTTGGTTGGGGGGGGGGTGTTTATTGTAGTGGCAGGAAAAAGAAGGAGAGAAATGAGCTCTTTGGAAGAACTTGTTTAAAGCAAGTAAATATAGTTAATATAGTAAGTCATCCCCTAATCTACTGTTTCAGAAATAATAAACTTCAAAAAAATGGGCAGGCAATTCAAATGTAATTTCACCCAAAATTATTTGAAGAGTTTCTAATTAGGATCTGATCTTGCAATCCTTGTTCAGGTACAATACATAGAGTAAAAGGGAAAACAGAAGAATAAACAGGCTAAAGTCACAATAAAAATGCCGTACTGTATTTTTTCAGTGTCATCAAACAAGATCAGTAGAGCAGAACCGAAAGATAGCCAGAGAAATCCTGCAGGAAAAGGTTGACCTCTTCTATAAAGGTGAAGATAGTGATGTTTTTAAAGAGAAGAAAGCAGGAGAGAAGAAGAAGCAAGAGAAGAAAAGAAGAGCAAGGGAAAACCTAGAAAGGAAAAAGCATTTTAAAGAGATGCAACAATCAGATGGCAAATAAACATGTGAAATACTGACTTGTCCTAATTGGGTAAGGGAAAAAGAATATGTCATTATATCTGAATGCAGTTTTCTAACTGACAGATGTTGTAGGACTTCATAAGCACAACTAAAAATATTTAGTGACCTGCTATTACTGTAAAACTGAAGTATTAAAAGCAGTCATGTATTCCTTCTTCTGTCTGCCATCATCTCATTACTCACATTCAGTAATCAGTTTTTCTGCCAAATTCAAAAGATGATAATCCAATCATTTTGAAAAGGGATGATAAAGTTTCCACTATTGTTAACGGAGACAAAAAGAAAACTCGATCCCTTAGGAGTTCCGATACATAAGAACACCCATAAAAAGTTTCAACTTTCCATCTGTACTTGACCACTGCCTCCACTGACATCAAAATCCTGCATAAACAGTGAACTGATTAAGCTGAGACACAAAAAAAGCTGCTTTGTGATACCACTTGTGATGGTGTAAACAGACATGCTGATACAAGAGTGGCCAGTCGCTGGCTGCCCCCTTCAGATCTGTCAGCTGAACTGCCTGCATAAATGTTCTTGTTCCACTCAATTCAGAATGAAGTTTCAACAGCAGCTTTACAGATCTTACCTAGAGCAGTGAAGAACATGGGGGAAGGGGGAGTGTTRCTCCTGCAAGTGATGGTTGATCAGGTATTTTCTTCCAGCTCAAATGTAGAATTAGATCATTACGGATTTAAAAAAAAAAAGCAGAAAAACACATGTTGGAAGCTACATGCCAATGCAACAGTCCTATTCATCCAAGATACGATGTAAATAACTTTTTTCCTCTGAATGTTCTATTATCTTCAAGTATCTGTAGTTCCATATGTATCAGATATTCTAGATTACTTCATTTCCTTAGGATTTAGATTTGATTGTATGTGGTACATTTACAGTCCTTTTACTATATTTATACTGTGCTGCAGTTTGTGCATTTCAGTATCGTCACTCATCTTGAAAGTTTCCTATTTTAAGCAAATACATACAGCCACTTTTCCTTTATTACTGTTAGTTTGGAGCCAGTAGTGAAGCATACTTTTCCATTTTAATACTGTTAAGAAGTCTAATTGCCAAATGGCAACTTTGTCTTTAATTTTTGGACAGAAACGTCACAGGCTGCCACTGAATTCTGACCTTCAACAATGAAGGGAGAGAGCTTTCAGAACCAAAGCCCTAGTGTGTATTTTAAAAACAATGGAGACTACCTAGCAACTGTACCTCCTTCCTGCAGAGATGACTGCATCAGGACTGTGCCATGGATGGAAAGTCTCCAGCACTCTGCAGTCCCATTCTCTRGGCTGTTCTTGAACTTGAGCCTCCTGCGTGAAGGTTAAACCTTTATCTATTGAGAGTTCTCTCGTATACAAAGTATGAATTTGATTAAAGTGACTGTACATAGTTTTAATACAAACTGTTAATGAAAATAAGCTTTATTACATCAAGTAATAAATACATACAAAGATGCAAATAACAGTTTTAGTAATTTATCCAGAATTTTCTTTTTTGGCAAACTTAAAACTGAAATCTCCAGCCTTAATGTAGAAATTAGCTTTCTGGGACCTTGTTATTATTTAATAGGTTTCCCTATTTTCCATATAACTCATGCACTTTAAATGGACTTCAAAGCACTAACAGTCATGCAAATGTTTATGCAAAACGAACAAAAAAGGAAAAATAAGAGGAGGGGAAGGTTATTTCTAAGCAGGGTCTATGCTGTATGACAAATTGTGACATAGCAGACTACTAGGTACAGCATGCTATTCTGCATTTATTAAAAAAAATCCTTAGAGTTTATGTCAAACTTTGATAGTTTGGGGTTAAGTGAATATAGTCAAAAGAAAAACAGAATGAGACTGTGGCTGGCTAAGAAGAGAACTGAAATATAGCCTGGGAGAGAGAGAGCATTCCTCTGCATGCAATTCAGTTTTCATGTTTTAGAAACATTTTGGGGAGTTTTAATGTCTTTACAAAATGCAAACCATCAGTAAGTTGAAAAATCCTTGTTTTTTCATTCTTAATTATACACTTTTGTAAGGGCAAAAAAAGGTAAAACATTCAAAATAAATGAACTCATCTGAATGTTTCAAGAGTCAAAGGAACAAGTATTACTTTTTCTTCATTAAGAGATGGAAAATCTTGTAACTGAATTAGTGGGCTAGGATCTTGCATTTCGTTCAGTCTCAGCCAAGCATTCCCGAACTAGTCCTCTAGCATGAATAATGCCTGCAAAAGAATTGGACATTTTTTAAATCATCTTATTCAGGTGACTCTTGCAATGACAATCCACAGAAAGGTTTATGTATTTCTATTCTGAGTTACCAAAGCTATCACAGCATGCTTCAGAAAAAGGAGACTTTTTTTTTCTCCCGCCACATCCTTCCCAAACATTAGCCTCCGCTAGAGAAGTTGACTTTTCCAACCTGTCATTATAAATTGAAAAGGGACCAAACCAGGAATCGGAGCATTATAAGCTTTGTAGATCTGCAGTGACAGGTACACCTTAATTAAGGTGCAGTGCAGGCCTCTTTAAAATCAGGAGTTTAACTAGAGAAAAAAAAAATCATCTTGCCTACCTGTCAGTTATTTTGCTACAGTGGGGTGAAAGACGACGAAGTAATTTGGGGAGTCATTTTAGCAAGCTCTAAAAGCCTAAATTAATGCCATGGGGTAATTCTCCTCAGAGAGGATGCATCAAAATCTGAGTCTTCATAATACTGCCTCAACACAGGTTCTGCCTCTTGTAAGAATAAGAGGAAATTTTTAGTGGTGTGTGCACAAAGTTATCTCCTAACCCTGGATCAGCTCCCAGTGTAAATCATCACTACTTTACATGCTGCCATATCTATTCTTATTTGATAGATGTAAGCTGGAATTTTCCACTAAGAGTCCTGTTGCATTGAGTTCCAACAATCTGAACCTTGATTCTTAATCCTGGAATGGAATCTAGATTCATATTCTCAGAGCTGCTAGAAGAACAAGAGCTTGAGTAAGATCTTAAAATATGAGACATTCTGGGCAGATTTTCCCCATGACAAACAAGGCTATATTCTACTGACAGGACCAGATAGAGACTAGGGCGATTTCTCTAATCAATCATGCTCCTTAACAAGGTGGGGAAACCACAGTAAGGCAACAGAGCAATGTTAATCTCCATTTAGAGATAATGGATTCTGTCTCTTGAGGGCTGCTAGCCCAAATCAGAGCAACAGCCTTTACCCCCAAGGAACAGTGACCTGGGACTCCTAGGGTCCAAGGCTTTGCAGAGGGTTAAATCGACACGTAGCAGGTAAAGCCTGCAGCTGTGGGATCCAGGGATGCATACTCGAAGCAGCACATTAGACCTGGATATGGTGGCAGGATGCCCAGTTTATGCAGCAGAGCTACCCTGAATTATGTAGAACACTGGGAATTTGGCCAGTTTTAGAGGTCAGTAGCCTCTGTCCTGAGGAGCAGGTGGAGCTGGGGACAGAGACTTTATTCAGGAAGAACCTCCACACAGCCATGGAGGCTGCAGACATGTGGGTACCCTCATTCAGTCTTTCTCTCACACCTGCATATGCTCTTTCAGCCATAAGGCTCCCAAAATGGATAGAGGGATATGTCTGTGACCAAAAGATGGCAGCAAAAGGTATTTATTTGGGATTTTTTTGCAATACTGGCATGCCAGTCACACTTGCAGCATTGAATCTTAAACCTACATTAGCAAACAAACTAAATACTCACTGCAATACCAAAACAACTTTCTCTCACCTAACTGAGCTGTTCAGCAAAGAGAACGTCTGCCTCTCTCCTGGTGTCTCTCAAGTTGTCCCCATTAGCCTATTGCCATTCATGATTAATACTGACTCAGGCAATGCAATAAAGAGAGACTCCAGCAACATTGATTTTAGCTGGGCCAGATTCCACTTACCACTCATCAGCAGACTTTATTGCATCCTTTCCCAGAACAGCTACTAGTCATTTTATTGCATGTCATGGCAGATATATTACTCTCCTATAATGGCTGAGTCTTAAACACAGCTCTGTAGTCTTGGGTAAATGTAAAGGGGATTTGCAAGGTGGTGAAGTTGGTCTGTTACAGTAAGATTCCCATTCAAGGTTGAATGCATGAGCCAAACTCGGCACAAGGACCAAGGAAAGGGAGGAAAAGGTAACTATCATGCTGGCAGAGGACAGAACACCCAGCACAACTGTTGTCGAGGGCCTTTCGGGGTCATTTCAGGAGCTAGAGCGGTGGAATGTCCCACTGCTCCTTCAGAAATATCCCTCGCATGTCTCCTGCGGAGGACAATGTCAAACTGATGTCAGCGGTAGGGCATGTGCGGGTTTCTTTTACACTGCAAGGAAGGGGCAATTACGTGACCCTTTTTAGCTGACTAAGCAAAGCTAAAGAGGCCTCCTCAGCTAGGCCTGGGACACTGTTAGACCCTGATTAGTGGACTCCTAATGATGTCCACTTGACAATAAGTAATGGAGCCTAAGCAGCCAGACACTCCAGATAGAGGAGGAATATGTATGCTTGAAGTCTTAGTCTCTGCACAGCTTTCATTAACTACATCTCTTTTTTTTCAGCCCTTCTCACCACCGGCTCAGTGTGATTTAGCACAACGTAAAATTTCTTTAAGCAAAATACACTTCAGTAGAGACTCTTGGGTCAAGTAGAAGGGTGATGTTTACGAGAGGAAGTAAACAATGCTTGACTGTATATTTTAGAGTCTAGGCAGAAAAGGGAATTGAAGGGGTAAGTCAGTCACCAGGAATCTGACAGAATGTGTCCGATAGACACATTAAGGGATACAAATAAGGTTTGAATTATTAACTGAAACTCTCTTTGTGCACATGAAATACATTCATTCACTGGTTTATCTATCAAACACAGCATGAACAGAATATCCCAAAGATTCAGTTGCTTGTTAATACGCCTAGCTTAATAACCAGCTCAAGAGAGCTGTCTCCTTTCAAAGGAAACAGTTGTCATGAAACAGTATTTAAGCAGTTTATGCAAAAAGAGTATAGGACACTTTTTTAAAAATAATTTTAAACATTACCTCGTTTTAGCCTCTCCATCGCACTTTTACTCCCAGCATATGTGGGTCTAATCTCTTTTCCTAATTCTTCTATGATAGCTAGAAGTTCTGCATATTTGCTCTGTGGTACTTGACTGCTGCTGGTGCCCTGTAGTTGGAAGTAGAATCATCTCAATTAAATACTGCTAAAAACAAAATAATTAAAACAAGCAGCAACCTGAAATTCATGAAATACCAGATACTGCCCTGGAAGACACTTTATTAAAAAATAAAATTTCAATTTTATTACATGAACATGATTTCTTTTTGCATTTGCTCCTACAGTTGGACACAATGTTATGCACCCTTGGAAAATAGGGATCAGCTGGGAGGATGCGGCTGCAGGATTGGGACCTTAAGTGAAACATAAGTTCAATCAGTCCTGCAAAAACAGCAACCTGAGAACTGCTTATTTAACTCTCCTTCTGCTTTTATCAATGTGCAATGGGCACAAACTGAAACACAGGAAGTTCCCTCTGAACATAAGGAAAAACTTTTTTACTGTGAGGGCGACTGAGCATTGGAACAGGTTGCCCAGAGAGGTTGTGGAGTCTCCATCCTTGGAAATACTCAAAAGCCATCCGGACAGGGTCCTGGGCAACCTGCTCTAGGTGACCCTGTTTGAGTGGGGGGGTGGACAAGATGATCTCCAAACGTCCCTTCCAAACTCAACGCTTCTGAGATTCTGTAATGTTTAGGTGTGTATTTTGTGGAAGAGTTCACTAGGCGGAGAGATTGGGGAGCAGATACAAGAAAGCTACCCAGAGGACAAGGGAATCCTGTTAAGATGTTAAAAACGTTTCACAGAAAGTTTACCAGCTAGATTCATGAAAGCAGCCCATAGGAATCTCTGTAACACACATTTCATGAGGCTGTAAATTTTAAAGTATAAATTTACCCAAGGAAAACAGTTAAAGATGTAGGGATATTACTTTTTAACAAATAATATGTTATAGCCCTTATTATCAGAACATAACTCAAGACATGGTTCACTATTAGTCAGAAATGGAGGAACTAACAATTAATTAGTAACTAATCTCACTCAGCACTCTGCTTAGTCTAATTTGATCCCAAGACATGTGCGATGAATCAGTCTGCCATTTGGGTTTGATTTCAAAGCTAGGTGGGAGGGAGGAACACCTCAGATTACAGGCCACAATTCATACTACTATGCAAACCTAGGGTCAGTGATCTGATTAAAGAAAAACAACTAGCTGAACTATACCTGCATCCCTTGCGTATAGCCTAGAGATGGGGGTCCATAGTCATTTATAAGCTGTCTGTATTGTGCGGATGTTGCCATACTTGTGGAGGGGGAATGAACACTCCCAGCTGTAAAGAGAAAAGGAAAAAAAATGCAGTTATTATCTAGAGATAGATTAGCTGGTTATACTGGGACACATTCTAGATAACTTTTCTCTTTTCTAAAGCCATGACCTCTCACCTCTTTCTAAGCACACTAATACCATTTCAGAGTCACACTATTTGCGAGGAAGAGAACAGTTAAATTAACACTTCTCTGATGTTCGCTGTACATTTGAAAATAGCACAGCCTGCAACATTATCAGTGCAAATTGTTTGCCTAAAAGTGAAAGAGTGTAACATGACAGGTTGTTCTGCCTAGACAAACTGTAAATATTAAGGAGCCCTATTTTTGCATATATACATTCCACATAGATGAGTCTAATGTACTGTGCTATTTTTACCTCTTCAGTACAAGTTATCTGAAAGCAATTTTGCAACTTAAAGTGTCATCACACAGTCAATGCAAGTTACCCTCAATACTATTTCCAGCTGATGCCAAAACTATTCATAGGGGACAGTCAGATGAGGTACATCAGATCTGCTGCTCATTGTAAAACATCGGAGTTGAAGAGTTGCTACCATTATTCCTCTTTGTGTGATGTCAAACATTTTTAGCCAGTCAGACTGTACTGCACAAGTAAACTAAAGGAAAAATAACATCACTTTTGGTTATGGTTACATGTTCTAATGTTATAAAAGATCATATTCAGATTATATTCAAATCAACAGGGTATCAAGTCAACTAAAAGTTATAGAAACAGACTCTAATGTGATCTATTGAAAAAACTACTCAAAAATCGAGGAATCAGAACACTTTTTTCCCAATTTTTCAACATAGGAAATTGGAATTGAGAAATATCAAAATAATTTTTTGTTTTTTTCTGAGAGGGCCTGATTATGCTGCCCGTTTTACAACAGTGTTGCAAGACCTGCTGGTTACGGATTGTAGACTCAGGACTAAGGGAGCATTACACCACTAGAGTTAGCAGCTCTTTTCTACTCTTGCAGTTGCAGTGCCCCTGCATCCACTGTTGCTGCTGTCTTTGCCTGCAGGCAGCAGACACAGACTGGCTGCTGTCTGAAAAATCTTTCCCCTTACAAACTCCTTTGCTGAAATTCCCAATTGTTTTCCCACATGAGAAACAGATCTTATTTACCAGACTTTGTTTGAATTTAAATTAAACCCATGCTACAAGTCACCGGGACTCAAAACTATGTAAATCATTGTTTTTGTTTTCAAGTTGCAAGTGATTTCATTCAGATTTTCCCTCACGACAAAAAGAGAGAAACAAAAAGCCAGCAGTTACACCATAAAAGCACTGCTAAACACAGCGGGACAGAGACTCCCTGTCCTCCTCAGTTGGGAAATCTTTTTCCACTTTAGGATTAATCACATGATATCATCATGGTGTCATCTTCACTACAAGAAGAGAGTGTGTTTTTAATTTTAACTAGTTCACTAGTGAAAACCTAGTGATGGTAAAATGGGATGATCAGTAGGCCACCTTAAAAAAAGCAAACTTCCTCCTTTGTCTTTAATTAACCTGCTAAATTTTAGGGTGCTACAGTCTGCATTTCCATTACTCAGGTTTCACATGGAGCTAATTATCACATTTTGCTAAAGCACAGTAAAAAAAACAAAACAAAACAAAACAAAAAAAAMCCACACACACACAAAAAGCCACACACCCATAGAGCACAGCTCCTGCGCTGTGAAGGAACACCAGAGTTGTCAGCTACATTTTCAATTAGTTCATTACATTATCAGCTCAAAATATGTGAACAATTGCAAGATTTCTGTATGTACAGCTCAGTCAATATTTCAAGTCTAGATGATTGAATTTCAACAGTTATCAAACATGACACAACAGCAAACTGCATCTTCCTCCAAGGATTTCAAAATGCTTTAAAAACATTAATGAGTCCCTTGCACTGCAAGGTAGGAAGGTTTAATTACCTCAATTAAGCAAAGAAAGACTTAAGCAATTTTTCCTCATGTACAATAAAACAAAAGACCCATCCTGTAAAGACTTGTTCCTAAACTGTTACTGCAAGCAGTCCCCCATACATACATACATACAAGACCTGGGAGCTCCAAACTGGTTCAGAATCAAGGCAGGGACTCAGACGACCAGGCGCCGCAATCCTGCTTTACCCACAGAACAAACCTTAGCTGCAGTCCATGAAAAACAGCAAACAAGATCATTCACCACCACTGTATCAGTTGATGATAATACAGTACAGATACTTTATTGATTGTTGCAGATTATGTTGATTTAAACAATGACACATTCTTGGTTTGTATGAAGATAAGGCAAGGAATGTCTAGATAAGAACAAAAACTTCCAGGCATGTGATGTGGCAAGACAAAGCAGCAAATCTAGCGGCTGACCGAGAAAGTTTCACAGATGGGAAAGCCAGCTCCACAAGGCACTGCAGTGGACACTAGTTGGTCTCAGCATGGGAGCTGGATCCCAGCAGTGACTGAATTAACGCTGAATTATAAAAACAAGCAAGAGGAACTTTCAGTAGACAACTATCCAGGAGGGCCTGCTGCTGGAGTTTTAGCACCGCTACTGATTTAAATTAGCGATCAGATCAATAGACTTGTCGCTTCAGCAGCCAGGGGTGCTGCATTGTCTACTTTACCCACAATATATGCAGAGCTGTGATGCAGACACTAGAGGCCATTGCTGAGTACGGAATGCCCTGCCAAATGACAGATCGTGGTAACCATGGTGAGTTTACCCGTTTCTTTGCAGTCTGCATCAAAAATGTAATAAGACATAATGCCATGCGCCGACCACTTTATCAGCAGCAGCAGGCCCAGAGAACAAAGAAAAGCATTTGACTTGGCCATGGTACCAGCCTCCACACACCCGTGTCAGAAGTTGCGCCAGTCAAACTCAGCTGGAGGGAGAAAAAATGAAAAATCCTTGATTTCACCTCAATTTAAGATGATGCAATCATGAAAATGAAATTAATTGTGGGGATATTAGTATCTCAGAGGGTAATGGACCTTGAGCTTTTTGACCTGTCACTTTGTACATTAATCTCAGGGAGAGTCCATGAGTCTTGGATGACTATTACTCAATTAACCCAAAATTACATCTGCAAGTCTGAGCATCCTGTATATCTCAGATTTAAAAGAAAGGAGAGAGAGAGAGAGAGAGAGAGGAAGGAAAAAAAAAAGAAAMAAAAGAAAGGAACACCAGCTGCTGCTATTATAGTTACTAAGAAAAATTAGGCCAGCAAGTCTCGCAGTCGAGACCCAGTCAGAAAATCAGTTTGATGACTAGGTATTCAGCAGAAAGAAAAAAAAAGGGAGGAGATCTAAACTGAGGCTTGCTTTCTCATGTTAAAATAACAATGGAGACAAGACAGTTAAGAATCGACAGAATTGAAAAAGGAGTGTGTTTGGTACTGAACTTAAGTGAGACTCTGTATTACATCCTAAATTGTCTTAGTGCTTGCTGTTATTTAAAACCTAAATTAATATACACACTTTCCTCCCTCCACTTTCCCAATTAAATGTATACAAAGCTTTTTATTAACACATTTATTCCTGTGCCAACAATATCCTTATTTCTGTATTCAAGCAGAAGACTTTCAAAAGCATTTTTCCCCACAGAAATAGTGATTTTTTTTAAGAATATTATGCTTTATTAATCTTGGGGATCTAGCAATGCAACAAAAAGAAATAAGATTTTTGCATCAAAACCTCCTCCTTCTAGTGGTCTCTCTGAGCCCCAATTAACACCCTGGCAGACAAAGRAACTAAAATCAAGCTTTATATGCCTAAACTCCCATTGACCACAAATCTTCCCATTAATTTCTGATAGGAGCTGAATGGATCTGTACAAACCTCCTCTACCGTCTTGAAGCCTGAGTAGCGATATCAATTTGCTGGTCTGAGTTTTAATTCCTAAATCTGTTGCCGTTGCCTGCTGGAAAAATGACTGGAAAGGGAGCTCACCAGAGCCCTGTGCACCCCACAAGGAAGCAGTGGGAGCAGGAACACTGGGGTATTCTTACCTGATTTGCTTCAAGTGGATGCCATGACATCCACACAGCTCAATTTTCACCCCATTTTACCCTCACAAGCAGCAAAATAAAATCAGTAATAGTTACTCAGCTCACCAAGTTATACATGCAGAACTGACTTAGACGAGTAAAGAAACAACCCCACTGGATATACGATTCTCTACTATCCTGTAGTTTGTAAGATGCTGGAAAACTTGTGTAAATTCCTGCCATTTTACAAACCCTTTGTACACGTGAACATGACCGTACATAAGGCGAGATCCCTGTAGCCAGGATTTTCTCCRAGGTGCATGGCATAGCCCATGGAATCTCACTGCTTCTACCTCTGTTTTACACTCGCTTCAAGCTGAAGTTGTTTGCAACAGGAAGGCTGTTCCCATTTTGATGGGTAGCACTCATTAGCTCTTTATAGAGAGCCCTGTGCTGGAAGTTACTGCCTCTACCACACAGCGTGAAAACATTCCTCATCTGCTTCAGATGACTGCCGTTTGATTCCTGATAGTATCCAGTACGAGACAAGCAGGCTGGAATATTTTAACTGGGAGAATGTAATTTCTTCTGTCCTAAATTGGATAACTTTGCAATGAAACATGAGAGAAACATTCACGTGAGCTGCTCTGCCAGCTACATTATGGGGCAAGTATCCTCCAGCAAAGGAGGAGGTAACATCTTAAACTAGCACAGCCATTTCTGCGGCGAGTATTTGAACGCAGCCTGAATCATAGGTGTAGTACTCTGGCTCACTCTGAGACTATTTGATTCCTTAGCCCTCTACACACTTTGGCTTAATTTCAGCTAGAACTCCCTGCTATCCATGGGACACTCCATGCATGTCTGCACAAGCAGATCCACTGCACAGCCAAGCAACATGCTGAACTGTACAAGAGCTGCCAACCCAGAGCTAAAACACTGACAGCCCCAATTCTCCCCAACCTTCCAATAACTTCCAGTTAAAATAATAGACCCAGTTCTCATTTGCACAAAACATTCCTTATAGCACTGGCTGTGAAAGTTATACTTTCACCCAACTTTATTTCCCCCTCAAACAGCCCTTATGGTAGAAACAGACCTTTCTTTGAATAAAACTATTTCCTTTCCAAAAAAAAAAAACCAACCCACACTAGCGCACACACACACAAATACGTTCTCAAGAACTAGGGCATTCTTTATCGTAACAGCCAGAGGCCTTGCTCTTTTGATCTGTAGTATTCTGGACCTTTCCTCTAGTACTGTTGTTCTATTTAAACCTTCCATGTGGATAATGGTCATGTTTTATGTCTCCTCCTCCCCCCTCTTCCACCTTTTTTTTAATCAGAAAAGCAAAGGACAGTTAGTGGATTCCCCACCATTCTTCTTTTCCAGCTTACAACACAGGCTATTTCTACATTAGTAAGTTATTTGGCACAACCGGAATGGATCAGAAGATCAAAGTATTTGGTACATCTATACCACATGTAGTTGGGGTGAGGGGTGTGACTTCAGACTAGATTTAGTCTGGCCCCTGGACTGAGTGTCCCCACCACAGATGCAGTTCAAAGGCGTCCAATCTTTGGTTCAGACTCTTATGTTCCCATTAAAAGACGGAGCATCAGTGTTGTACAACTGGAGCAGAGTTTCTGGTTTAGTTTTATCCAAAAGGAATCAAGTTAACATGAACCAAAACCACTCTGCAATTGAACCAACACATGGTGGGTGGGGAGGACGAAGGGATTTGCTAATCATGAAAACCATACTACAGTGAACAGCCATGGACATGTATGGACACAGCCAAAAATGCCAATTTTCTAAATGGCTAAACAAGTTCATTTGAAAATAATAAATTCTGAAACATGCTTAGAACATTTCTTTTCAAATCATTTTTAACTTGACATGGACTTCAGATGAGCAGGGAACCAGCACTGTATTACATGCCAAATCCAATGACAGTCATAAGACCACCTGTGTGAAGTGTTTAAACAAATCCAAAGAGATCAAAAGAAGAACCCACAAAGTAAAATTTCAGTTTACATTGCAGGGAAAGGGAGGGAAGCATGAGCTGGACTGCCTGGAAGTTATCCACCCTGCTAATACACAAACCCCTTGCTCTCTGCATTGCCTTGAGACAGTATTCTCATCACTACTCCCACTCCAAAAAGCCAACCCCTCAGTAGAGACAACAATATCAAACATGCTATCTCGGTAGAGGGCAACAAGGAAGCCATYTGCTCATGCAAGTCTGCACCGCTGTCTTGGTAACGTAAGGTAAGGAATGGCCTACTGTGCTGGCTATCATCTCTCAGGACTGAGGGAAACTGGTCTCTCCAGTTACGAGCTACAGACCCAGTTRGCAAAATTCTCTCCAGTTCACCTCTCGGCAAGAACTTGCTCTTTTCACYGAGAAAATCCTAGTCTCTGCGAAATGCGGCAGGTGCACTGACAGTCCTACTGGTCCTCAGCCACAGAAGTAGCTGTTGTACAGATCACCACTTGTTAACGTGGTGCCAAGATGCAGCTCCTTCCCTTGTCACGGTCTGCTGAAATTTGTTTCTCCAGATCCTATATACAAAGACTTAAAACTTTATTACAGGAACAGGGTTTTGTCTTAAAAGCTGCCATTTCTGTGGGAATCAGAATAAAACCCAAGCTGTTTCTGCTAGTGTCCATACCTTACAACTGTTATTCGCAGATCCTGTGTGTGCTCTGAACAAAAATAGGAATGCTGGTGAATATCCACAACAGAGCCGGAACGTGCCTAAAAGCTGGGGGAAAGACAAACTCCAGACCAGCTGTGTAGCTGGTGTAAATCTCTCTAGTCCCACTGAAGTCAATGGAGATGCTGTGCTTTACCTCAGCTCTGTGTCTGGCCCTCTTACAGAGGAACAGCATTAAAAAAAAGCAATACAAAACACGAGGCAGACGAGGAGGAAATGGTACTTTGTAGGATTCAGCACAATAAATGAGATAAGGAAAAACAGATCAAAACATAGTTTTTAGAAGGGGGAACACTGGTTTCTCCGGGACATGGCAGGATCTGAGGAGGCTGGGAGGGCACAGGCAGCATCGCCGATCCCCAAGAGAGCTCCTTCTCAGCTCCCATGCAGCGAAGGTGCTTGTGCAGGAGATTTAACAGGGCTCCCTAAGCACAGCCAGGTTAGAACTGAGCACCCCGGAGGCTWCACTCGAGCCCAATTCCCAGAGCGGAGGCCCCTCAGGGAGACTACAGACAATTCGGACAAAACACTGCAAGTCTGGCTGCAGGCACCCTGTGCTGGGTATCCGCACTGAGCTGGGCAAGGGGAAGAGGCACAGGCACCAAATGCTGCTGTGATGACGTGTTCTCCTTCCTTCAGCCTGGTGCAAGGCAGAGGAGTCAGCACCCGGGTGCCTCCAGCATCCTGAGTCACTTGCGGAGTAGCTGCATTCTCCTCACCCACAGTCATCCCCAGATCTGCTGACAGCCCCACGGAGTCTCTTACTTACTTCCTCCCCCCAGGCAGCCCCCCTCTCTCAGGACTTCAGCCCAGGTCCTCTGAGTCCCAAACATGCTCCTGTGCGAGAACGGAGCACTGTCACCCATCAACCACAACTGCTTCATCCCACCAAGCCACTCACCGAGGGCAGTTTAAACATGATTTGGCAGAGTGGCCACTCTCAACCTAAACTTGAAGGGAGTTAGCTCTGCAGCAAGGACACAGCTTGCTTCAGGAGCTGAGCTGCCACTGTCTTTCCAAATTCTCCTGCACCAGAAGCCCTGCAGTGCAGAGAAGCAGCATTATCTCCCAGAGGAAAATCCCTGCGAGATCCACAGCTGGCCAGAGCCCTTCTGTCAGCTGAGACCAAAATACTCAGCATTCACATGGAGAGGCTTCTGCAGGGCTGATCTCAGGCCAAAAGGGACAGATTTCCTGTTTTCCTCTCCTCTGCAGGACGGAGGGGGGGGTGGGGGTGAGGTTCCTTCACCCCAGGTTTGGAAGCAAACCTCGGATTTCTCCTCTTGGCCAGTGGCATTTAATTTAAACACAATAGAGAAGAAACCTCCTTCAACTCAGAATTAAGCTTCAGCGAGGAGGGGGCCATTTGCAGTCATATCACTCTGAATGCGATATGTGCAACTGCAAGGACTGCTTTGTCTAACTCCCTTGGCCTTAGGCCACGGTGCTGGCAATACCACTAGCTAGAGGAAGAGCTGGTGCGTGAGGATAATGGCAGAAGACAGGGAGGGAAGAGAGAGCCCATTTTGGATTCTGAGGAGGACGGTCTTTCATTGAAAAGATCCTGGGGGTTTTGAGGGTGATCTGAACTCAGGAGAGAGGACAAGTTAGACAGTCCCAGCTTGACAGCAAATTGCTGCTAACTTGCCATTAAGGGGAAGAAAAACAAAACGTTTGAAAAAAATAAAAGAAAGAAAAAGAAAAAAAGAAAGGAAGGAAAGATAAAACTGCATGAAAGAATCTAAAACCCCGATCGCAGCCGGAGCATTCGAAAGCACAGAGACACGGCAGCAGGAGGACCGGAGACAGAAGTTCACCCCTCGGCTGCTTTGTGAGCGGCGTTCGCCCGGGATCCTGCAGCYCTCCCTCGCGGCGCGGCCACACTCAGATCCCCCCAGCACCACCTAATCCCCACCCCCCCCAACACACCACCACAAAACACCACCTTTGTTTCCCCGGCAATTTTACGGCCRTTCCAGAGAGCGAGACACAGGTTCTCGGGGGAGAAACGTTTCCCCTGCCGGGCTTTCTGTGTTGGAT
>NW_020447752.1:1388564-1432293 GCF_003343035.1 Apteryx rowi
GTGTGTGTGTGTGTGTGTGTGTGGACGTGGGGGGGGTTAATTCACTTCGCAAAGTTTTGGCTCAACTTCTCGTGGAAATGGGATCGCGCGGCGGCGGCGGGAGGCGCCCCGCGCCGCGGGCAAAGGGCTCCGCGCCCCTGAGGGCGGCCGAGGCGCCCCTTCCCCCTTCTCCCCCACAAATGTTAATGACGCATTTACCGCAGATTTATTCCCCTCACCGCCCATTGGGATGGGAAATACCTGTTGATTCCCCCCCCCCTCAGATTTTCAGTGGAAATTTTCTGGTGCCGCGAAGGGAAAAAAAAAAACTGCCTTTTTTATTTTTTAAACCACTCTTTCGGCTCGCTGGAAGGCTGGAGGTTAATAGTGGACTGCAGCAATGGAGGGACTAAAAAATAAATGTAAATCTAGCTGATGATTGACCCATCTTCTGCTTGCAAACAGCAGTGAAATGTACCCCCTCTCCCCACCCCACCCCCGAAAAAAATAAACTATTTCTAAATTTTATCTGCCTCTCTGAAGTTTATCCTTCTCGCTCCAAGACACTCAGGTGTGCTTATTCCCTAAATTAATCCACACACACCTGCGTAATTGCCGCATTTCTCCGCGTTCGTGCGGGGACGGTTGCAGAGACAGGGAAAGCGAGTCACGGAGCGCTTTGGTGATTTCCTCGGCGCGATCAAGGCAGGGCGGGAAGAGCGAGCCGCCTTTCGAGGCTCCAGCCCTAACACCTGCGTGCTGCGTAAAAGCAGTGCCTGAAACCCATGTCGGGTACTGGGTGAAGAACGTGAGCGCGTTACAGTTTTGCATGTTATCCACGTTTCCAGCGCCCGGCTCCAGCTCCCATGGCAAAGCCCAGAYGGCACAGACCGCCCTTGCAGCGACCGATGGGCGCTCCAGCCTGCCGGCGAGGGGACCCCGGAGCCTCAGGCATGGAGTTATCTGCTCGCTAACGGTATTTTCACGCTGGCGCACGAAGCTTTGACTGCGCAATTCTCACTGGCGTCCCGAAAGATCGCACTGATAAAACCAGCACTCTGCAAATACCGCACTGTGCATCCCGAAAGCTTCGCGGTGGGATGCGTGGCTGCGTGCCGCTGCCCGGCGGGCTGGCGCAGTCCTGCAGGCGCGGGGCACACCGCGCTGGGATTTTCCATTGCTCCGCCGTTGTTTACAGTAACACCGAGCCAGYGCGAAATGGGAGTGTTCAGAGCTGGTTGTGTTTTTCACGGCTTTACACCAACTCTACAAAACTGCTTTCAGAGCAGCGCTGCGGAGAACAAGATCCCCAGTGTTTTGCTTCAGTTTTACAATGACGGCTTACAAATATGCGGTGTTCCTTGAGTAGTGTTGTGAGGTGGGAGGCTTAGGGGAACGATCCGGTAAGGCCATCCCTTCCTCACCTCGAGGTGCTGAAAACACTTCCAGCTTTGGAGCAAACCGATTTAGCACACGACAGGGAAGTTTGCAGGGTGAAGTTTGCAGATTATTTATGCTGTAAGCGGGAGCCCGGCAATACACGGATTTTTACGTCTGCTCTGCTGTGCGACAATGCACGACACCAGACCCGGGTGAAACCTTGCTTTTCAGCATCCGAAGCTCTGCGAGCTCCCGCCGACTTGCCTAGCTGCGTCTCCTCGGCTTTGCAGGGGTCGGCTGGGGCGGGAGGCACCCGCGAGCTTTTCCTCTCCGCCGCGCGCTCTGTGCATCCGCTTCAGCCCAACCTCGTTCACTGACAGTCGTGGCAGCCCGTGATCACCGAGTGACCCTGTCATCCAGCAGGAAACACGGCAGGGCCATTTCGTCACACATGTGACATTTTCAAGCCATCTGCCCCGTTAGAGCTAACATGGAAATAAAYGTGTGCGTTTATGGTTTTTCATCAAAGGAAGAAAAGCAGTGAGAGGAGCCTGTCTCTTTTCAGGCATCCGCCAGCACRTTCACGCACTGCCACAAAACCTCTTGTATTTTCCAGGTGCTGCTGCCTCTTCTCCGGGGTGTCGGATCTGCAGCCTTCACCCTTTTCCCCTTGTTTTTCTTTGCATTCGCCGGGTTCCCACTGCTGGTTTGACTTTCTCACCTCTGATGCCCCCAAACGCTTGGAGACCTGCACTTGGAGAGTGCAAACTTGTCTTGTTCCTTATCATCTTGGATTCAATTAACAATGAAAAGAGTGAAAGACAGGACAGCAAGACCCTGGCTTTCCCTGGTATGGCTTTGACATGTGCAAAACGTCGTGTTTGTGCATTAATTTCAGTGTAATTAATTGTTGTCAAGTTTAATAAATTAAGTGACTTGTGGATGTCCTAACCGTCCTCTGCCTATCACAGAGACACGTGCAGCAGCGAGAGGAAAGAGACGGGCGGTTTGTCCCTTTCTCTGGAAGGAGTTTATATTTAAATAAGTTTATATTTAAATATTTATTCCCAAATTTCCAGGAAGGCAGAATCATAAATAAACACAATAAAGGTACCTACCAGTTTCTGAGTATCAATTCAATCCGCAAGTCCCTGAACTGCCCTCTTGTGCTAAAACTGAAGTGATCATCCAAAACGAAGCGAGGAGGCTGTGACCAGCATGGGCAGAAAAACAGGCTCTTAAAGGCTTGAGTGGGGGCAGGTTTGGCCTCTGCAAATGCCGGCACAGACAGCGGATTGTGCATTTTCTCCGCTTTGGCTCCCTTGTCGCTCCCCCCTCGTGTCCTTGCTACAGCTCCTTGAGTTCCTCTCCCTGCTCCCTGCAATCACTCCCTGCCGATGGCACAAGGTTTCTTCCCTCCTGCCGTTCTCCTTCCAGAGGGAAGCTGGCAGCCCTGGTGTCCCGCTACTCCTCCAYCCGCTTTCCGGGTGATGTTTGCCGCTTACTGCCCCAGAACACACTGGAAACACCCAGTCCCGAGCAGAAATGCTGGTTCCCCAGCTCTGCCCTGGCGCCTTTTCTCTGCACACCTCCAAATACCCCGGGAAGGTCCGGATGGCTCCCCTCCAGCGGGAAGGAGCCCCCGGAGAGCACCCGCAGCCCCTCCGAGACCCCCTGCACGGGGCGGCTGAGCTGGCAACCCTGCAGCAGCCGCCCTGCGCCAGGAGCCCAGGAAACCTCTCCCTGCACCCAGCCCGCTCGAGCGGAATTGCTGCAATTCAGGATATGTCTTCTTTCGGGTGTAACTTCTTTCGGGTGTAACTTCTTTCGGGTGTAACTTGTAGCTGTTCCAGACAGGCTTTTCCCCTTAACTTCTCCCAGACAAACTTTTTCCCAGCCCAGCCCTGCTCCCCAATTTTGGCGAGTTCCTCCCAGGCCAGATGCTGTGTTATTCCCGGGAGCGCCTTTCCCTCCCAGCCTTGTTTTCCTCCTCCTCCTCCTCCRGAGCTCTTTGTGCTCCTGCCAGGGACGGGTCCCGCCGGGCAGGCAGCTGCTTGGCATCACCGCACCGGTGCTGCCCGCGGGCTGCTTCCCGGCTCCTTCCGCCTTGGAGGGGGCCGTGCCGCCTTGGCGACGGCCTGGGAGAGAAGGGGAAGGAAAAACCAGCGTCTTCAGAGGCGTCTGAGGAGACGGGGAGCGGTTGGGGTAGGAGGCTGAATGCCGCCCTCGGTTTACCTGCGCGGTAGTGTGCCCGCTCCGGCTGGAGGTCTCGCTGGAGGACTGCAGAAGGGGAGCGGGAAGTTTCCAAGCCCTCGGCCACAAAAGCCCAGGCCTGGAATCTCCCTCCGGAGAGTTTTCCTCTTTGCAGTTTGCCAAACGGGCACCAGGCACCAGTGTCAAAACCAGCCAGACCCCAGCGAAAACCAGCGCAGAAAGGAAGCAGCCTCATTCTGCGCGTTAAGAGGCAGCGAATAAAGCCAAGGAGCCCCTCCGAGCGCGCGGGAGCTGGGAGGGTGCTGGTGGGGATGGATCCTCGCTGTAGCCCTGGCCTCTCCAGCCTCGCTGAGCCGTCGTTCCCGAGGCACGCGCCCTGCCCAGCCCCATCCCGGCAGTTTCCCGGCAGGACTCTCCCCGCTCGCCCCGGGGGCTGGACTCCGGCATCCTCCCGCTGCCGCCTCCTTGGTGGCGGTGCCAAGGAGGGTTGCCCAGTCCCAGCGCGGCGCCAGCACCGGYGGGTGCCCGGGGCCAGGGCCGGGGGACCCCACGTGGGGCCGGGGCTGGGGCTGGGGCCGGGGCCGGGGTGGGCGATGCTCTGGGAGGCCGTGGTTCTCGGAGGAGGCTTGGCGCTGTGCTTTCATCCCGGCCCCATTTGGGAAAGCTCCTGAACCTGTTCTGTGGCCCAGGGCRGAGCAGTCGGCAGCCGAGCCCGGTGCCGGCTCGCCGCGGTGCTTCCCGGCCGGCGCTGCCGCCAGCCACCCTCTGCCCTCGCCAGGCTGGGGCCACGCGAGACACGTGGCCACRCGGCACCTGCAGCCTCTGCAGAATCTCACTGTTGGAAGGAGGCGTCGGGGTCGCCCCTCTCGGAGAACCGTCCAGTGCATGCGAAACGCCGCCCGCCTGCCCGGTGACGTCTCCYTGAGTCCGCAGACAGCTTGGAGGGAACGATCCGGAGGGCAGCCGGGGCCTCGTTGCAAAACTGGCTTGAAAACCTGATGGGAGCATCCCGAATTGCTTTGTTACTGGTCACCGGAGCAAAGGAAGCGGAGGAGAAGCCGGAAGGAGAGGCTGGAAGCAAAGCCCAGGGCTAGAAAATGGGAATGACTGGGAGGAAAGGAATGCGGAGCTTCCAAACAGCTGGGGGGGAGACAGGAGCAGAGCCGAGCGAAGGGGAAGGGAGAAAACCTGGGGGGCGAAATTGCAGCGGCCGCGAGACCGCAGAGCGTGGCCAGCTCCTCCACCAGGGCGCCACRCGGTCCTGGCGGATGCTGCCGGTCCCGGCGCTTACCGCCGCCTCCCCCGAGGCCGCGCAGCCAGGCACAGCGTTTTGCCAGGACAGGTTTCGCGTATCCACCGAGTCGCGGTTCCTGCCGGGGGACGCTGGCAGGAAGGAGAGCCCCGGGGACGTCCCTCGCTGGGCCGGTACCTGCAGGCGCAGCTCAGCGGCGAGACCGTCCGCGCGCCCAGCTCGACGTGGGACGCGGAGCCTCGGCAGAGCGATGCCCACGGGGCTGGGGCTTGGAAATYCCGCGTCGAATAACCAAACAGCACCTAACTCCCACCTGAAGGGCGACGGCAGCAGCCTGCCACCCTGCAACACTGCCCGGAAACCCTTCTCCTCTCTGTGCATTGCTGGAGCAAACGGAGGGAGGAGGCCTCGGCGTGCCCCAGCTCCCGAGAGCAGCTTGGAGCCGCCGCGGCAGAGCCACGCGGCCGCTGCTGGCAGCCGCCGAGCTCCRGGCTCTCCGCGGGCACGCAGAAAGGAGGGACCGTCCCGGAGGGGAGGGATTTACAGCCCTGGCAGACACTTGGCACAGGACACGGCGGCGGCTGCAATTCCAGTAGCGCGGTCCGAGGCGCAGGGACCAGCCGGCGATGGACCGCGGCAGGGTCCACCGTTTTCCCCTCCCGGCGAGCGCACTGCTCCGGGACGCACTTTACCCTTAGCAGGGAAACTAGGAAGCGCCGGGGTTTTACTGGAGTTGGCTGGGGGAGGCAGCGGGGGCGGGGGGAGGCCCAGCAGCGAGGGGCAGCATCCCGCTGCCGCCTCGGCTCTTCTCCCTTGCTTCATTGCTCACATCTACACCCTTATTCCCTCCAGATAACTTCGGGGCAGATCTCGCCTCGGAGCCGTTAAATCAGCTGCGCCCTGGTTTGTGATTTAACCRAGGAAACGGCCGCGCTGGCTAACCTGATACAGGCCTTTCTGTTTCGTGCCCTGCAATTCATTGTGAATTTAGCAGACCCAGTCAGTTCTGCCAGCTTATAAATGCGTAACAGGACCTCGAGGAAAGAGCATATAAACCAGGCCTGGATTTCCAAGGGTAGAGGCCGTCAGCTCACTAGCTACCCCTCTGGCATCTTTACGGTGCGTTAAATACATATTTTAAAATAACCACTCTCTTAAAACATTTCTCCCTTACTTACAGACCAAAGCAGAAGATTACTGCTTGAGGAAAATGAAGAATTAAAATTCTGAAGTTTGAGCGTCTTAATTTATTGCTGAGAACTTGGTATCACCACTTCTCCAGATTTGGGGAAAATGGGAATAAAAGTCAATACGAAATGATTCACAAAAATAGGGTGAGATTAGCCTGCTCGTCCCACACTAGCTCTTTGGACAATTCTCTTTACAAAGAAGATACTTTCCAATCTTTATACATTTTTATAAACTATGCTTCCCCCCCTTTTTTTACAATTCCTACAATTAGCATTCAAAGAATGCCATTAATCTGCTCATAACTACCAATAAAGCCAGTTTAATTAACCAGTGAAATACCCTGTATCCCTTAAGAGGTTAAAGTTCCAGATTTTTTAATTGATGGAAATAATAGTAATAATAAAAACAAGATG
Source organism: Apteryx rowi (assembly GCF_003343035.1). Lineage (NCBI taxonomy): Eukaryota > Metazoa > Chordata > Aves > Apterygiformes > Apterygidae > Apteryx > Apteryx rowi. Next base: position 1,394,994 of record NW_020447752.1, read on the forward strand.
CTTGCATTATTGCAACATGACTCCTAATAGTCTAAAGGATCCTAGAGATGGAGTGACAATGAGTATGTTTAACATACCCAGAAACGTTGCTGAAGGGCAATGCAGATACAAACAACATATGTGGCTAAATTCCACAACAGCAAATTAAATGAAAAAAAGCCATAGTAGTAGCCAGTTTAATTTATTTAACATTTTTACCAAAAAAAAAAGAACAAAAGAACTCAATACAGAATTCATCATGTTCCACAGTTTGTCATTTTTGTGAGCGTGAGTCCTTCCAAACATTGCTATTAGGATTTTATTGCTGGGCACGCCAAGCTCTGCGGCATCGCAGGTGCTGCCCGCTCCCACGGGCAGCGACGCCACGCTGCAGGAGAACCAAGTCTTTAAGGTTGGCAAACGCCTCCAATTAGGATTAGCAACTAAGAAGAACGCGTACAATTCAACTTAAACGTGAAGCGTCTTTGGAATTCTGTCACGTTGGGCTATTAAAGATGCGGACGGAAGAAGCACTTAGAGCAAAGTCCCACTCTAAAAAGCTAGCGGCTCCCTCGGCGCAGAGGTAGTCTCGCAGCAGAAGTTATTGCGGGGCGCCGTGCAGCCCCTCCACAGGATTGCTGGAAGATGCCGAGGCAGCGACCACCCGCCTCAAACGAAATTCAGTAGGCCCTGGGATTGGATGTGAATAACTAAAAAAACAAATCGAGCGACTTGGCAAATAAAAATGCTACCACGTGCCTGCAATGAACCTGGCATTTTACTGAAGTCCTCCTCTCCGCATCAGAACGGAGATACATAAATATACATGTAAGCAAAGGTTAGGGGAGAAGTCTCTTTATTCTTCCCAGTGCCAATCAAAAGTAGGAAAACCGCTCCTCTGCAGGTAACGTGTCTCATTAAAGTTATGTGCAACTCAGGTCAAAAGCACTGATCAAACTTAGTTACTACAAAATAAAGCTTCGAGCAAACCGATTGAGGTGTTCAGGGACTGCAGCTCTTTTTCAAACAAAAGGCCTTGTTGAAGTCGGGCTGTATTTCCACGTTGGCCAAGTGGACTGCTGAAGCGCACCAGGCACATCACTTGCAGTCTGTCCGCGCAGCATAGAAGTCTTTTTTTGTTGTTTTTCTTGAAAGAAACGTCAGCATCCCTCACACGCGTAGCGTGCGGCCCTGCGAAAACCTGCTGTTTCGGTTCAGGACGCAGAGATCAATCGATGAAACTAGCTTTGGCCTGAGCTTAAACCTGTTCAGTTCCTGTTCTGGAAGCTTATTACAGCCTCCAATTTTGCCCACTCGAAAAAGATTTTAGACCAATTAAGAAACGGTTAAGCCAACGAGACCAAGGTTTTTATTCCTCCGCCTGTTTAGCATAAGCTTCTAGAAGGAAGCTGCCCTCAGCTGTTGCAATTGCAGCTGAGAAACACTAGTCCTGCCCTTGTTTTCTTCCCTCCCTCGCGTTTTTCTCTGTTAAGAGGAGAGTTGTCACTTTTCGTACACAAGCAAGCGGCAAATTAGGCCAACGCCGCTCTGGGCTTCAGCGCCGCCCCTGGCAGTTTCCGTGTCCCACCCTGCGCTTGGGCCTCTCCGGGGCTGCAGGACTTTACTACTCGTGCCAACTTTGTCCGTCTCCACGCGGGGATTTCGCAGAGGACCACAGGCTGCAGCTAGCAGCACGCGACACCGCGCTTCCATTACTCCCCCACGTTCGCCGCTCRGCTCATACCGCCCCTGGAAGTAACCAGAAGCGTTTTGTTGCCGTCTGCAGCAGGACGCTTCTTGCGGCGACTCCCCGGCCCTCGGCTTTTGCAGGGCACGTAATCCCGGCAACGCCGGCACCGACGCAGCCCCTCGYGCCACCGCGAGCCCTGCGTGCCAGGCGGGCACCTTGCTGTTCAGCGCTAAGCGAGAGACAGGCAACTCAATGGATTTCTCATCCATCCCTGACTTGGACCTAAATATTTGTGTTTTTGTCTGGCAATTAAAAAAAAGCACCCTTTCCTCAAAGGTCAGGAAATTCCATTACCTCCACTTTGCGTGTTTGCACGTGACAGGAGGGCGACAGCTTTCCCAGGAAGCGTTCTGCCACGGCTGCCTCTCTTCTCCTTTCTGGAGCACTTTAAGACAGTTGATATTTAACCTGGCGAGAGCAGCCGTGCCTTTACGCTTCAGGATGGCGGGCAAGGGCGCTTGTCCATTTATTCCATTTTAGGACTCTTGCTCTCTGTAACAAAGTCTTGTTGTAGGAGCTCATTAAATACGCTGTTGGAGATACTACTAAGTGGCAGAAAACTGGAATTTTTCTAGGATTAACCTTAAGATCTGAAATGCACTGAAAAGACTAAAGAAAACCAGTATGAACATTTGAATATTTGYTTCCCTCTGATACAGGCACTGAGAAGTGAATAGTACCAGTCACTGAAACACATCAGGAACCCATTTCTCTCAACAAAAYGCATTATACGTTAAAAATACAGAATAAAAACACAGGGCATCAAAACAATCATGGAAGACAGACAACTGGTAATTCTGAAAAAAATGATGACAACATATAACATCTACAATGTACGCAGACATCCCTTGGAAGTTTTATATATGCTATATATATTTCGAAGAACACACAAACTGCCAGTATAGAAAGTTGAGAAAATAGGAATACATCTTGGGAAGGTCATGAACAAAAAAAACACAAAGAAAAACAAGTTATTTACATTCAATAATTCAGTAGCCTTTAACATCTCTATATACATAGATATTCTTTCTATATATGTACAGACAGTGATGGGATCTGAACAAAACTTATTCCAAATGCAAAAGAAAAATACAAAAACCGTTGATAATTCAATTGACAAATGTTTACAGGTTGCAGAATTTTCTTCATTTACAAAGAAAATACTTCCACACACTGACACAACAGCATCTTTGGGGAACTTATCGGTCCTTATGAGAGGTGTGCTGCTAACATCACACAGTGATTGGAAAAAAAAAATTGAAGATTTGCTGTGCAGACCAGGTTTTTAAGTGAGCTACAATTGCATTTGCTCTTCAGGCATATCTTAAGCATGGAATTGAAACTAGTTAACAGGTCAAAGTTCAGACTCTTGACCAGCTTAAAAAAAACCTAAATTTCTCTTCCCTCAATTCCCAARTCAACTTAATTAACATATATATAATATATATACTATATATATATATAGTATCTTTCCCTTCTACAGCAGGCTTCCAGGATTCCCGCAGCACAGAAATTACTACCAGCATTACGCATTTAGCTTTGGCCATGTTACCAGAGACCTCTCTCTTTTAATTTTGCATCTACTTCAGATGGCAATTTGTTGAAGCAGGTCAGCGTCCCACAAGAGACAAAACCAGGGACGGTGATCACTCTTGCCTAGCCTGGTAAGTTATGACAATTGGTCTCCTTTTTCCTCTGTGCAAGAATATTTGAATTATAGGCTGTGCTCCAAGAACATACCAAGTAGTTGTTCCTTATCCTGTCCGTAGTTTTATTTGTAGTCCTTAGTTCTTTTCTCCCCCAGATTTTATCAGTTATCATCACTTCCAGCAGCTAACGAAGAAAAACTACCTAAACAAAACTGCAGTGGCAATTCTTGCATGCAAAGTGAGCAGCACTAATGCCTCCAAGGAAACAAAATGCTATAATGTCAAGGTTTAAGGAAGAAAAAAAAAAGTCGTCATTTTTAAGCAACAAAACATGAAGACTAATTTTTTTTGATGAAAACCTTTAAGGTGTTAGAACTCTCTGGAGCCATGGATGCAGACTGGTTAGTAAATGAATGATGACGCCAAGACATTGACAGTGGCAAGTGGGAGGGAAGAGGCAAAGGAGAGCAAGTGGGCGGACTCAGTACCAGAATAGGAACAATTTCTGCAGCTCTTCGCTCTAATGATGAGGATTCCCCCTCCCCAGGGAACACAACAAGTCCATGGGAAGTGAAAAGGGTTTGAATGAACAGTATGCACTACAAGCCCCTTGAAAAAGAGGTGTGGTTTGGTTACCAGTACAGAGAATATTGAATATTTGCTCAACGCAAAGTTAGCACAATAGGCTGAGAAGAGCACTTTGGAACTGAAGTATATTGAAATAGCCACTTGCTGCAAAATTACTATTTGTGAGTCTACTACTACTAGAACCAATTTACTGAAGATTAAGGTCCAACACACTACATTACAGTCTGAGGGTAGAAGTTTCTATGCTCATTTAAAAAAAGAATGAAGATCATCCACATAGCTTGCTGTTACTAGTAAGCTAGTGCACAATCTGTTGCAACAGTAACCTGCCAAGGTACTTCTTAAAATCTCCTTACTTTTCCCGGTCCAGATGCCAAATAATCCCCAATGGTGGGCACAACACAGGAGTATCCTCACCCACACACTGTTTCGGGTCTACGCTCTTCCATGGTGTAGGTCAGCTCCTACTGATAYCACACAGCATTCAGGTGAGCCTCCCTTTACTACCAGAGAATTATTAAAAGRAGGAGGAGAAAGAAAGGAGACAGACAAGACACCTACCACCTGCATCACAAGTACTATCCAGAACTACAGCAGCCGCTACAGCAATAGCAAGCATGCCAGCTTATTCTGGAACTGTATTTCCATTTAGTCATAAGTGTGTGTGTGGGGGGAAACATCGTCCCCTTGACCATTTCAGACTGCCGAGTCGAGGAAAGCAGGCAGACTTCCTTCCCCCACAACCCCGAGCTCTGTTATTGCCCTAGAGTGCTGGCACAGGCAGCGTTAACCAACCTACAGGCAAAATAATCTATGCAGTGGAGCTCACTCCAGCCTGAAGTCATGGAACTTCTGGCCCCAGTTACTCATGGAAAAGCTCTCTGACACTTGAATCTGGCTCACTGAATGTTTACAGAAGTGACACGTGCTGCAATGGATTATTGCACCGAGTCTGACAGGAGAATCTTACTTAACATATGCATCAAGGTTTAACACAGTTTATTCCTTGCCTCATTAACCAGTTGAAGTACTTGGACTGCGAGACAGAAGCCTGGTTAAAGCAGACTGGAACATGCCAAGTCCTGTTGAATTCCAATTGTACAAACTTGTTAGTTTTTTTGGAATACAGTGATTGCCTAAACAAGACTCCACTTCTTGTTAGTACAATAACTTTTATTTGACATCTACAAGATTGTTATCTTGTAGTTTTTTGGACAGGTTTATACAATCTCAATTTTTCAATAGTGCAACCTGTGCAAGCAAGAAATGACAAACATTGTCCTTCACTTTCTTATAAACATCTACTATTATAGGCAAAACAAAACTTACCCATATTATAGATAAGTGACTATTCACATTTGTACATTACAATTTCTTTTAAACAGCTCCAGATAAACTCTACAATGTCTTACAACATATTAAACAGTATTCAAGTTACTGGGTAACAGAAACAGCACATACAGCGGAACCCTCAAGTGTTTCCCATTCTCTAATTTACAGCTCAAGTAAGGTTTCATCTTACAAGTGACAAATTAAATTACATTAATGAAGTAAAAAATATAAGATTGTATGCGAGATGGAAGTGAATTTGCACTTAAGTTTCCATAACCACCTCAGATTAAGGAAATGCTTCAATTTAAGGAAAACAGGCATCCAGCCATCTTTGCAGTACACATCAGGAATACCATTAATACATTAAAAAATGAACTAATTTTAATTTAAGATGTTTATCACAAAAAGAACATGTTGTAGACTCAAATATATAACCCCCAGGAGAGAACCAGAAAAAAATGCAACACCTGGGTATAAACACTATAAAAATGCAATAACCAATGCTGTACAACTAAGATTGTGTTTCTCTCTGAATTCCTGTCGTGTGTTTATCCTGTCCATGCCCGTTTCCAAAGACATGCACTGTCAAACAGAAACTGGGAAGGAACCTGAATGCATGATGTGCAACCTCTAGGTTTCATGCTTTTATAAACTTATAAATTGAAGAGAAAAACCCAATATATATTTTCTATATATATACTCAATACATGCATTCAAGGATATCTCCCACAGCAATGGCATTGATGCACTGCGTTAAACCCTGAGCACTGTATGACAAGAGAAAAATAAAGCCTGCTTGGGGATTTTCAAGCATTTTCAAACAAATTGTGGTTTGTAGCTTAAAAGGCCAAAAGTAAAAGCAAACAGGAAGCACTACAGAGAGCATAAGGAAAGACAGATGCACCACCATAAACAACTGCTGGCTTTCAGTTCTACCAACCTTTTTAGATCTCTTTATTCCCAAAGTATTTGAGAGCACACAACTGAACTGAAAAAGTTATATTTCTTTGGAATCTGTCCCTGATTTTTATGCAAGTGATATGCTTTTACAGCCTTTTCCTCAAACACCAAAGTCAACACCTGTAGTATGTCCTCTTATGCATTGTTGAAATTAGTGATACTTTGTGGGTGATGCTGCTGCCATATCTGCTGCTGTTGTACTGCAAGCTGTTGAGACTGGTCTGACGTTGACAGGAGGTTTACGAGGGGCGATACACAATTTGCAGGAATGATCAAACCTGAAAACAGCAACAAATCAGTTGTGTTTCATAAGCATGCAAACAATTTGTTTATTAAAACCTCAGGCTGATGATTCCGGCATTTAATTTACACAATAGTCAATACTGACAATTTCCATGACAAGTCTAATCAAGCACAACTACAAATTCTGCTTCTAAATAAGAGATTTATCTTCACAAGTCATTAGATTCTTTAGGTCATGAAGTAGCAGAAAGAAGTTGTAATTTTCTCTCAAAGACTGTTTTATTCTTGTGTTACCCACTGCAACATTAAGACCAGAAGTCAGCTATTTTTTGCTTTTCTAATTTGACAGAAGTTACAAGAGCATAAAAGTTTACAGGTAGGGAGGAAGAGACCCTGAAACACCTTGTTTCAGCATCCTGATGACACTGGAGTAGGAGCTGCCATGACCCTACACATGACAAGATTACATGTTTAAAAACATTTTTTCCAGCAGAAAAGCAAGGACGGATGTAATAATCTCTAAATTATTCTAGATTAGTGGCTACATGTGACTTTCAATAGCTTAAAAAACATTAAGGTGAGCATTTTAAGGGCTTACTATTCTTTGCCAAAAGTGAGAAACAGTGAGAGTCCTTCTGGTTTCAAAGGTAGCTTGTCTGGAATAGGCTAAGTATGACTTGAATACAACTTGAATATGAGCTGAGAGAACAAGCATTCCAAAGCCTGGCTGAAGGAGATTCTTCCTTCTTTAACCTGACTCTAAAAAATGTTTGCACTACAAATAGAGATTTTAACATTTGTACTCCTGCCCTCCCCCCAAAACATACACACACAGACAAACCTTTTCTCTCCTAAGCATAGAGTCTCCTACACAAGACTCAACATGGAATGACTTGCAAGTTACAACTCCCTTCCACCCCTATTGGAATTAAAGGAGCAGACAAGCCACTTACCTACGATCCTCTGCCCATCTTCTGTTCTTAGACGAACTATTTGCATTTTCACATTTGTACCACTGACAGAGGCTAGAACGCCTTCTACTTTTGTCCAGACGCTCAATACTGAACCACACAAGACATAGTAAGTTCGACAGCGGAGTCCCACTTCACAAACTAACCCCAAGCCTGCCTTCTTACAATTGCCTCTCCTAGAGGAGGAGAAAAARGAAAAAGAGAAGGTCAGAAGAACGCTGCAGACAAAAGGTATCCAGTTCAGTTTAAAATGAGACAAAGTTATTTCACAWGTATTCAATAGAGTCCAGACTGAGTGCTCCAAGTACACAATAAGGTGAAGGTACTTTATCCACAGCCACAAAATACCTCTCTAATGTGAAAGCTTTAGAGAAGTGTTAGCCTACTTAGGATCACATCTTCAAAATGAASAGACAGAACTCTAAGCCAAAGATACCACTGGTTTAAGTCATCTGAAAACCTCACCAGTTTCTTATGTAACAGAGACTGTCTGATCAGTAAATTTCACTCTGGTACTAACTTGAAATTTCAACCAGTTGGGCTGTTCCTCAGGAAGTAAGACACCAGCTGCTGAGTTTTCAGAGACACTTAGGAGAGGCAGTGCAAGAGCACCTGTTTCTGAACATCTGATCTCTGCATGAAGCTTAAGCATAACTATTTTTTCCTCAAATAATAGCTCAACTATGCTACCACAAAAACAGATCAATCAAGCCAGTTACCAAAGCACAAGCTACTCCTGGATCACTATACTTCTACTGGAGTGAAATTTAAACATCAGAACTCATAATATATTAGAACTTTAAGAGCAAGTGCATAGCTTAATGTTTCCATGCAAAGGATGGGGCTTACTTGTTTGACTGATCATGGGACTTAACTTTTCTTAAGTGAGAAATATGAGATTTCACAGGACTTATAGAAAACAGACAGAAATGATAAATTAAACTGTTTACCTAAACTGTTTTAAAGCACCTGTGTGGATACAAATACTTACCAATAAGCATGGGTGCAGGTATCCGCAGAAGAATTGTACTGCTCTAACCAGTGTGGCAGAGCATCTTCAGAAGGTACCTGAAAAAGTTTTGTTTTGTTGTTGGTGAGTTTTTTTTTTGGGGGGGGGGGGAGGATGGGGAGGGAGGAAGAATGGGGGTGTGTGACAAAAAACAACACATCAAGACTTGCATAGCAAAAAAMCAAACAACATCCCCCTCACCCCCCACAATTTGGTCATTACTATAAGATATATAATTTCAGGCTATCCAACAGAAATGGAATCTCAGCTAAGGACGAGCAAAATGCTTGAACAGAGCAGAACCTCAACAACATCATCAGAATCTCAGAACTTTTCCAGTAATCAACCTGATCTCAGAGTTCTTTGTCAAGTTTTTATGAATTCAACAACATTAAGTTGTTTTAACAGCAATATTGGGCATATTACCAGCCTCTAAACAAAATAATCCACTGCAGTATTCCAGAAAACACTAGCAGCAAGCAGCTAAGCCTTCAGAATTGTTGMTTAGAATACACTGTACATCACTGCTTTAAGAGCTTGCTTGCACATCTTACAGAAGTTTGGCTTTCCCTTGCTAGACCCTGAAAATCCATACATTTAATTTCATTTTCTTCTAAATTTAAAACTAGCATAATTTTAAAGATTACCTTCTTATATTTCTTTTTCAGGTCTGCACATGTTTCTAATTTGAGTTGTTTCCCTGTATTTGGTCTGTACACTAAAAAAAGCTTCTTTTTAGGATTCACTTCTTTTACTAGAATAGCAGTTTTCTTATTATTTCTTATCTGGAAAAAAAAAATCCAAGAAATTTTTAAGTTTAAACATGCTGACAGTATCTTCCTTAAGTGATTCTGTACTGTGTTCTTTATAGATTAATGGTGCATGTGTATAAATAATAAAAGAAATTGTAGTGAGAATAGCTTTAGAAGACAGTACCACTAATCTCCACCAGCATCTCGAGTTTCCCTTATAATGAAAGCAACTGCTGTCTTGATGCATGTTTAAATAAAAGCTATTCATTTAGGCTCACAGTTCCATCAGCAAATTCTGAGCAATTAAAAATTAAGAGCTTCATACTAAGAGTTGGAAACAAAATTAAYATTAATCCTAAAATAAGATCGAAAGCATTTTTACAAAACTGAACAATGATTTTAATTTCTATGTTACATTTTTCAGAGGATACAGCTTATTTGGACAGCCCTAAAACAAGTTAACTGAACATACTCTAAGAGATGTACAGAAACGTTACCTGTAGTGATAAATAAAATCCATCATCTGGTCCTGTCTGTTCTGCCCAGATCTTAGTTGCTTCCTCCCAAGACATTCCTCTCTCTACACTGATCTAGAAGAGAACCACACAGGRATATTTAAATGAGAGCATGCTTTGGAACAGTTATCAAAATAGAAACAGAACAAAGTAGAAAAAGATATTGCCCAAAGGCATAGAACCCACCCCTTGCTCAATAAAACATGTAAGCTTAGCTCACTGCAGTGTTTTAAGACCTTAACAGCAACCAAAARCTTATCAGTACAAAGACAACAGAGGATTAACTTACTGTGTATAGTTCTACATGTCCAGAGGTAGAATATCCTGGAGTTAGAAACTTCTTCACATCTGCCTTCCTTACTTTTTCATCCCCAGAGCCCAAATCTTAAAAGGAAAGGATAGAGTTATTCTGCTTCTTTTCTCTTATATAAGTACAAGAATACTGGGAAATTGATTTACTCACCTAAGATGCCCATATCGTATCTCCCATTCTTTTTAGCATTTTGAATAACTGCATTTAGCGTGTCRGAAAAATACTGGAATAAAGCATTCTGCTGATGTACTTCCATACCAAGAATTCTATTCAGAAATTTTCCTATGTTGTTATAATCTTCAAGGAAAAAAAGAAAGTGCATCAGGTCAAAGGTTAAATTTAATGAAAACAAGCTTTCAAAGGGTCTCAAAAATAATATTTAAGTCCYGTCTCTCAGGAGCAAGGAAAACATTCAGAGTTCTCCAAAAAAGTAGTTTTTGTTTGTTTGTTTTAAAAATAGTTACAGCTTCAATTCTCATGTTTAGGAATCCACTACCATGATTTACAAGAGGACAAGTGATTTTTTCTTAGTGACGCTCTAAAGATGCACAAAAAAACAGATACCTTTATCAAGTGTTAGAATTCCAGATCTGTCTTCTACATTTATCAGGCCTACACCAATCAATCCCTGGCGAACATCTAAGAAAAGGAAAAATGTTAGAGATCAAAGTTTCTTCACCATCTTTAAAAAAAAAAAAAAAAAAAATATAACCCCCCCCCCACAAACAAGTAACAGCTTCTTCAGCAATCTTGTTTCAAGATTGAACTCCAGAATTTGACTGCACCCCTCCACCCTGCCAAACACTTGTGATTTTTACCTAACACACTGATAAACAAAACGGAACCTTGCTTTGTCCTTCCACAAAATAACAAAAACAAAAAGAAAACACAACCCCCACCCCCCCAAACACAGGTAAGGAAAACTACTAATGGCACTATACATGAACCCATAGGAGAATGGGATAGAATTGAGATATTACAACAGATAATGGGAAAATTAAGTTAGAGAACCGTATGTAATACTCTGGCCAAACARATACACAGAAGAAACTCTTGTATTCCCTTCAGGTCATGACAGCTGTCAAAGTGACTAATCTAGACTTACCACTGCTTCAACTCACTTCAAACAGTCAGTGTGCAGAACTTGCCTTAAATTGAGAGAGTTTACATACCTTGTTTCATACCTGAATTTCAACATTCAGTGCAGTGCATAGGAATTACACCCAGTGAGTACTGACTTGAGCCAGCTAACTGGTTTAAAAAAGTAACAATACTTCCTACCACCAAAATTATTTGCATTTTACATACTGAAGAATGATCAAAAAGTAGTGATTGCATCCAGTGAATTATACTTACCTTTAAAGAAGTCTCCAGGAAAATCAGGAGGTGGCGAGACCATTGGGGAGTCTAAGTTCACAATGGATTTCATAACAATCTCTAAAGCATTTCTTCCATACTGCATAAGAAAGAGAAAGTTGCTCTAACAATGTGTTCCAGTGTTTGTGCTCAGCCCCAAGCATGCATGGGTCAACAAGCACTTTTAATTCATAGTAAACTACTACTCTCTACTATTTAACAGTAAAATGGGGGAATTGCTTACTAGTTTTTCAGTTATAAACTACATTRTATATGAACAGCACAGTTTTAATTTCTAACTATAATTGCTAAATTCATCTTAATTGTGACTGAAAGGACACATACCATATGCTTAGGACTTGGATTTTTAGCAAATACAGAGATAGATTTATACATAGAATTGTGCTTTCATTGACTTCACAAACAAGAATAGGATTATTTTCTGGCTAACAAAAAAAAAGTCTATCATAAAAGTTATACAGTTAAGAGAAAAAAAGTAAAACAACTCATTGGAGATTGAAGAAGCATTTCTTCCATGGGCCATTTATGGAATAAGCACTACAGCATGAACTTTAATTCAGACAGAAATGGAACCATCATCACCTTGTTGTCAAAATTGAATCTGCTGAGGTCTCGAGTTTCTGTAGCCCGTCTGTCACCATGAGTGAGGGCTCCCTGTTAAGACACACCTTTGTAATTAAATCAAATTAAAAAAAAAGAAGAAGAATTTTTAAGTTGTATTTTTTCAAATGAAGGATCAGATTTCTTGAAACAGTCTTACCAAACTCTCCAGTCTTTTTGCAACTATAGATGCAAATCTTTGCTCTCCTGCCAACTCAGAAATTAGGAACACATACTCTGGAGCAGTCACTTGGTTGGATCTATGAGTTCTTCCTGGATAATTAAGTAGAAGCACATTTATTAAATAAATCCCACTTCACTGAACATTTCTAATAAAGCATAACATCTCCAAATTGTGGACAGTAAAGAAATAGCTAGAACTTAATCCTGCTGAAAATAAAAGTTTCTGCTGTAAATACTGCAATAGAAATGTGTACACAGATACTCTAGATTTGTGGCAACTTCATACAGAGGCTTGATAAACACAGAACTATTCCGTTAAGCTGCAGTGTAAATTTTTGTTCACTAGGTTTCTTTCAAAATTTTAGAAGCTACTAGCTATGGCTACAGACACAGCTAATCCTGCCTTGGGTAAAGGAGATTGGAAAGGTCCTTAAGAGGTTAGTCAGTCAATCTTATCTTTCATGAATTAGCAGCAAGTTCAGTCCCACTGAATTTGCTGGGGAAAAGATTAAAAGAAAACATTATTTACCAAACTGCTGTATTGCTCTATCCGCGCTCCACGGCAACTCCAGAGTCATATGAACTCTTCGCCTCTGATTCTTAGCTCTACGATCTGCTTGCAATGAGATACCAGAGCTGGCAGCCTCCGAGATTATGGCTATGTTCTTTTATTAAGAAAGAAATTGCTAATTAGCACTAAATCCAATATCAAGTTTCAGTTTAAAAACAAAAAAAAAATCTAATTTCAGAATTACTACTAATATTGGTCTGGAATACTATCACTATCATGCGGTCTTACTATCTCAAGAAGGGTTTAGGGCAGGGGGGGAGGATGTTTCTCTTTATCAAAGTTAGAAATGCTAACAGAGAAAGGAGTGGGCTTCACTTTTCAGCAACACCCTTCTGCGCAAATGGGGAAGGGCAATATGCTGCAGTCTTGCCATTCCAAAGGGCAGGTTTCTCTGATGTTGGCCTGCACTTCAGAAAGAAAAGGGGAGGGACAGAAGAGACTTGCTGTGATAGCAACTGACAGAGGACAAAAATTATTGCTAATGCTGTACATGAAAAAAWGATACGGCCATTCTTGTCTGTGAATGTATTTGCCTTGAAAGAATGCAAGTGTTTGGACYGCGTGCAAGAGGAACATGAGTATTTCCCCTGAAGCGTAGTAACAGACCAAAGAAGTTCCATGCAACAGCTACATTGACTTGATTTGCCCTCTTGCGGTAACATATCCCAAATGAACCACAGGCAAGGAAAGCAAACAAACAAAAACAAAACAAGACGAAAAACCCAAACCAAACTTTCATCAGCTTCAATTCTACCATTATTCCACTTAGTATTTTCCTTTCAGAGTGTGTTTTAGAGGATAAAAGCTACCAGTCTTGGCAGCATTACTTCTCTCAATCCTTGTTAAGGTAAACACCTCACATTCTTTCCTCTTCAGCCTCTCACTGAATTTTTCTCCCACTCATACCAAGTCAGGCAGTGTTTTTCCCCTTCTSTCAATTTTGTCACTTCCTCTTGGTGGCAGAAGTACACAGTAATCCAGAGAAAGGAATCAGAAAGACATGGAGAGTTTAACTGCCTTTTAAACATATGCTATTTTGTTACAACACTATTTTGAAGGATTTAAGTTTGGTACACACATGCACCCACTTCAAGAAGAAATGGGTCAAAACCTAAAAGTTAGCTTCCTCACCCACCTGAACTACAGTTTGACCTTTAAAGCATGCTGCAACCAYATGCTAGATAGGCCTACTGAATTATGGGTTTGAAGAACAAAATACACAGTAGTGAATAGCAAATCCTTTCTACCTAGCACTTGCTTCTTGTACTCAAGAAGTCACTGTGAGATAATGGTAGAGTCACAACCTGAATAACTTAAGCCGTCAGTCCATGTTACTATGTCATCTGGCAAGTTCTTCCAAACTGCGCCTCTAAGAATTACCTTATCTCCATCCATGAACCTCTGCTTTTCTGTGATGTTAAGAATTTCAACAGGCACATCAAGTTCAGATCTTGACTCATAAGATATGCTGCCATCATCATTGCTTACAACTCTCCCTTTGCGGCCTGTCATCTTCAAAGTAAGAGGGAATACAARGTCATTATGGCAATGCCAAAATTATTACACAGGCAAGACTGTCAAGCAACAGAACCATACACCAACCTCAAAATACAAGTCAGAGTCAGTAATTTACTCCAAGTACAAAACTACCTGGATTATTTTTGATTGATGCTATAATCTGCTATGTGGAACACTTATTTAGAAGTAACTCAGGGAATCAAAAGTACAACAAAAAGCATATCTATGTAGAAGTGACACTGTAGCATACTAGCAGAGTTTTGTATGCTACTGCAGTAATCAAGTCTTGARCTGAAAAGTCTAATGCCTATTAAAGCACAGAAGGCTGTCAAATAGTAACAGCTTACTATTTTATTCCTGAGAACAGGGACATAAAAAAGCTTACAACTTTAACTGACACTAGGAGTACTAAGAAAATAAGCTAAAATGGCAGCAAGGTTGTCACCAATTTTAACAGGGTCTTTTAAATCGTGATGTTTGATTTACACAGGTAGCTTATTAGAGATATGTTTCTATAATTATTGAGGAAAAAATCACTCATCAGGCTTTTCACAAATGCATTTTTATTATACAAGTTAACTTCTGCTGCCTAGGAAGATGAAGTAACACTGCTTCAACTCTCATATACACCAGCTTTAAAAACTGACTACAACTAGTTAGAACAATATGTAGTAGACAAGGAAAAACAGAAACTAGCACTATTTACCTAATAAGAAACTATCACCAGAGATTCCTGAACATTTACCTATTCAGAGCTCTTATCTGTATCCTAATACAATCTTCAACTTTCTCCTTAATTCAGAGGCATTCAGTGTTAGAGCYCTGTATTCTCATACTTGTGAGATTACTCTTCAAGGTTGATAAACAAATTCTCTTTAATATATAGTTTGGTCATACATAACCTTGAAAAAGAATGACAACACTGACTTACTGCAGCTAGTAGGTAATATGCAGTAGAGAAAAAATAGCAAGTTTCTCTAAATATGAGCATCAACCCACCTCTGCAACATTYTCAGGACCACCAAGTTCATCTATAAGCTCATCCAGTGTATTAGGTGGAAGATCTTCAGCCAACTTTTCCAGTTTATCAAGCAGTTCTTTTTTCATTTGTTGGGCCCTTTCAACAGCATCCTGACTTGTTACAAAGCTGCTGTTCGTATTACTGTTTGCTGAAATTTAAAAGAAACTAAAAATTAAGTGTTCACTGCCTAATTGCTAAGAAAGTGAATCAACTCTAAAGAAACTTCTTCTTACCTGATGTGTTGGTACTAGAAGTGGTGGTACCAACAGTGGAAGTAAAACAGCTAGGTCGTTTTGATCCAAGACCAGAAGCTAATAAGGCACTTTGAATAGAATCTGGGTCTATACTTTTCTTCTTTTTCTTTTCTTTATTTTTCTTATGGTCTTTTCTAATTAGCCAGGGATCTGAAGTTAAATAAGATATTTTCAAAACATTTCAAGCATTTATTAAATGGCTCATCCTTTCCTTTAAGAAGTATTCTCTCATTACAAAAGCTGACTAGTCAGAACTTTAGTGCATAAAATCTACTTAAGRAAGCTGCAAATCAACATTCTAGAAATAATCTCAGTCTCATTAAACTTCCAACTATCTACTTATGATATACAGTCTTTTATTTTTGGCTCACTGAAATGCTTTAAGACTTTGTGCCTAATATTTGCAAGTACAGTTACATACTTGACGGAACAAGCTGCCTTACCATCTTCATCATCTTCACTGGATTCATCTCTAAATGGGTTGAAGTCATCGTCGTCTCCAGAACTCAAAAATTTGGAGCTCTCATTGTCACTTTCTTCGTTGTCTGAAGCATCTGACTCACTTTCACTCTCATCAGAGCTGCTACCTGCAAGGCCACCTGTTTTACGAGCTTTTTTGGCTTCTCTGGTTATTTCTTCACCTAATTTCACCACAACCACCCCAGGAGAAAGAAAGAAAAAAAAAAGAAAAAGCTGGTTTAGACCTTCTAGCCTACTTTTGAGARCTGTTTTACTACTACTGCATACTAGTGGAAAAATGTTCAGCTTCTAAAAATAGAACTGCTTTAGCACAACTTAAAAACATTTTTTTAAGAAATCTAATCTAAGCCTTCAGTAAGCCCTCTCTCTCAACATACCTGGTTTCTCCCATTGCTTTTATAATCACCTATTTTTGGGAAAAAAGGATATCATCAGGTATGTGTGTGTAGGGGAAGGGGGCAGTGTTTCGGCTTTTCTTTACTCGGCCTCTTAAAAAGAGAGCAATTGGCTTCACCGTTTCCAGAAAGTGGGCTGACACATGCAAGTCACTTTGGGATAAAGTCCTACACTAGTCACTTTGGGATAAAGTCCTACACTAGTCACTTTGGGATAAAGTCCTACACTAGTCACTTTGGGATAAAGTCCTACACTACATCAGCCCAATGTTTTGTCTAAAAAGAAGTAACTAGAATTTGCAGGTTATATTACCTCAGCAGCCGATTTAAAAACTAACAGAAGCCTGTAATATAAGTCTTGGACTTATAACACATGCTCTTTCATGAAYGCTGGTATTGATATTTACACCTCCATATTTTTCTAGAGTTCTCTTCCAGGCAGTTCTAAAGTTACCATTTTCTCTATGGCATTAGCGTAAATAACTTAAACATTACCTTTCCGTTTCTTTATTTTGTTTTCCTTGCAAGGACTGTCTCTAGGTGAATTGTTATTACTTTGAGCAGTCAAGTCAATTCCCAACAAGCTAAACAGCTTCTTCCTGTCAGGAGCTGGAAAGTGCTTTTCAATGAGAGACTGGAATACTCCTCTGTTTAAGRAGAAAAAGTGTTCTTCAGTCCAATTTGCATTTATTTAAAGTAGAAACTTGTAACATTTTAACAGCTTGCTTGACTTCTCTGAAGAATTATTCCTTGTGAATGCCATTAYAGAAGTACCCTGGATAATTATCACCTATATTACTGTGTTTGTCACCCTCTTAAAAGCAATAGGAGACATTTACTTTACAGCACTGTTACATATAACTTGTTAAAATTCATATTTAGCAGTTTAAAACGTYGGGTTTGGTATCTAGTGTAATTGTTACTGCCACTTTCTTATTGCTCAAGGTTTAGTATTATTTTAACTTAATCTGCCACTTAAATCTTCAGCAAGGTATTCTCATGGTCAGATCCAGCTCATCCGATTAAAATAACCAAAGTCAGGGTTGTAACCGATTTTGGTGCAAATGCAGCATACAAGTCTTTCTCTCCCCCTTAAGTTTCAGTAGAACAGTACAAGCTGTTCACACTTGAGAACATCATGTAACATGGCACAAGCAGAACTAGTAACCAGCCAGTGGTTCACGTGAGCAGTACTATCAGATTTTATGTACAGGAAGCTTAAGCGAAGGACACAGGTACCAAAGAAAATCCAGTTTCCTGAGATTTGGTGCATCCTTTGCATGCGAAAGCACAAATTACTACATGCATTAYGCTGCATTCAGAAGGCTGTTTCAGAAAGGACAGTTCCGAAACTTCAAGCCTTACTTTGCTGTAGAAACAAAGTCATTCAGTTCACCACCACCTTCCTCCAAAGCTTCTAATGTCCTTGCTTCTCCTGTTGACTGTAGTCCAATAACAACACACTGAAGGACAAATGAATACAAGATATTGTCACTGAGATTAACTTGTAAATTTATTTTCTGCCTGCATTTCTGCTCATTAAATAGCTTCAACGCCAGAAAATACAAAAGCATGCTACTACTATACCTTTGAAAATATTTGTTATAAACAAAAAGTCTAGTAACCCTACATTTCAGAAAAAATACTTATTAACTTATTATTTAAAAGGTCTTCACCAACTTACTTTTCCATTCTTGATTTCTTCTCGAGCTAGTTGTACCACCCTCTTCACTTTAGATGCTATGCAAAGGTACTTGAAAAACCTCTGATGGGCTGACCAAAACTGACCCCACATGGACTTCTTCATTCGTTGTTCTGCATCAATAAGATCAGCTGCTTGTTGAAACCTCTCTCTGGCACTAACCCACTGAAGAAGAGAGTGTTAATTGTTTTACATGTTGCATTTCAAGGCTAAACAGATATAAAGTCCAAAGTAAGATAGAAGCAAAGTTTACAAGTTAGCATCATGTGGGACTGCAAGTCAAGGAATCTCATCATATATCAAAGCTCACAATAAAGAAAACAGCAGCTATGTCTCATTATGAGAGTAATTATGTTTTTAACTTAATGAAAAGCAGATACATTTACATTACTACCAAAGCAAGCATACACAGTATTTTCTAATTATCTAGTTTCTCCATTAATACACTCAGGCTAAGAAATGAAAAAGATCTGCCCATAATTAAGTACAAGCAGATACCAAAAAGAAAAAACCCACCGCCTTCAATTTGAGAAGAGCATTTCGCTATACCTTTTAAACTTGTCTAAGACAAGAACATTAAAGCCAGGTTTCTGCATGAGATTAGGTAAAGTAAGTTTTGGACACAAGTTTATGAATATTGCTTAAAAGAGTCAGTAAAGTGAAATGCTGTTTGAAAGCTGATGTTATACCTGCCTGAAAGATAAGTTTTCATTATTGCAGCTATGCAACAAATACTGAGTCATGCTTAAGTACCTGTTAAGCAGTTAAAGAGCCTGCTCGTTTTAGTCTACGTTCAAAGGAATAAATACTTTCTATTAAATACACTAATGATACTGTACAAGAGAAYGTGCTCTCAGGAAAAGTATATGGGCAAAACAAGTAAGAACAACATGAAAAAGATAACCAGCAGGAGAATAACTGAAAATAAAACGAAAAAAGGGAGGGGGRAGCCATAGCTTGGATGCTTTGGATTTGATCTGTTGTATAGGTAGAATTTCCACCCTGTACTGTTTAATCAACAAGCACATACTCAACCATTATATTCTAATGAAGAAGTGTGTGCAGTCTGTCTAGTGCCTAGTCAAGTTTTACAGCTTGTTTTCAGCTTGGTTCCCTAAAGCAGAATCAGAAGGACTGGAGGGGTCAAATATGACCAACAGGTGAACAGCTTTATCTTAGGCTACCACAATCCAGGTCCCTGAAGCACTGCTAGKAGTCAGTGGGTCTGGCAGACATTGGAAGATACCCCAAACTAAACTTTTTATGGCCCAGAATAAAAACAAAAAGCTCATGCCAAAGTCTTAAACAGAGACAACTTTACACTAAGATGAAACAAGTAGGGGCCATTTCTGTCTTTCACAGAAATCACAACACTACATGCAACTTCAAGAGCATTTGAGTTTAAACCAAGTAAATTCAACTTCTCACAGTTCAAGATAGGAAGTGAATTTAAAAAGGCATTCTTACCAGTTTCACAGATTTATTGTACATTTTAACATAGTCCTGTGAAAGCAGAACTTCGTCAATTTTGAAAGTTACACCTGAAAAACTCAACTGTCTTGCTATGTACATTCCTCGCAGTTTCATATCCATAGCAACTATTTCCATGGCACCAACACCCCTAAAATAAAGGAACAAGTCAAGTCAATATTAGCATTTTCAAAAGCAAGAACTTGTTAGAAAAAGCTCAAGTGCTTTAGAAGTAAATAGCATGCTTACAGATGAGAAGAAATATATTTTCAAAACCATTAATGCTATTCAGTTAAACACACTGAATCAGGTGGTCTTGAAGTTTAGCCTCCATACAAAACCATATCCCTGCCTCATGAGCATTAACTACAGCCCAACACATAAGAACACTCAAACAGTACTTTTTCTGAGTGAGCTAACATGCATTAGGAGATAATATCTTACAAAATGTAATTGGATAATGAAGTTGATCTAAATATATGAAAAACCTTGTATTGCAGTTTTATGAACTTCACTGGGTATTTAAAATAGGGTACAGGTTGTATTAAGTTATTCAGATTTACGCCAAGTGAAAAATAATTAAACTGGTAGGTAAGTAAGTTCTCTTCAACAGCAACAAACCTTTAGCAATACCTTGAGAGCAGAGAAGTCAACTGCAAAGCTAACCTACTCACAAGCTTGGGCCTGTARTTTCATTATTGCTCATTTGATATGTACTCAGTAATGAAGTGGAGGCTACACTTGCACAGTCTAGAAAAACCATGCATCATGTAGATGGTATGCGAGAAGATGCATACTAAGCTCTACTGTAGCATTCTGAAGTGTTCAAAATCCTTCAGGCCCACAAAACAGAATATATTAAAACGCTCACCTACCAAAGAATGCAGCAGTGGCATTTTCTATTGAACTCTCAGGTTTAGTTTTCTTTACAAGTTCTGAAATATGAAGCACCTTTCTAACTTACAAGTCTGCACAGCATAAGCAACAGAATACATAATTTCTCTGAACTGGATTCTTAYGCCAGAAAGTATAAGAACATGTCTTCTCCCTGCTAAACTGCATAAGCTGAATGCATAAATATTAAAAGGGCTTCTGCTTATAACGAGATGTTGACTGTACTGAGCACATACAGCATGTTTCCATGCTGATCAGCAAAACATTTTCAATCTTATAACACCCACACTTTAGAAGGGCTATTTCCCCAGTCAACTTCTAACACTCACAAAATCTTCTGTGAACGAGGGAAAAGATTTTTTTGGGGGGGGGGGCTAGATTTAGAAGCTAGAGGCAGAAAGTTTTAGTATGACAAGATGAGTTTGCAGAGGACTATGAGYGAGTGAAGACAAAGGAACTGGAAAGCAGAGTCAATCACAACCATATGCGCTATTGCTAGAGCTCTTTAAAATATTACCTTCTTTCAACAGCCTGAATAAAGTCACTGAATTCCCTAAATGGAGTTCCTTCACCCCATATTCCAAGGCGGTTCATATATGCCATATTTCTTGGCTCAGACGCACCTAAGAGAAGAACACAGTCTATACCAATGCCACTAAAAGCATACAGACATTTAATGCAAACCAAGTAGTACATACCTGTGGCACTAGCATAAACAACCCTAGCTTTTGGAAGTTTATTCTGAAGTTCCAACACAGCCAGACCTGTTTTTGTTGGTTTTGATGAACCAACAGGACACAAATTCTTAGCTTTATGACACTCATCAAATACAATCTGAACCTTAATTAAGGAAGAACACACTTTTTTTAAAGCTAATTGCTAGTGTCAGAGCATGCAYACAATCCATTACTGTCATGAATAATGATACATAAAAATAACAGCAAATAAGACTATCTTTAAAGATGTAAACTTAAATAACAATTCAGTTATGATCAGCTGAACTCAAGATAAAGGATACAACTCCATCAAAGTCTTCACCACACCAATGAAGAAGTTGCTTTAATCTGGTTTTGTATTTACCACCAGACTGACTTTCACCAATAAGAGAAGAATAGGTGGCAAAAATGACACCCTTCTTCACACTTCCATTATGTTTCGAAGAAATTTTTCCATACTTGAACTGCAATAAAAAGAAAAGAAATATTACAGAAATTATTTGAAATAGATCCCTCCTCAGATCTATCTACCTACTATAGGATTAAGGCAAGRTGGTGATCTCAGCCTTGAAGTTTGTACTCTTTAAACTCCCTGGATCCCTAGGTCATGACTAGGGCATAGCTGGCATGTGGAARTTTGGTTAAGAGGTTATATGGGCTGTGCTTAAGAAGACTAGATCTGAGGTCTCTAAAGATTAACAGTCAAGTTCTTCAACTACACAGTTTGCTTAAGTTAAATACAACTAACATTTAAGTTTCAATGCATCACTTAGAACTAATAGGTCAAATGTATTTATAGTTGCTACTGTAAATGACAATTTCTAGAAGCTTTGTGAAGTCTTAGTGTTCTTGCTTTGTTTTAGAAACTTAAAATTAACTTTAAATTCAGACAGTGAATTCAACCAGTAATCACTCTGCATTTTATATTAATGGCTAACTACACACAGATGCAATCTCTGAAAATAACTTCACATGCTACTGCTATTTGAATAATAGACTTTCTTGGCATTTATTAAAGTATTACACTCAGTACATATAAAATGAGCACTGGGGATGGTGGGATAAAAAAATGCCAAAGTCTACAAGATTCAAGGTGTATTTCAACTTCTAGAAAATATTGTACTCGGTAATGTCAGTATTGGCTTGAAGACTAATGTTTCAAAAAAACAAAAAAAACAAAAAAACCACCCAACACGCTAAGAGTTAATCCTACAAGGGGCCTGTTTACACAATTAACTTAAAGCACCGTGTGGTTCTTCACAAGATTAAGGCCTGTCAAACAAGATCTAGACAGCAAGATTATTAAAATTAGAACAGTCTTACTCTTAAAACAGTTAACATGCACAACTTGTCACACAAGCGTACCTAAAGTTTTGCCTCAACTGTACATAGTAAAAAGTTTCCACACCTTGTTTAATGAATGAACCAAAATGTTTTTTGCTCCAATATCTCTCAAGTCTCTTTCAGCATCATATTTCAGATCGTTTGACACGCTAAACCTGAAGATATAAAACAAAGCATACACTCCAAGTTACAGCAAAAGTTTAAAAAGCAGTTAACTAAAACATTTGTCTGAAGACAGATTACATTGAATTTAAGTACTATAGTCACTATAGTGTTTGCTCTAACAAATCCTGACACACTTACCAGACTGCTCTTTTTCTGCCTAACAGGTAATTTTCATAGATTATTCCAGCTATGGTCCTTCCTTTTCCTACACCAGCACCATCACCTATCAAGAATCCAGCTCTGTCTCCATTAGGCAGGAATGTTTCATGTTGCTGTAGGAGAAAGAATAAAAACTTGTATTCATTCACCAAAACACATCACTACATATTGTCAGAAATGAGCAAACATATGACACATCCTATGAGATGAGACCAGTTGTCCACTTAGCCAAGTACTCAGTCTCTAACAGCAGCAAGAGAGGATGTAATTTAGTGAGATCACATGAGCCTGACTACTTTAAGTGGTCCATTCCTCTCACTTTCTTCAGCATCCAGAATTGCTGTAGAAGATACATCCCTGTCTAGCCTTTTTAGTGTCCATGAACAGACCTGCTTGTCCATGAGTTTTTCCAACTGCTTTTTTGAACCCACTGATACATGCCTCCATAGCCTTTTGTGGCAGCAAGCTCCAGACATTAACTACCTACTGTGTAAAGAAGCATTCTTTTATCAGTTTTGAACCAAACTGCTATGAGTTTGGTCAGGGTCCCTTTCGTTCTTGTTTTTTGTGATTTGATGAACAGTTCCACGTTTGGCTAATCCACTGCCTTCTTGATTATGTAAACCTTTGGTGTTATTCCCCTCCATTTTTCTCTTCTCCAACCTGAGAGGTCCCAGGTTTTTTAGTCTCTCTTCCTGAGGCAACTTCTTTTCTTCCATGATGATTTTAGTTGTCCTAGTTCCACTACCTTCCTCCTTGAAACGCAGAGACTAGAACCACACACACAAAATACCAGATATGGGTCCACCAAGGTTTTTATATAGCAGCAAAACAACACCCAAACTCGTTCTCAATTCCCTTTCTCAGTGACGCCCAACAGCATTGGCTTTTTTGGATGCTGCTAGAGCAGCACGTTAAGTTATTTCAGAGAAATAAAAACAAGGACTCCAAGATCACCTTCCTGAGTGTTATGATAGTTTGAAATCAGTATCATGTAAGTCATTTAGACTATTCTTCCCAAGGTGTATTACCTCACATTTATCTACACCAAAACGCACCTGCCACCTTTTTATGGAACTCAAACCTTTCCACTGTTATTTTTTTTGCTCTTTAAAAAATAGGCATAGTTGTACCTGTCAGATAGCATTTTTTCCCTCTTAAATTTTATGTTACTTTTTAAGGTCTACTAATACCTAGCATACCTGGGCTGCATAAGTGATTGCTTCAAGTTGCAAAGCTGACAACCAGCCATTATCAATTGTTTCTTCTGATATTGATGTCTGGTACCACACATCAGGAGGAGTTACACTGGATAATGAGCTGGTTTCCACTACTGGGTCAGGATGACGTAGACCAATTTTTACTGTTTGGGAAGGAGGGTGGGGGGGACGGGGGAGAAGATGAAAACATAATAAAGAGAAGTTCTTGTTGTTGCAGCACAGGTTAATATATTTATCAAAGCAAACTACAGTTGTCCAATGCCAAGACTGAAGTCAAAAACAACCACATTTCACAGTAACTATAAGTCTTCAGAAATGGAGTGTCAAAGAAACACCGCATCACATAAAGTAACTCTATCTGAATTTATACAATTGCAAAACTTAGCTTTTTTTTCCTCTTCTCCCCACCTTCCCCCAGTTTTTAGGGATTAGATATATGAAGTACATGAAAATATTTTATGTGTTTGAGAGAAACTGCTCTGAACCTTGCCTTCCCCAAAGACCAGAGGCCTCAAGATGCCAGAATCACAAAAGTAACATTCTTTTTACTATTTATATAGTGTTGTTTTTGAGCAATATGAGAGGAGAAAAGATTTAGAACAGACATGGTTTAATTGCTGACAGATCTCATCTGTGACATTAAAAATTAACCATTTAGCTACAAACCACATGCAAAATTAAGTTTTTGCTTTGCCTTTACAGCAGTATCAGCAATGTAACTAGGAAGTAAAATTACAGTTTTTTTGTCATTACGATAAGGAGAAGGGAGAAAAAAGGGCAGATGGCAATTAACAGTTGGAAAAGATTCACCCAGTCAGACTTGTTTTGCAAATCTAAGCTATAACTTAGGAACAGTATAGAAAGAATGTGCTTAGGGTCATTTCACACCAAAAGACTCAAAATGGATTCTTAAGTGCAGTAGTGACCACTTAATCCCTTTACAAAATAATTTCCTTCTTAACAAAGCTTCTTAAAACAGATTGAAGAAGAAAAAAAAAGCCTGATTTTGGTTCATCAGCTATATTTTAGAAACAAGCACTGCCCAAAGATACACTAAAGAATTCCTTTCCTATTCAGACACCTGTGCAGTTTCCAAAACTCACTAAATGCTGGAGAAGAAAAATTTCCTAGGCAAAAAAACAAGACCACAAATTCAGGTCCTTTTTTATTTGATTCAAATATTAAAGTTATAGTATTTTGGCATGCATGTTATTTACTCTTCTGTTACTATTCAGTTATCAAAGCATTTCAGTCTTGTGATGTAAAAAAACTATGTCATACATTTTATTGGCATATACTCAGCATAAGTTTCTGCATGGCCCATTTCTTCTTCATCTTCTTCCTCAGGTTCCTCTTCCTCTTTTATTGCTGGCACTTTCTGAAATACAGAAATACTTGCATTAGTCAAACAGCATCTTGTTAATGCTCCATGTCCTGGAAACTAATCTGAGAAATGAAAGGAAGACAAACTTGAACATTTTAACACATGCACTAGTTGAACCAGCGAGCAGCAGGGAAAAAAACTACAAAAGGAAATGTAGTTTTCTTAAGCTCTGGACAACTCTTCAAAGACAGAATTCCACCCAATCAAATGAGAATAACAAAAAGTCAGCGAACTTTTCTTTTACAAGGATCCAAGTGCTCCAAACTCACATAAGCAGCAGAAAAAACACCCCAAACCACTGTTCTTTATTCTAACAGCATTTTAAATCTAAACCAAGACTTAAAGAAAATTGCCTTTAAAACACAAGAGCTAGATAACAGCCAAAAGCTAACTTTCAAATACACCCATGAAATCTCCTGCAGTTTCACATTCCTTAAGTAACTTCACAGCTTAGGGGAATAGTTACAGTAGTCACTATAGTTATATGCAATATTTTCTGAAACCTAGTAGTTATGCATTTTGCTGTGGTCTTGGTTAATATATGAATTTAAAGCACTCTAGATTACCAGTCAAAATCTTTCACAATTAATAATTCAATATTTAATAAAAAGTAGTCATCTRAAAAACCTACTGTATGCCAGGCACTCTTCAGAAGCACCAGTCATCATRTACTTCAACCTGAGTCTATCAGTGAAGCTGCTGAAACTCAAGTACTTACAGCACCAGAATGTGTTTTCATTACAATTTGAAAGTATCGAAAGAAGATACTCAATTTACATCTTAAATCCAACAGCCCAGAATGTCAATCATGCTAGAGAAAGTCTCCCAGCTTCTTTGCTGCTACATATCTAGTTATACAAATAGGGATATTTTAAAAGAAAAGGGTCTTAAAACACAGAGCAAAGGAGCTGTCTACCAGCTTTAATAAAGCACATCCCTCTGTCCACACAATGAGGTCCTGTTAAGGACAATAATTTCCTGGAATTCTCATTTAACACATAGGGAGTCTGCTCTGTACAGCTGTTAGTTCTATTCACCTAATAAAGTACTTATCTAATGGAGAAACTAACCTTTTTCTGACACAGATGTACTCAATACAATTCTACAGCACAAGAGGCATACTCGAGCAACCAAAGAAACTAGTTACAGGAGGCTGTGGCCAATAAAACAGACATTCATTTAGCAAATTAATCATTTGGACTTCTTACCATAGTAGGTGAAAAGCTTCTCATTTTAATGTCATTTATCCATATTCTTGCTACCTCTTTTGTGGAAGCCTCCTTCTTCACTGCACCATTGCTTAGATCGGCTATAAAAAAAGAAGTTGCATTTTACAGGAATTCCCTTGAAACAATGACTCAAATTAACATCCTTCTCTATTAATGAGCTGGAAGAGGGCTTTTGAGACATCGAGTAGCACACTGATGCTTCAAGAACACTGTCAACATATTTATCCAAAAAAGAAAAAAAAAAAAATCTGAGCAAGCATGGAGTTAAATCCTGTTATTTCTTTGATAAAACTTACCATCCAATACCACTGCATCTGATGCATGTGTGTATTATTTTCAATACTCTAAGAAAAGAGACCGCCACCAAGTCTATACGTACTATTCAGAAATACTTCATCTTGTGAGCCTTTTGAGTTTAATAACAAACCAGAAACCTTGGTGCTTCAATAGAAGTTAACTTACCTGGTCTGGTGGCATTTACCACCTTTGGAGAAACTACAATTATTTCTGTAAAAAAATAAAATCATCATTTTGGATTCAATTGTTTTTAAAGTCTACATGGGGATTCTTTAAGAAAGAGATTAAGTTTCCTGTCGTCACCCACATTTGAAAGCAAGTGGCAATAGGGCTCAGTACAGAACTAAGATATATTTCTACTAGGACAGGCATAAGATATTGAAAGGAGCTCTCAAGCTTCCATTAGGTTGATAGTCAATGCATGTATTAAACTTAAACACAACTGATCCTATAAACAATTAAGACACCCTGCACAAATAAAACTGCTTCAAAGAGGTCGCATAATTTAAGTTTTTAATATTTTTAAATTAGAATTCCTGCTGCACAAGTTCCATGAAAAGACCATGTTTCCTTCCACGATCTTTTCTGCCTTGAATTTTCTGCAAGTATTTGTCAAGTTTCTTATAAAGATGATGAGAGATCCAGAAACACAAGTATATAAATAAGACTAGAAATGCAGTTCTAGAAGCTGCATGTCTCCTTTTCACTTA
Source organism: Apteryx rowi (assembly GCF_003343035.1). Classification (NCBI taxonomy): domain Eukaryota; kingdom Metazoa; phylum Chordata; class Aves; order Apterygiformes; family Apterygidae; genus Apteryx; species Apteryx rowi. The sequence goes on from NW_020447752.1 coordinate 1,422,744, forward strand.
TACAAACTACACATTAAACTAATTTCCGCACTTGTGCCACTACACCAATTATTGGGTCTTGGTGATTATCTATTTACTTATGTGCTTCTGCCAGTCTTCATTTAGCACAAAAGGGTAAGTCAGAAGTCCTATAAAGCCTTCTCTCCCAGCTCTCCCTCACTGCTTTACCCCTCAGCTTTAGTTGGCGTCTCAACTTCCATTTTTGTCAACCACTCTAGAACAAAAAGCAATGAAACAAGACGACTTTGTTTGTTTGTTTCAGTCCTAACAGACAGCCTCATTTTGTGTACTTCACCTGTACATGAAAGAAAGCAGGTTACCTCCTACTCTACCTATAAAAATAGCACGCCTTATTTCAGCCACAATGAAAATGGAGTAACCCATAAGAAGCCTGCATGCCTTTCAGAAAAGGCAACAATAGAGATGCTTTCAAACAAACTCAACTAGTCTGATTTTACCTCCCCGCTAAATCAGAATAACTGAAAAGAAACAAAACTAGCATTTTTACATAGTTTTCTGGACAAACTGTAATTTTAAAATAAACACACACGCAGATTTTCCCTGACATTAAGCTATCAATATGCAAAAAAATAAAAAAAGTAAGAGACCATGAAAAGGTATCACAAAGTAAAGATTCAGAGTGTGGTAACAAAATACTTGTGGCATTTAAATTAATACCACCTTTAAGCAATAACATGGAAGAGGCAAATTTTAGGACCCTAAGTGTAACAGAACAGATCTGATGCTTCCCATGAAATATACAGGGATTTCTAGTTTCTTTCCAGGGAGATACTTTACAAAAACTTGCCATGATAAAATACTAACATGCACAAAAAAATAAAAAATAAAAAAAATCTAGTTTGGAAGATATAAGAAGGAGGGGAAAAAAAGTATTGTCATTAGTCATAATGCAGTAGAATAGAATCTGATGCAGGTTCAAGACAAACAGCTAATCATAAACTCAAGTGCTATAACTTCAGTAATTTTTCATGTACTAATTTTCACAATTTGCCAGTTGCACACTAAAATCTCCTTCTCATTCCTTAGAGTTAAAAATCAAAGGTTTCAAAAACTTTTAAAAATCTGTTATTTTGTATCACTTCACCCTGACTTCTAACAGCTTGTCAGGGCTGTTTTAATTCACCACAGCATTCTACAACTTGGTGGAAATACAAGACCTGCAAAGATCTTCAGATGAGATTATCTCAGCTTTTGCCTGAAATATTGTAGTTACGAAGAATGTAAGAAAACTCACTTGCTGCTGTCGCTACTGGCTGGGCAATATTAGGAGGTGGCTTCAATTTCATTAGTTCATTAAGACTATTATTCTTTAGCAGATCTTTCAGCTGAATCTGGTCCTTTGAAGGTGTAGTGGTCAAGGCATTGCGTACTGCTGGTGCTGCAACAGAGGGTCGAGTTGTTGTGCTGGTCTGGATGATTTTTGCTACAGTGATAGTCTGCCTCGTAGTTGTAACAGGTGTGGTTTTTGTCATCACTATAGTAGTCCCCAAAGTTGGAAGCTGATTTATTTGATTCAGCACAAAGGTTGTGGTGGATGGTGGTTGCTAGAAAACAAAACAAAACTTCATAAGTAAGAACAACAACTGAGGAGATTTTTAGATAATACTAAAAAAAGCAGACCTTATTTGCCATTCAACTAGGAGTCACCAGTTTAAGAGACTTGTAATAAGGACTGTCTTCACACGACACTGAAGGTGCTAAAAATTATTATTTATTAGTCCAGCAGTCTGGACAAGAAATGTCTTTCAAAACTTGTACCGATATATTGCTACATATATTTTTGTGTGAACTTCTTCTATTTTAAGGTAAGAAGAAGGAAATAAAAGAATAGGATGAAGGATTCATCACCTAGACACAAAACAACTATTGTACAAAAATCCTGAGCTGTACAGAATTTTATACATACAAACCAGCTGCAGAATTGCCAGGGTAAATAGCTTACATTAAAGTATACGTGCACCTTCTTCCTTTTTCAGACACTCCTCATTACAACCACCTTACTGCAGATCTATTCCTTATATTCTCATTTTGAGTGTAACTACCACAGAACGGTTGAGGTTGGAAGGGACTTCTAGAGATCACCTAGTCCAACGCCCCTGCTCAAGCAGGATCAGCTAGAGCACSACTGTGGCGCTCAGAATTCTCTGCAACTACAAAAGGCGGTACAAAGTTAGGACACAGGAGACAAGTTCACATAACTTTCACATTCCCAGAATATGCCTGCAGGGAAAATAAAAGGCACACTGGACCCCTCCAAACATTTTTCTACATGTTGCTTGTCCTCTGTCACACAGATCTCACCAACCCATGGGTACRCTAAGCTTTCAGGGCCTTAAGTACAGGTAGTACTGAGATGATGGCAACAATCAGTATTTTACAATCCTACCTCCTTTGCTACATTTACTAATGCACACATATAAAATCCTGCAGTGCCAGTTCTTACCCGAACATTTAATAAGGCTGGAGTTGATACAGTCTCTGGTTCTTGTTTCACAGCAGCTGTGGCCTCAGTTTCCAAGCCTAGTTCTAATGCACTAAGTGGCACTGACTGCAGAGGAAAAAGTAAGCATCATCAGGCACTCATTTTAGTAGGAAAAAATTTAAGTCTAAATATCCACCCACAAAATGGACACTAGCAGTGAAGTCTTTAACTGTGTCATTAACAGAGGTTTCACTGAAAACACAGATCATCAAGCCACTGATTTCACATTCAACGAAGTTCCACATACAATACCTTTTTAGTTAAGTACTGTGAAAATGTAATTAGTTTTGTGATGTCACTGTTTGACATACTACTGTTCCCAGTCCACATTTGAAATAGTTTTACATTCTTGCTGTCATGGAGATTAAACGCCAAGTGAAATTACTTTTTGCTCATTTTATAGGAAAGCAGCTAGACTCCAATGATATTAGAATCTGTACAGAAACATGACAGCATATGCTTATACTGAGCTAAGCAGTGTATTTCAGGTTGCTTTTTTGTATAAAAAGTTTAAGATGCACTACCAAATGATCTCCCAGTCTCAGTACTAGGAAGTATAGAATTTATGAGAACTCCACATTCTTTAAGCATTTACTAAGGACCTCCCCCATACAACAAGTCAGAGCTCTTATGTTTTCTAGCAATAGTTATGTTCATGTTTTAACCTGCTGAACAGCTGGAGCTGGTGCTGGAGCTGCAAGAACCACATCTGGAGAATCAATATCAAATAGATCATTTGGACTGATTCCACTCTCACTCAAAGCAGCAAGCAACAGATCTTGTCCTGGCTCCACCATCTCTAAAAAATTAGACCATAAATACAAGTTACATTAAGTTTTGGCTTATTTGGCACACACTCACATTTGTAGTTCCCTTTCCTAGATTTAAGAGCATATTCAATGCAACTATTTGTATACATAGTTTCACTTTCTAGATCTGCCCCGGGTCTTTTGTTGATTTGTAGATTCTTCCTTATTTTTATAGTTTTTTTTTTTTAAAGATATTTTCATTACACCCAAATTTAGAAGGGGGTAGGAAGAATGAAATAGCTTACTATACATAAAATATGATCACACTCAGATTAAAAGAAAAAAAAAAAGATGACCTCCCTAGTTTTCACCACACAACGTTTTTAAGCATTCCATGAACTATCAAGAGGCAGAAGCGATCAGACTGTTATGCTAATGATATGTCTTTCTCAGTGAAGCACGCTGAAGAAGGGATGCACAATTAAAACTCATTTAGTTTATCTTGTAACATTAAGTTAGTGATAAAAAGCTTACAAGAAAAGCTTTTATTTCTTGCTTGCTGTTCATTAGGAAATAATTAATTCATTGCAGAAATTTTGCATAGTGGAAAGGACAGACATTGCACTATTACAGTATTTTAACTACATTATTAAATAGGACACTAAAGTCATGCCATAGGCTCCTTTATGTGTGGGGCAGGCAAAGTTAAGTTCAAAAGCTACTCCAAACAGTGCAAAAATGTATTAAAAAAGTTAAATACTATGTTTTAGGATGGAAGAGGAAAGACGATGCTTTCCATTCTCCCAAGAAGGAAGTCAATTTGCCATAGTACTAAGACAAATGTTAAATATGAGTCCACATCACTTCAGCTGCTGCCTATATAGTCTAAAACCCACCTCAAATAGAAAATTGCCCTTATTTTCCTGTTTAGCCACACACCCCCCCCATACTGCCTATTGGTGACAAAACGTCTAGACATAAGAAAACTGAACATCTATTCCAAGGCAGATAAGTATTTTTTCCTTGTTAGATATATCTGTTCATTGACTCCAAAACATCATTCAACTGTATCTTTCTCTACTCTTACAGCGAAGCCACATTCAGCCGGGTGGTCAGACATGTTAGGACATTTGGCAGAACAGGTAATTATTATAATAAAGCACTTGGCACTTAATTCTTAATCTTCCTAGTTTTGATCTGTCCAGAAATGGAGGGATACCTTCTTTTAGTAGATTAACATTGACATGGTGACACAACAACTGAAATAATGGATGTAAGGTTCTGGGACGTAGTGAGGATTATTTTTAAGTGTGAACAAAGACTGTACATGCCCAGAAGAATACTGAGGCAACAAACAGTAACTGAGGGAACTGCTGTGTCAGAACTAGACTGTGCTTAAAAATAAATAAATAAAAGGACACCTGAGGCGATCAGATAAACTACAAACCAATAGGGCCTTCTACCATTTTACCAGGTACAGAAGTAATTAAGAAACATAAAGATACCTAGCAGATTTAATTAACATAGTTGCTCCTTCAAAGGATATCACCTCCTGCTAGTCTGCCTCTTAGAACCCTGAATGGGTCAATAAAAATGAACATGAGAACAGACTGTCAGCTTTATCTTTCAGTGGGGTTAAGCCTCCCTTCTCAAAAAAGGGGGCTACTATATCTATATCCATATATATTTTTTAACACAGGCAATAAATCTTTAATTTTCATCAGGCCAAAATATTGACAGTGATCATCATATCTAGTTTAGAAGCTTATGGCATTGTTTACTAATTAGAAAAGAGTGAGAGAAGAAAGATGAGCCTGCAGATGAACTTTAGCTTATACTTTTGGTGTTAGGAACTTCGGAGCAACCATTGCAAGTGAAATTCTGTAAAGAAGGGGAATTGACCCTAGTTATCCCCTCACATTGGCAGCTCTGAAAGACCTTTGCAATTGTAACTTTACAGTATTGATCTGGAAAGGAGAAATGGGCACTGTTCTACATAGTGTAAACACCTCTGTTCAACACAGTCAAATAAAAACGTCTAAATGTAGATAGAAAAAGAGAATGCCAGTTATGTCATTATTTAGTCTGCATGTAGTTTTAGTCAAACCATCTCTAAAAGGAGGTATGACTAGAACAAGAGAGGTAAGTGGCTACATTAAAAAGAGGCATGGAAAGTCAGAAGCTTGGGGCTGTTTATTTAAAAGAGAACTAGGACAAAAGAAGAAAAAAAAGATACTCAAGATAATTTCTAGTCTACTTTTGTAATGCAAGAAGGAAAAGACTTTCTATGAAATTGAGACTCAAAGCAAAATCGAGATTAGAAAAAAAAAAAACTTATCTTCCCCAAACATCATAAAACAGTGCCAAAACCTATCAAGTCTGTTTTAAGGTAGTCCTGGATACGTTAAACTTGACTTCAATTCTCCATCTTCAACCTTTAAAAACCATGATGATGGCTTGGATGTCTTGAGCACAGACTCACTGACTTAAGAAAAAAAAATATTCCTAGCAGAAATACTTTTAACTGCTTAAAGTCTACATTCGATGACTAATGATAGAAACTAATACAGGAATTCCTACACTTCCAGAATAAATGCATTCAATTTTAAATCAACCTTCTCTTAGTAGAGCTGTCTTTACATAGAAGTCCCCCAGCTGCATCCCTCTCATGCTAACCCCAAGTTTTAACACTTAAAAATTAATGGTTGCTAACAAACCAGCAAAAAGTGAAAGCACAACTGTTCACTTGTCTGTCAGCCAGTCTGGACAATGAAAGTTAGATTAGTTTCACTTATTTTGTTTCTATACACTAGGAACAAAGCTGCATTGTTTGAAACTAGAACAAGGGGAATTCTCAACTTCTAGAAGTTTTACATTAAAATTAATAGCATCAATTTTAGTTTTTCATGAAACTTCAAAAATAAAAAAAAATGCATTTCTCCTTTTTTCCCCCCTTATCTAGTTCACTTGAGTAAGGAAATTAAATGAGAAGAAACATTAGAGGAGAAGCTGCATCTTGATAGCTTAATTTGTTTTTTTTTTGTGACATATGCTAGTCAAGCCTAAAATGTTATCAAGTCGAAACAGCTCCATAATCTTACAAGGTAGGAGGCTTCTTAGTTAACATAAGTGAAAGCGACTTTATCAAGCTCTGCAGCGCGGCTTTGGCAATACTATATAAGGACCTGTTTGCCACATCTTAAAAAACTCCAAAAGAAATTACTTATATAAAAAAAGTTGTGAATATTACAAGCTGTTCCCTGAGCATTTCACCAGTGGAAGAACTGTTCCAAGCATGCAGAATCTTGCAGACAAGGTTGTCTATGCTTAGTCAGGCTGCCCAATGTCACTGAGCAAGAACCAACCTGTTAGATAAAACTAAAAATATATATTTATAAAATTTCAATAGTAATTGTGCATCAATTATTTTCTTTGTATTAATAAAGGAAAATGGTACAACCTACTGCCATTTCAAAAAGGGATATCAAAATTTATTAAGCATTTTTGTAAGGCGGTATACTGCTAATGAATTTAAAGTTTGATAAAAAGACAGTTTCACTACCACTGTGCAATAGGTAAATTGCTGATTTAAAGAAACAAAACCAGAATGCCATGTTTAATATTATGACATGTATCCATGCCAACCTGGCTCGCTGTCTTCCCCGCCCCCCTCCATTTTAGCTTTAGTGGAAAGGAGGAGGGGAAAAAAGAAAAAAAAGAAAAGAGTCAAAAAACACATGTCAAGCAACCTGCTCTCCACCCCCATTTCCCTTAAGAAAACTAACGGTGGAATCCTAAATCATAGAAAGGCTTTCAATTTCAAAGTCTCTGGCATCACATTATAGCGCTGTGTACCTGAARTACTTATTTGTAAATTACAGCAAACTCGGAGAGCACAACTTGGCCCAAACCACAAGCTAGGTACAGCTATTGCCAAACCCTTCAGACAACTGTCATCTTTAGCATGCCCAATCTGCAAACTTAGGTTTTAATGCTTGGTCTGAGACTATAACGTAGTTAAGCAACTTTTGTTCTCTTTTTAAGACAAGGGCTTTTCCTGCTAGCTTTCTGAGGAACCTATGTCATTTGAACTATACGATTGCGCGCTATTATCAAGATAAAAATTTCACAACCCAGTTTGCAGCCCCTCACAACAGAGATGTAAGGACAGCTAGCCCCCAATCCCACGAGASAGGGCTCTGGATATCCAGATGGGTTCTCATCTCATAGCTTTCGGCTGCGGAAGACAACCCCAGTAACAACAACAAACCAAAAAAACCCAAGCCCCTCTGGTATTTTCCAAACCACTATCCAATCAAGGAGTACAAGGCTAATTACTGAACTTGCCAATCCTTACGTGCCTTAAGAGCAGCAGTTAATATTCCATTTAAATGTACAAAGTTGATCTTTTGTTTTTTGTGAAGAATGATTCCAATCCCGTAAAAGTCGTAAGAGTTTTTCAAACACCGATTGTCTCTCTAAAGTCAAAGCTTGTAAGGTCACACAAGGTACAGCTGAGGATAGTATGAGTTTCAGCTCTGGATTAAAGCTGCAGTAGGACTGTTTTGTGAAGTTTACAATAGTCAGGACACAGTCTAAAAATGTGACATTCAGGAGTTTCTAAAATGCTAACAGACTAGATGATATGATGATTTGGCTTGAAATTAGTTTTTAGACTACATGGTTGGAAGTGCTAACTTATTAGCTAGTAGTGGAAATTTGTTAAGTAGCAAAGACCCAGAAGAGAGAACAGCAGTAAGCAGTATCTCCCTCAATATATAAAATATTCCTATATACATGTGTGTGTATATACATATATATTCCTCAATGCTGGTCTTGGACCCAGTTCTAGTTGCACTTCAGCGCACAAGAAATGCTTCAACCATATCTGCTACCTATTTCAATAGCTTTTAAGTAGCTGTCCACCAGTTTTCACACCAAAGCACTTGTTCGAACATGACAACAAACTACCCAAATGTTATTTTTAAAGATCAAGATTGTGTCCAAATATAACACAACAGGTCAGTAAACAAGATATAGAAAAGCAGTTTGAATGCCATGCTGCTACACAACTTTTACCATAGTAAGTTATTTGCTTTGTATTATGACTCAAGGTTTTCAATTTAGGGGAGAAAAAAAATGGCTTGCAAGACAACCATGTATGTTCATTTAAATCATTTTTAATCCAGATACAACCTATGTACTTTAAAGCCAGACAGTCTATCACTGAGTTAGTTCTTAACTACAGAGCGAGTAAAGCAAAAATAAAGTTATTAGCATGAACAAATGACATAATACTAAATTACCCAGTAAATCAAACTTAAAAAAAAAAGTTTAAACTATTACTCTGAACTTTAACAGGTACCACAAACTAGGCTACAAGCATCTTGAAAAAACTGCAAGAGCTCCAATTTGTATCCTTCAAACAAAGCGTGGAATACAGTCAGTTAAAAATAATAACGAAGCAACTAAACCCAGAAAACCCACAAGGCCTCTTCCCCTTCAGAGTGTTAAGAGCATTTTTTATGTTAAACAATTACTCACCCTAGCAACCTCTGTTTGAGGTGTGCTCGTTAAGAGTCGCAGCGCGCTGGACTTTGAGGTTCGGGCTGCGGCCGCGGCGGTCAGTCCCACCACGGCTCCCCCGGGGCTGCGGGCCCCCCCGACCGCTCCGCTGGGCGCCCCGCGCTCCCGACCCGCTCCCCAGCGCGGGGGGCAGCGGCTCGCAGCCTCGCCACCTTCCTCACCAACACGTGTTCCGGACATAAACTTCCGGGTTGGGCTAGAATTGGCTGCGTAATTGTGTCCCATGCACTACTTTTGTTTTCAGACCTTCATCTCTTTAAAGATCCCTTTAATAGCGTTAAGATCGCGGGGAAGGGCGAAAGGTTGCGTTTCACGGCAGCATTTWAAAAACCACTCGAGCGCCCTAAATCAAGCCGCCGCGTTCGCCCAGAGCGGCTCCGTTCCAGACCTCCGCGATCCGGCGAGCCGTGGCAGGGGCGCACAAAGGCGAGCGGCTCGGACAGCGCCGCGGCCCCGATGCCATGTTGCCTGAGAGGCGCGGAGAGGGGAGGGAGGGAGACGGGCCCCCCGCCGCGGGGCCGCCGGTTTCGTCAGCCGTTAGCAGCGCGGCCCTGCCGCACGCTTCCCCGGCGCCGGGGGGTTTCGCCGCCCGCCGAGGCGGCCCCACCGCCCCCGCACCGCCTCGGGCGCAAAGTTTGCCCGACTCGCGGGGAAGCGGCGGCCCCGCCGAGACAGCGGCGCCCTCCCCCGTGCGCCGCGGCGCTCCCGGCCC
>NW_020447752.1:1432488-1438051 GCF_003343035.1 Apteryx rowi
GCGAGGCCCGCGAACGGGCGGAGCGGGACTCACTCTCTCTCGCGCTCGATCCTCCCGCGGCCGCTCCTGGAAGTCTCCGCCGCCGGCCCCGCCGCCCGCCGCTTTCTAACTCACCGCCGCCATCTTTGCCCTCCCTCCCCTCTCACAGGGGAGGGGGGAGGGGAGGGGGGGCTGGGGCCGGCCGCCGCGCTGCACCACGTGACCGCGGCCGCCGCCGCGCCTCCCCCCGCCCGACGCCGCGCGCCACCCCCACGTGACGCCAGCCACCGCCCGCCGCTGGCGCGCGCTCCGCGCCACGTGACCCAGCTCCCTCCCTCTCCCCCCCCGCGCGCGCGCGCGCGCGCGCGCGCCTCTCGAATCACGTGACCGGCTGCCGCCGCCGCTCTCGCGCCCCTCCCCCCCGCCGCCGCGGGCTCCCGGGCGCTCGCCCCGCCGCGCTCCTCCATCACGTGACCTGCCGCTCCGCTGCCTCCCTCCCCCCCGAGCAACAGGGGAAAGGAAGGGAGCTCCGCAAGAACCCSGAGGGCCGCTCCAGCGTCCTCGCGCCGCGCCGTCCCCGCGCGCCGGGCCTGCCCCAGGGCGGCGGCCGGAGTCGAGCACGTCGATCTGAGCCCGGTTCCCGGTGGGTGGGGGAGGGGAAGACGGAGGCGAACCGCTGCAAGCGGTCACGTGATCCCGGCTCCTCCAAGATGGCGGCTGTCGCGAGGACGCAATGCGGCGCTCTCGCGAGACTTGGCTACTTGCGAGGCATCATGGGGGARAAAGAGGGGGCCTGAGGCGGGGGCGCCGCGGCGGTGACGCGCCGTGTGGGCGGCGCGCAGGCGCACAGCGGCCGCGCTCGTGGGCATGCGTGTTTTCTGCGGGGGAGGGGGACCTCGCGCATGCGCGCCGCGGGCGCTGTGTCAGGGCGAAGCGGCGCGCGGCGTCGGCGGTCGTTCGGAGCTGAGCCGGTGCCTCGGGCGCGGGCGGCCTGCTGGGCCGCTGGCCTGAGGAGAAATGATGTTGTTTCCGCCTTCCCCCGCCTGYGCTCCCGGTGGTGAACGTGTCTCCTTTCAGGCGGCTCCGTCGGTCCCGTCCCGCCACGGCTGGCGCCGGTGCCCGCGTTCCTGCGGAGCTGGGCCCCGAGCACGTCCCTGTGAAAGCCCATTCAGGCGGCCCTTGTCGTGCCTTACCCGCCAACGGGAGGCTCTGAGCGCCGGGCCGCTCCTACCCTCAGTCCCACGGCTCTCGTCGGTGTTTCTCTCACAGGAGCTTTCCTGGACTCTCCGAGGAGAAAGAAACGACACACTGGAGCTGTGCCGAGGGCGATCCCTGCTGCCCAGCCTGGGAATGCCTCACCCTTGGAGATGCGCTGGCACATCAGTTTTCCCTTGAAAATATTTCACAAGCTGCTTATATGAAATGTTCTGCTCCAACGAACTAAATGAGCTTGAAAATCTGATGACTACTTACGCTAGTCTTACACGTGCAGGGATCTTGATACTTTAGGCCCTTAGACTCACAGATTTTTGGTAAAATAGTCTTACAGTAAAACATTTTCCTGATTGTGTAAGAATATGACAATAAGTCTTTAAAAAACTTTAATGTATGATTGAAGCAGCCATAACAAATAACAATGTGTGGACAGTCATATGAAATACATATAAAATGCTCAGTGGCACTCATTTGTTTTTTTTCAATATACAAATTTAACAAGGATTAAAATAACCCATAARGAATCAGTCAAATATAGACTAACCTATTTAAAGATGGAGCAATGTTAATTAGATTGATTTAGGTAATATCAGATTCATCAGTGATGCTTCAGACATTAAATGGAGAAAAAGAAGATAACAGAAGTCTGGCCAGAGATGAGAAYAGTTTAAATGGCAGCTACTATCTGACTATTGATTTCTAAGTACTTCAGATAAAGGCACAGTGAAGTACAGTTCATGTGCAAAGTATCTGACATTAAATGCRTCTATGTAGATACATACAATCATTGCAAGAAAATGACATTTCTAATGTCTTGAGTTGATAAGTTACCTGTCAGGCCTACAAGCAGAGGTTATGGTCATCCTCGACTGGGAGAGGTGAGTAGTCCCATCGATGGCAATGATACTTCCTACTTACATAAAATTAATAAATGCAGAATTATTCACAGAGCAGTGTTTTACTGGGATTTTGCATGTAACTTAAGTATCTCACTAAATGCAGTATTTGGTTAGAGATGCTCTTTTTACCATTTGTAGCTATCATTCTGATTGTAATCATATTTGTATATTATAATCTAGTAAACCTAGTTATATTACTATTATATTACTATATAACTTTATAAAATAATGTTGCTTAATGTTACACTCAAAAGTTACCCTTGAGGCATCATTTTTACTTGCTTTCTAATGGAGAGTTATAGTGGCTGAAGCAAATGGATTGTCAGCATTTCATCTTTTAAGGGAATATATTTATAAATTTTGTGATGTTATTTCACTGAAAATATGACAGGTGCTGTATAAGTCAGAATGACAGCAAGAACTAGTGCTCTCAGTTGGAAATATTTAACAAGCATGCCTTGTTGGTATATTTGAAAGAAATTGAACTTTTGAATTCAAATGCAACTAGTCTTTAAAAATCAGAATTTTTTTTAACTGGGTGAAGAGTTAATTTAGAACTAAAGACATTAACTCTGAAGATTTCCTTTCCTGAGCAAATCCAGTCCCTTGTTCATTATATTTTCTTCCCTTCCCCCACAAACCAATTTCAAACTTCAACATTCAAGTATAGTGCTCTGAGGAGCTAATTTTACAGTACTACGGGAGATAATATTTAGGTCACTGGGTTTTATAGCTAGTGCTAGTAAGAGTCATGCTGCTCCCTCTGGAGTATACGGGTAGGCCAACAGCTTCCCCACGTGCTGTGTATCCCGCCTGAGTCATGGTGACTGGCAGTTGCCGACAGACGCATCCTCTCTTGGACTGAAGGCTCATATGTGATAACAGTTTAACTTCTCCTCAGTACTGRCTTTTCGGGCACAGCTCCCCGAAGAGAGCTTGTGGGGGGGGAAAAAAAGCCCGCATGTTTTGTTAATTCATGGTGTGATTGCAGTGTGCTGGTAGCTGAGGTTAGTTAAAGATGACATTGTTTTCTTTGTTGCTTTAGTGATGAGAATTATTTAGTTTGCTTTGCCCTCTAGTGGCTGCCTGCACAGCTACAGTTGCTTTGTTTTTTTTACACACTCAAACACACACACACACACACACACACACACACACACTCTCTTTCTTTCTCTCTCTTTCTCCAAGCAAAAGAGCTGAGCAAAACCACAGTGAAGGTATTCCCAGAGCGTTCCCAGGACATTAGAAGAGTCATCCTCAATTACTTCAGGGAGAAAATAATCATTCACAAAGAATTTTTTCTAGTGTGCATTTTGTGACATCCTAGCTATGTCAAAAGAACAGTATGAATTTGGGCTGGGTAGCAAGACCAGACTAGTTGTGTGCCATGAGCTCCAGTGTTGTTCTGCAGAGCTTGATATACCTGCCTTAACAGAAAAGTTCATCAACATAATGCCCAGCTGATGTCAGCCGGCTGCATCCTTGTGTTTTGCTGTAAACCCTGGTGGATACCTAATGCATTTTGGTTGTCTTTCTGTAAAAAGCACATGCCTTGTTAGTGAAGACAGACATAAGAAATTATGGTGAAGAGGTAGAGGTTGGGGGTTTTTCTTTGTCTTTTCTCAAGGAACCCGTTTGCACAAAAAGCTATTGCAAAATGAGAAGAGGGTAAATTTAAATCACCATGCTGCCTTCCCGGATCTCCTCTATAGGTACATTGCATTCAGTGGCTGTGCAGCTTGGCATGCTTCCTAACTGCCAGAGGGGCAGTCAACGTAGCATAAGGCCGTCCTTTATGGGCATTTTTCTTAGTCTTGAAGTTGACTGTGTTTTTTTCTGTTGTGGTTGTTCTTAAGGAAGGGAGTAGCTTTCAGTTGTCAGCTCCCTGAACTGCCTGATCATGCAGCTGTATGAATGCCCAAGAGACAACCAGCAGCTTCTGGCTCCAGATAAGCCTCAATCAAGAAACCRTCCCTACTGGTGATAGCACGTTAGGTCAGTTAACTTACTTATGAAACCACAGCCTTAGAGTGTACACAGGTAGCTATTGTTAGATAAGCCTTAAATGTGCTAGCACAGGTAATAACAAAGACTAATTATATGTTGTGGCCCAATATAAGTTTTACTTAATATGGATCACCAAAGAGGTGATTATGATAATTTCCTAATTTTCACAATGAACTCAACTAACAAGTATCCCAYTGATGTGTGTGCCATCTTGACTCACTGTTTCTTTCATCTTTGTAATAGTACTTGCCTGATTTTGAAGTGTACGTACTAGATCTTTTGTGATCTCTGGACATGGCATTGATGCTGAGGCTGTTCCAAGCATTTCTGGTGACAGGAAGAGCTTTGTGTTTTTTGTCATGTTTTGGCTTCCCTTGTTATAGAATAGGGGGTTACACATGAAAGGTTTTGAGCAAGCACATTACAAGTGCAGCTGGCTCTGCGAAGATCCAGCTTGAGTCCAGCTGAACACTCAGGCACATTACTATGAGAAGGCGTCTGTCTTGCTCTGAGGTTCAGCTGCATCTGGGCACTGAGGATGTTAGGGACTGGGGGACAGAGACCACCCAGAAGTCCTGCAGGATTTGGCTCAGTGCTATGAGGGCTGACAGACCTGACCTGGCTCTAGGTGTTTGGGTAGTCACTTTGGGCATCTCGGTGTCCCCGTGGAACCTATATTATCTGTTCAGGAGGACTTTGAGGAGGATGGAAGTAATGGACTTCAGTTTCAGCCAGGGGAGACTTAAGCTAGACATTGGATAAAACACTAATAATTTCGCATAGCATAGTTTTACAGTCTCGCTAGAACTAAGAGTTCTGCTACGTCCGTGCTGTAAGGTAACTCATGTAGCAACCGTCCGAGATGGACTGAGATTATTATTTCCCTATGCAGAGGGAAGACAGAGAGAAGCAGATTTATGTGCTCTGTAAAGAAATTCAGAAGGGAGGAGGCATAGAAGGGACATAATTGGGCGATGTCGACTCACTGCCTGCTTGGAAGGGAGCCGGGTACATGCTGCTCCTTCCCGGGCGTCCGCTGCCGCGCTCCCGCGGGAGAGCGCGCGGAGTCCTACCCACGTGGCGAGGCCTGCTGGGGAAGGGCGTTCCTTCCCGGGCCACCAATCAGAGCGCCCGTTGCCCTTCGCACGGGCCAATCAGCGGCCAGGGAACGCACATTTAAACACAGTTCCCGGGAGCCGCGACGGTCTCCGTGTGTCAGGAAGAGGGCGGGGTGTCCGCCCGCGCGCCAATCAGGGGCGCGGAAGGTGTTATCGGCACCACGTTAAACCAATCAGGTGGCGGCGGGGAGCGCCGTGCCTCTCCGCGGAGCAGTTGGTTACAGCGGGGGAGCTCCTCGGGGAAGGCGTCCAGGGGGGCTCCCAGCCGCGGGGGGCTCCTTCGCGCCGGGCCGCGCCGCCGCGATCATGGCTAAAGGTGCGCGGGGAGGCGGCGGCGGCGGCGGG
>NW_020447752.1:1438229-1455453 GCF_003343035.1 Apteryx rowi
CCCCCGCGCGGTGTGCGCAGCTCGCCGGGAAGGGGCTGGGCCGCGGCGGCTCGCCCTGCCGCATCGAGCCCTTTAAACATGGCGCAGGCCGCGGCGGCCGGGCGATGACCGCGGGCGGCCGCGCTGGACATGGCTCAGGCGCCGCCGTTCCCTCCTTGCTCCTAGGGAAGAATATGCCCAAGGCCGGGGCGGGCGGCGCGGAGGAGGCGAGCCCCGAGAGCGCCGAGAGGAAGGGCCCGGGCCGCCCCCGGGCCGGCGGGGTAAGCACTGCCCGGGCCGCGGCGGGCGGGCGGGCGGCTCCCCGGTGCCCGCTGTCCCCTCCGCTTCCTCCCGCCATTGGAGCGAAGCGGCGCGCGTGCTGCGCCGGGCAGCCCGGCTCCCCTGGGCTCCTGCCTGCCGGCTGCGGTGCCCGAAATAGCGGAGAAGCGGGTGGACTTTAGGAGGAGTTGGGCTCGTTGCGTGCGCTGCCCCGCTGCCAGCGCGCAGCCAGGCCCCGCGCGTGCGGCCGCTGCGCCCTCCGGCCTCGGCAGCGCTTCCGCGTCGCCTCGGCTGCCCGCGCAGCGCTGCTGGAGGCGGCTGGCCGCGGCGCGAGGGTCGCCGTGCAACTTGAACTGCCCGGCAGATAACTGCGGATACGGCACCAAAGCGCGGGGCCTCCCGGCAGCCCTGCGCGGGGGGGCTGCTGCGCGAAGAGGAGCCGCGCTCCGCGGGGTCTCCAGCCTGGCACAGACAAAGGCGCGGCAGCCGCGTCCCGGCGGTGCCAGCTGCGCGGCGGAGGGGGCAGGGAGCCGCGCTGAAGAAATAGCCGTTAGTTGCCTGGGAATAGGGGGCCTAAAAAGCCAAAAAGCTTTGCTGACAGGTGTACTGCTGCAGTTGACTGTTTCTGCCCCCCCCCCCCGCCCCCTCCCCCGGAAATTCCCATATTTAAACTGCTTGCTAAATCCCGAGAACTTTGCAGTGCAGAGTTAACTGCTTCCATTTGTTAAAACAGAGTGTTTTCCTAGTACTTGATTCTTACCGCCCCCCCTTTTTTTTTTTAATTTTTAAATAATCAAGTATTGCCTTTGGCAGGCCCGTCAAATACTTTGGCGGGGGGGGCGGGGAGGAAGGGTCAAACCRACTAGCTGCTTCTCAGGGTGTTTTACTTTAATCTTTACTAGAGCTTTCTCATGGACTAAGATTTGAGCCTTTAACTGGTCTTATTTTGTGTGTGAATTATGTAACATCAAGTTTATTGCTCTCGTGCTTATGTTAATTATTAAAATTATGCTATGTATTCTATTGTGTGCTTTGTTTACTCTCTTAGTGTTTGTGTGACTATATAGGCTGGGCTATTTGATTAGTCAAGTCACTATATTTGATTTGCTGTTTTTCTTAACCTATAGCAACCTTTGTGCTCCTTTAAAAAAAGGTTTTGCATGTTTTTTGTTGTTTTAACTGGGTTGTAATGTCTGAAAACTGCTTTTAGCCGAATCGAAATGTAGCCAAGACAAACTCTTTCTGACCAAGCCGCATCCGTTTGTCCAGACACTGAGACTGACCTGTTGAAATCTCTGTGCCCTGCATACGCTGTGCAGCCAGGCTCTGAGAGATGGCAGAGGACAGCGAAAGCAAAGGTGGCACAACCCCACTAAGCCTTGCTAAATCCGATGCTGCTCACTGCTGATGTTCTCGCAGCCTGAGCCAGCACGCAAGCCCGGGTCTCTGTGGTTATTTGACCATGCCAGAGGGTTTTGCTGTTTTTCTGGCTGAGTCTGTCTTTTGTCTGGACYGTACTGTGTTTTTTTGGCCACAGCTTTTCCATTTTTATTTGGGAGGTATAATGGGTAAAAAGATAGCATTGTTTATCTCCTAGGTGCCCCTTATTTGTGTTGCCAAAATGAAGTGTCACTCAAAGTAGACTGTGCACAACTAACTCCTGGCTTGTACGTTGCCCAGTAAAGCATATAATTAATCGTGGTAACATTTGACATCTCACGAATGTATTTGGGTAAGCTCATACCTCTTAGACTATGAGAGGTATGTTTTGGGCTTGGGCAATTTTGCTGCATTATTTGTATTTTTTTGCGTGCGCTCTTTGCAGCCTCATTCTTCCTTAGAAGCTTGGGATTTTTATTTTTTAGTACCAGAGTTCATGTTCTGAAGCACAGGATGAAAGCTGGAGTTAATTATGGTTATCCCATTCTGCCACATTTCATATGAAAATGCTCTTGGACTGAGAGCTTGCATTAGTAAGTTCCCTTTGAGTGGTTACCACAGTTATGTTTTCATTTAGCAGAAATAGCAACAGTAGCAAGGATGATGCATTAAAGCACAACATTTTGCATTGGAACAGTTAGCTGTAACCCCTGGCCTTTGAAGCACGTTGTGGATACCAGCTTGAGGTTCCTGGCATCTCTGCGATGTACTGATTCTTCTCTGGGTCTGTTTTAGGAGAATGTGTTTATCGGTCAATCCAAAATCTACAGCTACCTGAATCCCAACAAAGCTTCTGGTGCTCGCCCCCCACTTCAAGAGGAGAACTCTGTCATGTATCACGAGGCGAAATGTCAGGGCAAAACACTAAACGAAACCTACAGAAAAGGAGATGGTAAGATTGATCTCTGCACTGTTTGCTTGCCTCATGAAACGTGCTTTGTTCTTCCAGTTTGAAAACTTGAGAAGGCAGCCAAAGAGGCCCGAGAGCTCCCCTCGACCACTTGCTTTCCCAGTCCCACGACTCTATCGGCAGATTGGGACTCCACTTAGATGAGGGTGTCTTCATCCTCTTCAAATTCATGTCACAGGTTTACCAGGCAATTTTCCCTGTTTTTTGTCTGGTTATGTTTGTCCTGTCTCTCTGGATATAAAATGTTAACACTTGCATACTCAATATGCCTTAAGCTACCTGGAATTTCATTACTATTCCACTTCACGTCAGTATTTGGCAGTTTAGCTAGTCTTTTGCCTGCTCTTTTAGTTAAAGCTAGTTTATTTTATAATTTGACTACTTTATACTAATTTATTTTAAGGAAATGCCAAATCAAAAAAGATATGAAGCAGAGGTAGATGTAGAAGGAGAAGCAATTCTTAGATTTTCAGGATGAAATAAAGAAAGAGGAGAAGGAGCATGGACCGTGGATGCTGACTGCCAGGCTTCGCAGGTGCTTTGTTGTAGTGACTAGAAATGGGAATGCTCCATAAATTGATGGAGGAATTGCTGGTTTGTGTTTTTGCTGGTTTGTGATTTGCTGTTTGTGCTGTTAATAACCTTGGTAATTCTGTCATTTTGATGCAAACACTTTTAGCATGCAGATATTTTAATTCCTCCTCAGCACTGGGAGTGCCAGATTTTCTGGGAATTTGGGGGCTTTTGCTCCCCCCATTTTGACAAGAAAGTGAAGATGACTTTAGGCAGTTACACAGTGCAGCTGTGGCCTTGCAGCTGTGCTTCATTCCCTCAGTGAGACTCAAGCATCTGTCTCAGGACATGGGACTTAAACCTGGTAACTTGTTTTAAACAGAAATTTTATTTAGCTTTAATCCATGCTCATCTGCCTCTAAATCTGTCAGCTGAGAAGGAGGATGTGGTCAGGTCAAGGTAGGATGCACCTAACCAAGAAAATGTGATATGCATGGGGTAGATTTTCTGTTTCTTGTTAGTGTCTGCCCCTTTGCTCCTGTGAATTTTTCTCTGTGTGATATGGGCTGCTTGCAAGAACATCTGCAGCTACTGACCATAGCAATGCAGGATCCAAACAGACTTGCAGTCTCCTTCAGTGCAGAATGTCGATTCATTTATGGCAACTTGATAATTTAGTATGCCAAGCGCACTTAGTGGCAGACTGTGTGGTTATCTCAAACACTGTACTGAAAGTGGTCCATGTTCAGATTTGGAAAACTTTAGTAGCAAACCTAATGTGACAAAATACTTGTGCTCTGTACTCTTTCCCTTTCTTTGCTCGTTCCTTTCTTTGTACTTGGTGTATTGTAGAAATAGCTAGTCAAAAGTCCGATAACAGCCTATTTGGGTTCTAGCAGAGAGAAATTGCATCATTCCCTTCCTCTTTCTCCTGTTTGACAGAACTAGAAACTTGGACTAGAAACTACTGGAATTCATTTAAAGCACTCTGATATAGATGATCGTAAGTTCAGAGCCTTACTTTATTTTCCTGTCACCAGAAAAAAAGAAAGGTGGCAATATAATTGAAGGTGCTATGAAACCAGAAGACCAGAAAGATAAAGAAAGTGGATGCAATTCTTCAGTCCCCTCTTCTGATCAAAGACAAGAAACTGCAGAAACTCAAAATACGCCTCTGCCTTCAGAATGTGCTGATGAGGCCAATGCAAAGCCAGCTCAGAAAAAGATGGTTAAAGCAAAACGTGGACCAAGGAGAAAGTAAGTGAATTCTGTAACTATAAAAGTCTTTCTGCTTTGTGCTCTCTTGTATCAGGAGGCCTTGATCTGCGGTTTGCCCTCAGGGGCTACAGTCAGACCTGTACTTAATGTTAACCTTGTTTTGTTGTCTTTTTTAAACAAAGGGTGATGATGGAGGAAACAGATTTTTTTTTGAAGAAGACTTTTTATTTTTTCAAGAATAGTATGTATGAAAATACAAAATAGCACCCAAAGTATCTATATCTACCTTGCAGAGGAGTTTTTGTTTTTTCTTGTAAGCAAGGTTAGTGTGTTTTACCTCAAATGAAATACTTGCTTGATTCTCTATAGAAAAGGAAATTAATGAGGCATTAAGGCCTATCTTTCTGTGGACAAATYGGAATGTGTCTTGTCAGAAACAGGATATTGGATTAATTACAACTGGTGGCTTCCTGGCTGAACTGATGCTTTTTCTCATATGATTAGAGTAACGTAACCTAACATTACTGAATTCCCTGTCAAGCAGCTTTCATGATCTAACTTTTAGAGGGCCTTCTGGCAAAGCACACAGGGCATCAGGCTCGAAATGTAACCTTCAGTGGGTTTCCAATGGCATCTCTTTCTCGTGGTTAAAGGATTAGTGCTGGAATAATGGAAATAGCATGTTGAGGAAAAGGGGATGTAGTTTTTGGCTTGGAATGAAGAATACTGMTAAGAAACACTGATTCATACTGATCAACTTTCAACATACTAAGTTGAAAGTTTCTTGCGGATATCTCAAGGATAGAGGTGTAATTTCAGAAATAGCCTGAAATATGCATATTCCCTATTTTTCTTATCCCTTAGAACACAAGGAAGAGCACAAAATCGAAAAGTGACAGATTATTACCCAGTTAGAAGAAGCTCCAGGAAGAGCAAGTCTGAATTGCAGGTAGTGCTTCTTGTTAAAATTGCATAACGTACCATGTGGCCAGTCAGTTGAATGCTTGAGAAAGTGTGTTACTATCTGTTAATGGTTTCCACTGGCAAAAAGCAAATAACAAATGTGCCCTAGATGTATTGTTAAGATAAGAACATTTTTTAAATATTGTCTTTTAGGATGGAATCCAGCTACTTATACATCTTTAGGAGGAAATCTGTCTCTTTTACCATTCAGTTTTGCTAGAAATATGGGATGGTTTTGGAAAAATAAGTGTCAACAGATAATCGTTCCCCCTTAGCTATGAAATAAACCCACAACAATACCATGGTTTTACTTTTGTCTTGTTTCCTCTGCAGACTGAGGAGAGGAAGAAAATAGATGAACTAATTACAAGTGGGAAAGAAGAAGGAATGAAGGTAACTGCAATACTGACCTAAGTAGCCTTATAGTGTTTACACAGTCTCTTGCTGTTAATCTGCTTAAACAAAAAGTAGAAGCACTCAGTCTTGCAACTGCTGCAGTTCCTTGATACTAAGATGAAAGTGCAGCAAAATTGGAGCATGTTTTCTCTTTCCCTTTTGGATGGCACATTTTCACTTTCTCTTTTCACTCTGACAAACATGTATGCTCTAATAAATATTGAGGGGACTTCATAGTCTTTACACCACAGAAAATGTACTTGCTCCCTTTAGTATTTAATGTCTTGGGTTAGCTTCCAAAAATCCCGTTAGATATGGAAGTCTTGTTTGGCGTGTGTATATATGGCAACACTAGTGTGTGTGTAYGTGCATATATATTTCACTCACTTGCTCTGTCTGTAGATTCTTTGTTAGTGCACTGCACGAATAGGGTGTACTGATTCTCCTCCCACTGTTAGTAAATGCTAGTTATTGGGACCAGCTACTTACTCTTCGGGATACTCTGGCACCCCTTTTAGAATTTAAAGTAGAAATGGCTCCTGAAAAAGCCGAAGGCTGTGATTCTTAAAAAGTGGTGGCCTGTGGTTATAAAGTCGCTCCTAGGGCGATGACAGGAGAACTTTCTTAGAGTGGAAGAGTGGCCCAGTTTACTGGGATAGGCAGGAATACTAGAGCATGCTGGTGGCTGGCAAACATCATTTCTGTAATCAATCCTTCTGTTCCTCTAACTTTTTATCCTGTGCATACTAATGGCAACAGTGCTCCTGAAATGGAAAAACTGACTTCCTCAGCTAATAGGTGGCTGCTAATTTAAAAATATTCAATAACTCTTCTGTATGTTTTTTTGATGTAATTATTTATTCTTTGATTAGAAAACTTTGTATCAAAAAAATTTATATCAAGATACCTGATAACTTGTAGATTTGCATCCCAAACTCATCCTGTATTTCTTTCCCAGTGCTGTACATTGTGCTGCTACAGCTTTGTCAGCAACACACTTAAATATCATGCCATAACGTGKTTTTTTTTAATGATGAATCTGACACATACTCATTTCTCAGTGAATGGCATATTTGTAGTCATGTAAATACTTTCTGCTTTCCCAACYGATTTTCTTTTCACCTCAACAGATTGATTACATTGATGGCAAGGGGAGAGGGGTAATCGCTACTAAACATTTTAATCGAGGAGAATTTGTAGTTGAATATCATGGGGATCTCATAGAGATCACTGATGCTAAAAAGCGAGAAGCTGTGTATGCTCAAGACCCATCCACAGGCTGCTATATGTACTATTTTCAGTACCTCAGCAAAACATACTGGTAAGCTTTTCCTGCTGTAACTTTTAAAGGGTGTGATAACTGAGCGATTGAAGCTTTGAATGCTGCTGAGTCTCTTCTTGTTTTCTTGCAAAATTAAACTTTCTTAATGGGAACCATGCACTAGGAAATCTTATTTGAGCACTGTTTCAATGTCCAAGAACGTCCTATACCTCTTGGCTGAAAGGAACGGCTGGTTACTCAATGTCCTGCTCTCTGAGGCCCAGTACAAGCAATATGGAGAGTTGTATCTGCTGGAATGAGACTTCTAGCTCTCTTGTGGACTTTTGGCTAAATTTACTCTTTTGTTAACTGTTTTCTCTGAGTTGTAAGARTTTTGTTTGAAAAGTGGTGTGGACAGGCACCCTGAAAGAGCAACAGTTCCTCAAACTTTGTTAGACCAGGTTTCCCTCCTCCTCTAGTATCTGACATCCACCCAATGTACATGCTTTACCACTCTGTTTGCTGCTTAGTTTGCCCCAAACTCCAGTTCTTTTGGAACTACTCAAACTATCTTCCTCCCTCTGCCTCTGAGAGTTGCTGCATGCTGGAGTGTGGGTCACTTAGTCTGTATATTAATTACCTTGAAGAGTCCAATATTCCAAGCATCTGACATGCGGTCTAGATGCCCTAATGATAGCTGCCATAACAGCTCTTTGTGCAACGAGAGGCACTAGAGTACATGTAGCTCTGCTTTGTGGTTCAGGTCTCTGGAAGCTGAGCATGCGTTATTTAGGCATTCTCAGCCTTGTGTGGGAGTAGAGGCTTTTGCTAGTTATGTGTCCTTTTGCTTGCTTACTCAGTGGATAGCATACCTTAGATACAGTTTTCTTGAGGGAGGATGTTAAAGGTATTGAGCCCTTCCGGTGTTGTCTTGCATCTGGATTTGCTGTTTCTCATGAACAGTCGAGAGCTTCTTGGGATCAAGAGCATAGTCCACAGCATCCAGTTTTCTGGGTTTTGTGCTAACCCGTAAGTCTCTTGGAATTGTTTTAGTTGTTAGCCTTACATTGCCATTGTGCATGCTGCCTATTTGGGCATATGATTACTCTGTAATGTTCTCTTTCCTTCATTTTTTCAAGCCTTGCATGGACTTCCAATTCTTTATCTGATTTGCACTTTTTTTTTTGTCTGCAAATGTGACTTGTGTATGGTATGCAGCAATCCTGCATTCTGTTCTTGTTCTTTCAGTGTCGATGCTACAAAAGAAACTAATCGTCTGGGAAGACTGATTAATCACAGCAAATGTGGCAATTGTCAAACAAAGCTTCATGACATTGATGGTGTACCTCATCTCATACTGATAGCTTCCCGAGACATTAAAGCAGGCGAAGAACTATTGTACGATTATGGAGACAGGAGCAAAGCTTCCATTGAAGCTCATCCATGGCTGAAACACTAATTCATCCTTTTTTTTTTTTTTTTTTTTCCAAACTGAGTGCTCTACAGAGAGTCAATGGATTTATTTTTTTTCCTGTCCTCACCTCCCTCAGCTTAGTGGACTGCTTATGGTGTTTTGAGCTCCTTAAATATCTTTTTGCTTTGCAGTATTTAAGTACCTATTGCAGGTTTCCAGGCAGGCTTGAATAATTGATCTTAGATTGCCAAAATTTTTATATTGTGAAAGGAAACTCTCCCTAAAACCTGAACGTTTTTGCCTAGAGTAACCAGTGCCACCTGGGCATGCAGTCAAAGACTCGCACGGATTGAAACTCAATCACTTGGGTTGTACTTCTGCTTTTGCAATGAAAACTCATGCTCCGCTTTGTGAGGAGATGAACTTGGCATTAGCTTTATGACAGCAGATGTACTTCCGTACTCTGACTCTTACATCCAATGGCTTGACTACTTGTCAGACTTCTTTTTGAAACCCAGTGCTGACAGGCTTCTCTGAGATGGACGCTATTGTTTCTATCATTCTCAAATAATTTGCGGTAGGGATCTAATTATTCCAGAGTCGTATCTCATGTTGGCCACGGAACTTCAAATGCACTGGCACTGGGGAAGATGGATGGTCAGACTGGCCACTTTCTTCAGAGAAATTAAAAGCGGATGGTTTTTGATAGACTGGGTTGATGCTGATTAGAAATGTGAAGATAAAATTTAGTCATTACAGTGAGAATCAATTTTTGACATTACTATTTTCTAAAGTTTGAGATGGTACCTTTTTATAGGTGATGGCTGATTCTTGGAGGTGTCTCCTAGAGGGTTTTAAAGAAGTAAAAGAAAAAGCTCTCTCCAAAAAATTTTTATTACCTCCCTATGTTAATTAGCCACATCAGAAGCTATTTATTTACTGTGAATGCTTGAAGTAGAGCATAGCGGTTCCAAAACCGGGAGTCATCTTCATATGCAACTTCAAACTGTAACGATGGAGTTCATGCAATGAAGAAAGTAGATTCCTTATTGCCTGGTCCTGTAGGTCTGTCCAGCATGATCTGGTCCCACTGTCTGAAATGGGAGCTGAGTGCTTAGCATCTTGCAGGAGATGTTTTGAACATTACTATTGGAGAACCAAATCTGTGATATAGGCGGGCAATACAATGGAGGTCCTTTATGTTAAAGATGAATTCTTACCAGTTGGAATTTTTGCCAAGGCAGGCTTGGCATGTGTGTAGATGAAGATGGCTGTGAGCCATCAGCCACACTTGCTGCTGGAAAATGTCGGCAAGGGATCTGTGGCTCTCTTAATGTTTTCTGCTTCTCATGTCTTGAAGGCTGCTGCTGTTCCAGCTAATGCCCTATAGGACAATCTTATATGCTTGCCTATATGATAGGTCAGATAGCAGCAACATCCTGGTTGTATGCTCCAGCAGCAAGAGAGGTGGTTTAGTGATGTATTTTTAAAATGAAAAACTTGAAGACAATGTCTCTGTAAAATAAAGAATATATTTATTATCAATGAAGTGGCTGCTATAGTACCTGTCTCCATTGCAGATCATTAGCATTTTGAAAGCAAGCTGTGAAGATCATTAGGCATTAAACACTTGGCATTATTTACCATTTAACCCAAGGCAGGCTCAGCAGAGRAAGCCTGTGAATTTCCACTGTTTCTGAAGAATTAACTGGAGACCTGTTGTCTTACAGGTACTGAGTTACAGGTAAGCTTTTTTGGCTGACTTATTTGAGTTGGCACTGATTTCTCTCTGGTCTCAGTAACAGACCCTACAGCAGTCTACAGTATTCTGTTCCACTAGAGTGCTTCCCTAAAGTCAAAATGGGAATCAAAATGCTGCTTTCTTTGTTCTTTATTTAAACATTTACTTGTTCCCTATCAGGTCAAATAGCTTAAAACCTCTGTTCTTCACCATCACTTTTGTAAACAAGAAAGAGGGGGAGGATCTCTCCTGATTTGATATAAAGGAGAGGGGGRAAAAAAAAACTCTGAAAAGCTTAACTGGTAATCAAGTGGCACTGCATCAGAAGATGGTAATAAAGCTGATGTTGCACTGAATATGTATCTTTTAATTTTCTAGGAGTTGCTGTATATATAACAATACACATTTCACAGAAACCTACCGTTTTTATTTTTACCCCTGTGCCTTATAGGAAGGATTAATCTTCTAGCAAGGTGTAAAGCACCTAAGAGGGAAAGATGCCCTTGGGTTGGGGGCTAAACTGCTTCCATCAGGCTGGTGTGGCTTTGCCAGAGGCAGCAGGGTTGGTCTAAGAGGCCGTAGCCTCTTCTGTTGTAGCCATAGCCAAGGAATTTGCTCCTCTTTTGAAGGAGAAGCTCTGCAGCTCACTTGATGCTAGAGTGGATGCAGCTTTGAGATCTGAGAAAAAGAGTAATCCAAAAAGGTTGGGGTGTTCTCCTACCTACTTTAAAACAAGAACTGAGAGTTAACAGTTGATTTAAAAAAAAATGTGCAGTGGTAAATTGAAAATAATTGCAGCATTTGTTATAATCTCCTTCAACTATCTGCAAAGAGTGGCTTAGAGCTACATTACAATCTTCTGTGCCTCCTGGCAAATTGGTTCACTGACACAGCTCTGCTTAGTCTGTGCAATTTGTTAGCTGAAGTTGTTCCATTAAGATCTAATAGAGCGATTAGTGTGTTTTTAGGCATATAATTGTCACCCTCTCTTTAAAGGGACTTGGAAAATATGTCTCTGGATAACTCATCCTCTAGCCTCCTATTTTGAGTGGTTTAAGAACATGTGTAAACTTCCTTTTTCAGCTTGCAGATGTGTCCTGGCTGCTGCTGCTGCGTGCTTGCTTGCTTTTTACATGTTATCTCTGATATTAAACACAGTAAATTCCCTCCTCTAAAAGACACATGGCCAAGGCTTACTAATATTTTGAAGATGGCAAACTTGCTGTAGCAGTTCTGTGCACTGGCGGTGTCAACTGTGAACTTACCCAGGTTAGACATTTTTGATGTTGCCTTGCTAMTGTGCAGTTGCTAGCAAGTTCTCTCTGAAATGAGGCTGCAGTTCTACCTTCTGCAAAGCCACATTCACACTTGCATTGTACAGCTGAGCACAGATGTGTGTGAGGTGTCGTACATTCTTCATGCTGCTAGCATGAGAGGGAATCAAAAGATTTCAGGGCCGGCTTTCATTTCTGAAGAGAATAAGATCATAGTCTTGATTCCTGTCATTGCTTTTCTTTGTCTGTTCAGACTTTTATGCTCTTGAAATGAGTTTCTGCTTTTCTAGATATGAAACCTAGTTAGTATTTTTCAGGCTTATCTCTTCTGCTCCTGTTTGCCCTATATACTTCCACTAGTGATAAAATCTCATTACCTAGGCTAATACACAGCTTGTATCACTTAATGGAAAAACAAAACAATTGTGGGAAAAGTAAAGTTCTTATCTACTGAAGAAGAGCTTTAGCTGTCAGAAATGAAGTGTCTGGTGCATCTGCTCCAGTTAGAGTGACTGAACGTGTCTGAAATGACATCAGTCCTTGATGTGAGCAGAGCAGGGTGCAGCAGCTTTGTCTTCCCTTGCTGCGCTCTCCTCTGGCATCTTTCATCCTGCCCCAAGGGGCCACCCTGTGTGCGAGTTCTGTTGTCACAATCTAATCACATCTTTCGTGACGAGGTCTGCTTCCTACTGCCCATGTGCCCATCTGATGTGAAGGAAGACATGGAACAAAAACCAACTCTGGGGCTTTCTTGAAGTGGTGCTGTTAGCGTAAGGGAGAGAATTACTTTCCACATAAGATCACTGGGGCATATGACTGGAAGGGGAACTAGTGCTTCTCTTTATGAATGCACTTGTGAATGGCATATATCCCTTAAAGCATCTTAATCTTGTGAAATCATTTAGGTTGAATATTTTGATAGGTGGACAGGATAAATGTGTGGTAGTACGTATGCTCTTTATACAATACTTTTTTATTCTTATTTAAAAGTTTTATTCTTTGCATGTGGGGAATGTCTGGTAGGAATCTAACAAATGGGAAAAGTATGAACGTTATAAAACAGTTTCTAAAAAAGCAAAGTAGAATCTATTCTGAAGGAATATTATACAAAAACAATATTTATGAGACTGCTTAGTCTCTGCAGTGAGAGTGATGCCTCCAATGCTTGGCTTCTCTCAACTCCTTTAGACGCTTTAAACAGTGCCATTTCTGAGCAGAAGTGGTTAAGTTTTCATTCATGTTCATTTTCCATGTTTAAAGGAGAACCTGCAAAAAAAGAAAAAAGAAAAAAGAAACAATGCTTACAAATGGAAGAGCAAGGACCATACAGTGGGACTGCCGTGTCAACGTGTTCTGCTATTTTTGGGAACTTAAAGGACACAGTCTGAGYTTGTGGGCACTGCATACAGCTGCTTGCATACAATGTAAACAGACCTCCAGGGACAGCTGGCATGTTCCCGCAGCAGAGTCCTAATGTGCTAACAGGAAAGGCAGCAGTCTAATATGGTTCTGTTCTAAAATGCTGATTCTTCCTGGAAAAAAGTGAAGCCCTGCTTGTCTGGGTGGAGGTTGCTCTCCTGAAGAGTGCTTTTTGCACAGGAATAGATTTCTCCATGAGGTTTTAATTTTACAGAGAGAGAGAAGGAGAAAACAGTATCTAGCCAACTAGGCCAAAGTTCAAAATTCATCCCTGCATTCACTAAGTATGAAACATGCCCTTTTCCCATATTCTGCCAGAAAATATGCGGAGATACTTACAGCCGTTTCATGATCGTCTTGTCTTTGCTGTCCTTACTGGTGCCAGGGTCGTTGCCACTGGATTCTGTTTCCAGTTTCTCAGTTTGGTCCCTTTTCTGTGAGATGATCCCACTAGTGAAAGAAGTGGATTTTTTTTATTTTTCATGGGTCTGTGCATAGCATGGCATTGCTGTCTACATTAAACCCTTCACTGGGCAGCTTGTGACACGGGTGAAGGGGTGCTCACAAAACAGTCGCATTTGCAGGTCTCCTCTGTCAAGAGGAAAGCCAGGCTACATGGAGACAGCTTAAAAATGCTATGAAGGAGAGCCCCTCAAAATGAGAGGAATGTACAGTGCAGCTAGAGCAGTTAGAGCCCTTTGAATTCAGACTCTAATTCAGGAAAGATCTTGAGTTCCCATTTCCATTCTGCTGAGGTCAGTTGGGTGAAGTCAGTGTGCTTTCCTATAGTTTAATATTTGTTAGGAGATGGCCTGGCCTAGTGCTTGTAATGAACAGTTATTATTTTCCATGTATAAGATAATTTTGCTTAGGCTATGCTTTAATGAGAACACTAAGAAAATAATAAGCTGACTACAGAGGAAAAGCACCAAGTCACAACACAAATGAAAGTATAATTAATGTTGGGTTTGTAAAAGAGTCTAAGGATATCAGTAAGGTGCAGATACAAATGGTGAAGTTCTGCTTGTGGGGATCTGTGGTACCTTCAGCACAGCCATGGAGGCTCATACTACACAACTGGGCACAGATGGGACATTCCCAAGCCCCATGCAAGGTAGGTGGCTGTTCCTCTTTCCATCCTATAGAGGAGAAAAGAAAGGCTTTGCCAGAGCTGTAGATTTTCTCAGGCTACTTTGGTGCTGCTATACTCTCTAAGGTTGTAACTGCTACTTTAGGCAAAGGCTTCAGTTTCACTGAAGGATGCTTCCTCTGCTTGGAATTGGGTTAGATTTCACCAGCTTGCATATTACACTGGGTTTTCACAGCATGCCAATTTACTGTCCTAAGCTGACCTCATTCATCTTAAGAGCTGAACAGATCAAAGCTTTTAACTGCTGCGGCTGAGGGCTGAAAGTAGCTAAGCAACGTTGTTCAGGACCTTGAAAACAAAAATATGGGCAAATATCTAGAAACTGGGGAGGCACCTGGCATCATGGGATAATTTGGGGGCAGATTTTTCTCTGAGAGAAACAAGACTCTGAGCTGTTTGGCTGACACTGCAGATTTCTAATATCTGCACCATATTTTTACTCAAAAATCATGATTAAAAAAAAAAGTAAACCCCAAACATCAATCACTCTCACTAAACTATTCTTTGTGAGAATGTCAGATATCTTACGCTACATATCAATTATTTTGGATATACACATGACATTTTAGAACATAGTGTTCGTATTATCCTCTTCACCTGCATGACTGCTCTTCRTGTCTGTACAATATAATAGAGGTTTTATGTGCATGTTTAAAGGGAAGGGGGTTTTGGTTTAACCCTCTGAACATTGTATGAGGAAATTACCACATAGAACTGCTTGAACTGAAAAGCAGCCTTGACACACTCTCTAGGTACAGAGTACTGTGACTTAATGCATTCACTCAGAAATTAAAAATATTAATGTTGTTAATTTTTAACTTGGCCTTTAATAAGCTGTGCAACCCAGCTGGAAAATCAAAGGCAAGAAGTCATTCCAAAATCAGTATAGCAAAGGCAGCGAGCTGAGCTAGGGAAGCAGGTGCTTCGCTGTGTTATGAGAAGTCCCGCTGAGCAGGCAGTTTGCAAACTGACTTCTTGGCTTCAACTTTGACTTCGTGGCTTAACCTGACTATTACAGACAAGGCAAAGGTCAGACTTACTGTGTGTAAGAGGTTGTTGCTGAGATATCTCAATTGAAATCTAATGTGCTCAGGAATGTTGTGCCTAGAGTAAGAAGTAATTTCTTGTCCCAAAGAGCTTACAGTATAAACAGATGGTGGGGGCGAGAACAGAGCCTGGGAGATGAAACAATTTGTAGCACCAAGAGCAAGACCCTACCTGCATCCCATCCTTTGGATCAAACCAATTCTCCCAGGCTGCTTTCTTCCAGAAAGATCCTTCTCTGAAAGGTCTTTTTTTTCCCCACAGTTCAAGTACCTTACACAACTTTCTGCTAGCAGTTAAAAAAAAAAAAAAAATGCACAGCTCTCATCCTGAATGGTGGTGAAAGGGTTTAATATTCTTTCTACATCGATGCCATAAGTACTCTGGAGGCAAAGGAACAGTAGATAAACTAGCATACACCCATCTATACAGCAGCAAGTTGGAAGAGGAAGTAAACTTTGACTAAAGCTGAGATGGAAATCCCCATGCTCTTTGGTATGTGGCTAGGCTTTTCACACGAATAGTGTGTGCACAACTGTTGTGACTGTATAGGTGAATGTACATGCATGAGAATCCAGCCTGCATGTGGAGTTGTAGTAACTTAGTACTTAGGCTTTCCCTGATACAATTATGGGAATAGGCTGTTAATTGTACAGAACGAGGGAGTTCAGTTTTAAAACTATGTTGCATAGAGCCTTCATCGTTCCCCATTTTTCTTTGCTCCTTTGTATGCTTTTGGGAGCACRGATACCTCTTCTCATAAGTCTCGACAATGCCTAGTCCAATCTAGGTGCTCAAACATGCAATACTCCCATCTGATAAGTTCACCAGACAAGAAGTAAATGTTATAAGTAGTTCTTTGCTGACTTCATGATATACCTCTTATAGCACTGTAGCTCCTCTTGCACCACAAGAAGCTGAGCTTTCAGCTGGTTACGCTCTTGCAGTACTTCTCGCAGCTCTTGTAATGTGAACCGGGGGCGATCTGGATCTGTGAGGTCTATTACCGCTTTATCTGGTCCAAGGCTGAGCTGTAAAATAAAATGGTGGTCATGCTCTTGTAACTTGTCGAAAGAGGCCAGTCCTAGAGTAAAAACTATCAATTTTATAACTGTATAGTAATTGTTACAAACAGTGTGAGTTCATCACAATCTTGATTTTTCAAGCAGTTAATTATAACAATTATAATTGTTCATCATAGTTTTGTCAGATGTAAAGATGTTTTTTGTAAATCTTTTTTCTTATTTTTTTTGTATTTTAGAGTATGCATTTCCCAGCCAAGAACAGGGCCCAATTGCRACAGTCTCTGACCACATCTAAAAACAAAGTCTCTGTCACAAAGAATTTGCAATCTAGCTTTACAAAGAAACTGCTATTAACTGCTTTTCTGGTGATGAGTAATTTGCCTAACAGCACAACAATCATCTGTAGCAGAGAAAACCGAGACCTGAAAGCTCCCTCCCTAATTTAAGACCTTTGTGGTAACATCTTTTTCAGTCACACACATCAGTCTTCCCTGYGCGCGGTGACAAAGCTTCAGTGCGCAAATGGCAAATGGTCTTTATGCGCCCGGAGCTGTACAACCGCGCACCCGAGCTCTGTGGGAATGGGGCCGCGCGTGTGCGAGTTTCTCTGTTAGCGCTGCGCGTTGCTGAGCTAAGAGCAAGTTGAGGCCAACACGGGAAACCAGGAGTGCGGGAAGGAAACGGCTGCGACTCGTAGCAGCCCTGAAGACTTCTGCTGTGGAAACATCGTCTTCTGCAGAGACGCAAAGCAAACTTTCCTGCGAGACTCGGTGGAGCGTGGCGAAAGCGTCCCGCGCCCCCCCGCCGGGACCCACCTGCTGGGCGCTGCCCCGCGCCGCCGCGTCCCGCAGCGCCTCCACCTCCTGCCTCAGGCCGTCCCGCTCGGCGCGCAGCCGCCCCTCGGCCGCGCCGCCGCCGCCGCTCACCAGCGCTTCCAGCATCTCCAGCACCCTCACGATCCTGAACTGGAGCCGCGCCACGGCAGCGGGCACGGCGGGGCCGCCGCCGAGCTGCAGCAGGTCCCTGCCCACCACGTAGGAGATGTCGTAGACATCCGCGGCCGTCAGCTGGAAGGGGCTCTTGGCCAGGGCGCTCTCCGGGCCGCCTTCCCCCTCCCCCTCCCCCTCCTCCTCCCGGCGGCGCTGCATGCCCGGCGAGGCCCGGCGCCAGCTGCCTTCCTGCGGCGGCCGGGGCGGCG
>NW_020447752.1:1456300-1486861 GCF_003343035.1 Apteryx rowi
TAACGGGCCCCGCGGGGCTCCCCTGAGGCGGGGGGAGGGGGAGGGTAACGGGCCCCGCGGGGCTCCCCTGAGGCGGGGAGCGGACGGGGCCGCAGTCGGCGCGGCCAGGCCGCAAGCCCAGAGCTCTGCCTGGGCTCTGCCCGACGTGGCTCTGTCCCGGGAGGTGAAGTGCCGCCCGCGGAGGGCGGTGGCCGGCCCGTGTGGAGCGGGACACCTTCCCGGGGTGCCTGGTTGGACTCAGCTGGCCCTCAGCACCGCTGTCGCCGCTGCTTGGCCTTGCAGCAGGGGGTAAACGCTGACYTCTGGCAGGAGCGGTATGAGGCACTGCTGTTTCTAGGAAAAGGGCTGAGTGTGATGTACAGTCCGAATTAACAATCTGCAACAGAGGGTCTGCAAGGAAAGGCCTGAAGYCTATCCTGCGTTTCTGGGTTACTGGCTTGTAGCAGACCTCGGGCAGAACCTGCGGATCTGAGAGCAGTGTCCTTAAACAGAGTGGAGGCAGCAAACAACGGGCACAGGGATACTGGTGACTTGCCTAGATTGCCGGTTTACCTCAGTTTATCAAGCTTCTCAGGATTCTTGTATGAAAAACAGAGGTGCTAGAAGTGCTTCTTGTACTACTTGCTTTTCTTTCTAGAACGGCAGCAGCAACCTGTGTGTAATGTGTAACGCTTGTGTTTCTTCACTAGACAATGAATGACTGGGCCCCCATAGCCAAAGAGTATGATCCCCTCAAAGCTGGGAGCATTGACGGCACAGATGAAGAGCCCCACGACCGTGCCATATGGAGGGCTATGTTGGCACGGTATGTACCCAACAAGGGAGTTACAGGAGATCCTCACCTCACCCTGTTTGTAGCAAGGCTCAATCTTCAAACAACAGAAGAGAAGTTGAAGGAGGTTTTTTCCCGGTATGGAGATATCAGAAAGATCCGGCTGGTTAGAGACTTGGTGACAGGATTTTCCAAGGGTTACGCATTTATTGAGTACAAAGAGGAGCGTGCCCTGTTGAAGGCCCACAGGGATGCCAACAGGCTGGTTATTGACCAGCATGAGATCTTTGTGGATTTTGAATTGGAAAGAACTCTCAAAGGGTGGATTCCTCGGAGGCTTGGAGGCGGTTTTGGAGGCAAAAAAGAATCTGGGCAACTACGATTTGGAGGACGGGACAGACCTTTCCGAAAGCCCATCAATTTGCCAACCATGAAAAATGACTTCTTTGGAGAGGGATCAGCAGAGAAAAGAAACTGGTCTCGTGAAGGAACAAGGGACTGGAGAACAAGAGATCGAGACCATGAAAGGAGCAGAGAGAAGAGATGGCCGGAAAGGGAGCGGTCTTGGGCTTGGGGTGAAAGTGAGAGAGAGAGGGACTCCAAAGAGGACAGGAGCAGAGGGAGAGAGAGGAAGGACAGAGACAGGAAAGACAGGGATAGAGACCGGAGCAGGGAAAGAGATACCAAGAAACAAAGAGATGATGATAAGCATCGATAGGTGAAGGTGCCTTGTCTGTAATTATGGGAAGTTTGGGTATGGTGTTGTGATATGTGCTAATTTGTTGCATCAAAGTGAGAAACAGCCTTGAAACATCCTGGACTGTGATGTGTGCTAATTGGTTACATCAAAGTAAGAAACAGCCTTGGGAACATCTGTGGGAACATCCTACATCCTGTGGTGGGGGCATGTACCCYGCCTGAGATAAGGGAGTTGAGCTAGCGAAGCGGCAATGTTAGTTTAGATAGCCTAATATGGCAATGGCGATGTCACACAACTGTGAAATATAGCATGACCTCGAAAGTTGTAAATATATGCGTGACCTGAGGGTCACCACTCACAATGCAGAGGGCTGAAGAAGACCCCCTAGCAACAGCCRGCGCAACCRCAGAAGTTRCRGGAAGTGCCACATATACCCGGAGCTGGAATTGCATATAAGGAGACTGTGAGGGGGGGATTGCGCGCGCCGTTGGTGGAGCAGGAGACTCCCCGGCCGCCCAGCGCTGTTTTGCTTACTTGTAACTTGCTCAATTATTCCATTAAATTGGATTTTATGCAAACCAATTGGAGTGGTCGTGTTTGCCTAAAACRGTGTCTACTGCCATCTTTCTCTCAAACAGCATGAACCAAGTCCTG
The DNA here is from genome assembly GCF_003343035.1 of Apteryx rowi. Taxonomy (NCBI): domain Eukaryota; kingdom Metazoa; phylum Chordata; class Aves; order Apterygiformes; family Apterygidae; genus Apteryx; species Apteryx rowi. The sequence continues at coordinate 1,458,427 of NW_020447752.1, forward strand.
CTGCTCCAACTACTGGCACATTTTGGTCCAGGCTGGGACCTACCTCTGCTGTTACAGTAAATGAACTAGTATGGAGGAGGTGGGATGCAGCAGGCTTCCAGCCTCGTAGTCTCTGGATAAAGCTGGTGTACATCCTTCTGGAGGTCATGGATGGGTTTAAGTTGCAGAGGTTGTCTTCAGCTTAGGGCTGTGACCTGCATTCACTGAGCAAGCAACTGCGATGTTACTGTCCTGTGCCTGTGACTATAACCTGCTATAAGCTCTTTGTAGGTCTGTTTCTAATACAATTAAGATACCTGTTGTTGAGTTTTTCTTCAGAGAAATTAAACATTTCTGTTAATATTCTGAACCAGTGAATGCTATAAGAAGTGCACAGCGTGTACTGGCATCCCAGCGAGATTGAGTACACACCTCATTTGATACCTGTCTGGCTGCTTGGAGTAAGGTTCATGAGAGAGCTCCATCCTTAAATAATTATGTGCCAGATGTCCACACTCATTTTGCAAGACAAATGCCCTTTATGAAGTCACTTGTTAAAGAAATGGCAAGGAAATAGCAAGGAATAGCAACAAACCAAGCTTCTTAAAAACGTGGCCCATAACAAAAGGTGGTGGGAAGTGACTTATTTTCTTGAAGACACTGGGACAGGTGAGATCCTTAGTAATACTATATCCTTGACTAGTTCTGTGAGGTGTGAGAGGGAAGCATGTAATAAGAAAGATATTTTTATATTTCTCAGGAGAGTACCATTCCCTTTTACTAGTGGAATGCACACTACAGAGTAGTAAACGGGTCAGAAAACTCCTAATTTCCCGATCAATAGTTGCTGTAACATTGGACAATCACTGAAGGAAAGCATTTGGGTGTGTCCATGTATCCCTTTGTTTTTAAACCTCTGCAGTAGTAAAACCCCCTGCGGTGACTCCAGAAGATTTCCTAATGCATTTTAAGCTATATTTTTGTCAGCCTTTGAATGGCATTTCCCGCTATTCACGGTCTAGTCTACCTGAGGTCTGTTCAGTTCCTAGTGTACGTTAAGTGCTCTGGGCTGGCCTAGTTGATATCTAGCTGCTTGCAGCAGGGAGGGACCTTTCCCCTACCTAAGGACTACTGTGGTGCAGGGAATTCAGTCTTGTCTTTTTTGTTTGTTTGTTTGTCTGGTTGTTTTTTTTTTCCCTTGGAAAGACCTTTTGGGCCTAGAGGGAAGACACAAGAGTGTCACGCTGCTGCTTTCTGCTGTTTAAGGATTTCTTTGTGTGGTGAAAGCCTACAGGAAGATGAAGGTGTCTTTTCCACTGCAGGGACTGAGCTGTGTAATTCAGGCTCTTCTTAAATGTTTAGATACAACAACAGAAGTGATTCGTGCATCTTCTTTCAGACACATTCTTTTGTTTTTTATATGGAATTCTTCTATCCTAAATATTGCCCGGTTTGAGGCCCTATTTCCAAGAAGAGCTGTGTGAGCTTTTTTCAGCAGGGGAGAAGACAGACCCCTAAACTGCATCCCCAACAGTAGACAGCACTGGAAGGCCTTCCACAAAGAACACAAAGGACGCAAGTCTTTCAGAAATACTTGTTTTTCAGAAATATTTATTAAACTGTTAAAATGATTTACTGCCCAACCAAAAAAAAAAAAAAACAAACTTAAGTGAACCTGCACTCTGCATGCAGGATTGTTATGCCCTTTACCTGACAACATACTGACCCCTAAACTGCATCCCCAGCAGTAGACAGCACTGGGAGGCCTTCCGCAAAGAACACAAAGGACGCAAGTCTTTCAGAAATACTTGTTTTTCAGAAATATTTATTAAACTGTTAAAATGATTTACTGCCCAACCAAAAAAAAAAAAAAACAAACTTAAGTGAACCTGCACTCTGCATGCAGGATTGTTATGCCCTTTACCTGACAACATCCTGGCCCCTTTTTAAAAAACAGGTTTTACTTGAATATTGAGAAACTACATGACAGATCTTCAACTCTTTACATACTGTTCCCTACRTGGCATCCTTTCTAACAAAAAAATGAGAATGAAGTGGTTATGTTAGCCTGTCAGGAGTAACTAATTAGATTTTTGAGGTAATGGGGTACAGAGATGAATGGGGGAAGGCTGTACTGCTTAGTGCCATTGTCTGGACTTGGCTGCCAATTTGACCTAACAATAGTGCATTGGATCATTGCCTCTGGGACTAGCTTTACATGCACTAACTAGGTCTGGAGACTTCCTTTTTAATACACGAGCTTAGAGGCCGGGGGAAAAAATGTTCAGTCTGTGTATTTCTATTATCCCAGTTCACGGCTCCTAGCTGATGTGAAAAGTGATGTGCTTGTTCAGGCTGTGAATGTGCTGCATTCTTGCATTGTTTCCTATCACTATCTCTTGTAAATGTGCCCAATGACTGTAAACTATGCTAGGGAGAGACTCAACAGGCGGCATTCACGTGGTGTGATTCTTCCACCAAATCCAGTATAAAATCGTGATTTTTAAACAGCAACAATGATCCATTTCTGTTTTCTAGCTCCCACTCCAACATTATGTCCGTACAAGAACACTTCAAGAGATGTCCATGTTAAACCTTTCTCATGGTTAAGGAACAAAAGTGTTACAGACTAATACATACTCAAGAACCATGGAACAGCTTTAACTTATTTTATCTGCCTAATACAAATGTAGTGTACTTGTTTGCTTCCCCCCCCCATCTGTAAAAGAAACTGAGATCTTAGCAACTTACGTATCATTAAATTAAGACTCTCCCTGTCTAAGAATTGCCTTTCACCTAAAAGGAGGAATGCTGCCATTTTATGAATACAGCTTTCTGTAAGCATAAAACAACACRCATTAACAAAACTTAACCAGGCTTAGAGATGCAAAAGTATCCCTACTAGTGTCAGACATTAGTGTCRGTATTTCAAATGTAGATGCCTTTCATATAAGGCTACCTTCTTCCCTCCCTTCCCCTCCTCCCCGAAATGTAGTGACAACCTGGAGGGCCGGTAAATGCTTTCTCTAATATTGGAGTTGCAGGTTAGTTCTGCAGCACAGGTCTCACGAAAATGTGCTAAGGTATACATACTCCCAACCATGCTTTGAACAGCTGGGAATGGGCTGCTGACTGGAGACTGTAAATGAAACAATATTTAAAAAGACTGTAACCAGTTGGGGAGAGGGAGGAAATACTTGAGAAGTACCCAGAGCACGCTGAAGTTCAAGGTTCAAAATATAGCACCGTTACAGTCGGGAACAGAGCAGCCTTTGGCCCACCATTGCAAAAATGGTTTCCTAGCACAGTTTCAGTACGGACAGGCTAAAAACCATTCCCTGCCCATATATGTTAGGTAATCCATGCTGGGACATAAAAAACATAGTCTTGACCACCCAAAATTAAAAACAGAAAATAAACACCTTGTACCAAACCCTTTGGCTTGCTCTCATCTAGGAGCCCTTACAATGACCCTCAGGCATTTAGCACCTGGAGTAGTTGGAGCTTTTGTCTGAGCACTGGCTCCCGTTGAGTGCCACTCCTGAGAGCAGGCTCTTTTCAGCGCAGATCTGGCTGCTGGGGTTAAGATGCCAACAGCAGCCCACAGCTGTCTGCGCTAAGCTACATTAGCAGAAGTTGCCTAGGACCCAGTCATAACTAGAGATGCTGCTCTCCAGCAGCGCTGGGCTCCAGCGTGGGTCTCGAGTGTACAGCCACGTCTGCAGAATGACCTCAGCGCCGCCTTCGCAAGGAACAGCGGCTGTACTTGCTCTGTCCTGCCCGAGCAGAGCTTGCTTAGCATGCATTTGTGGAGTGCGTGGTGCAGGTGCAGGGTGCACCTATGTTGCACGGGGCTTTGCTGTCGTGGTTTTTATAAGCATGACCTCAACCAGTCCCAAGGGTTTCACAAGCTTAATTGTAAAGCAGGTCTAAAACCCACCTTCTGACAGCTCGGTTGTGTTCGTGTGCCGGCACTGTTGGCACATTAAGCCCCCCCATAACTGCAGGCTACCCAAACCTCAGCTGACACCAGTAGAGCAGCTTGCACATGTAGAATTCATCCATCCTACAACCCCAAATAGTGTTTAGACTAGTCAGAGAAAAAGTTTGGGTTGGTGCCATCCCTAAGTCAGTTAGAACAGTTCATGTCAGCTAGCTGAGGAGGTCTCCTCACACTGAAGTTAGGCAGTCTTCATCTAGAAAGAAAAATGGAGTGTGGCTTTATTCAAAACCTGTCTGTGGCAAGGGGAGYTAATTCCTTTAGGGCGGCTGTCTGCTACTCTAGGGGGAAGACCCTGGTAAGAAGGAAAAAATCAAGTGTTAGAATTCCTCTTTGCGAGCAATTCATTTTCCATTAATACTGCAGAACTCATGGCAAAATGCAAGGCACGCTCACCTTGTACATTGGTTTCTTCATGCTTTAGGCACTATATGCAGCAAGGGAAACATACGCTCACTATCCCGCTCAAGGCTATTCCAGCTTCTCAGTTTGTATCATCAGGTGGATTTCCAAATGGTTACTCTGCAAGATGCAGATGCCAGCTGACAAGATATAGCAGTGCTAAGACCTGCCATGGAGCTGTGGTATCCCTCTCAAAAAAAATCTTAGAGAATTAAGAAAAAGCAAACAACCAAAAGTTTTAACAAACAGGATAAGAGAGTCTTTGCCAATAGATATTGTACACTGCAAACAATCTTCTAATAACGGCACAGGTCTCCTTTTTTTTGGTTTAAAGAAGCTTGTGTTACTGTAGTTAATGCATGAGCAAGACCATAGACTTGTTATTCAGCACAAAACAAGTCATCTAGAAGCTTCGATGTCCCAAGGTATCAGTGACTGTTATTACAAAGCTTGGATTCTGTTTTTGGCAAACAGTCACCAAGTAAACAGTGAGGGATCCCTTTCGAAGAGTACATCTGAAACACAACCACTGAGGTGTGCAAGGCAAATGAAAGTGATGAGCTGCCGGATTTGTTTACAGAAGCTTCTTGTTACTACACTGTCGAGATCTACTGCGGTAAGCTGAACACCTCAAGGTTTTAGTCACAGGTGCTGCAGGGCTTCTTGTCCTTGTTCAGTGTAGGAGTCATCTTTATTTGAATTTGCCCATTCGCCAAAAGTATCCTGGAAGTGGACGTTTCTCTGTGATGCCTGCATACGTTTCTTATCACGAGAGAAGAAACTAAACCTTCCAGGGAGGCAGGAGGAGTAAGGGAGGGGAGGGAAAAAAAGAAGACTGTTTACTGGCTTGAAAACACTTCAAACACCCGACACGATACACGGCACAACAAAACACAGAGCAAAAAAATCTGCATCTGCAAAAATCAAGGCAGTGAAGCCCGATGGGAGTGCATGTCAAAATGTTATTAGAGATGAAGTCATTGCAATCTCAAGCAGTTCTGCTATGGAAGCTTCAAAAAAGCTCTAAGTGCTGTTGACTCYGCAAGGTGCAGACATCATTTTAGATGTTGCATATTCCCCCTCCCTCAACCCCGAGATAAAGAAGCAACAAAATACAGGTTAGGGTTAGTTTCTTGGCTAAGTAAAGTGGTATCTTTAGCATTAAATCTATATAATTTACCCTACAGCAGAAATAGAGAATATTCTTAAGGGTGCCAGCAGGGAAATTCATAAGATAAGAATATAGGTCTTCAAAATTTTTTCCAAGTGTACAAATTTTGATACATAGGCTCTATTCCTGCAAAAATAAATGAATAAATGCACACAAGTGCAAAGGAGTTTGCAGGATAAAGGCTCTAAACAAATGCACACAAATGTGCACGTCATTTCCTGTCACACAGCTTGGGTGCGCTAAGATAATGACGTACATGAACCAACAGCCRTTTAATACATCAACAAATTGCCAGCTGACAACACAGATAAAAAATACAATTGGAAGAAATCCTTAGTATCATATTTATTTGCGTACCATGAAGTTACTTGATTAAGCAAATTCATCTTTTCAATGTTTGTAATGAGTTCAGTACAGGAGGTGTTAGTGCAGCATTTAAGTCTGCTGAGAAATGCAAAAGTTTTGGTTCCAGCTACCAAAGGTTCGAACTGGTTGCACACCCTTTTGGTTTTAATGGTGCATTTTAGGAGGTCAACACTGATTTGCCTGCACAGTACTGAGCATAATGCGGTCCTGATCTAGGGCTGGAATTGCTAAATGCTTCTACAGCGAGAGACTATCCATACATGAACTCAACTTGGATAGGAGCTGGAATATTTGTCATGGCATAAACGTGGCCCTATGTCCACTCCCCACCTTCCTCAGCGCTCTTCCTCCACCCACACTCCCTTAAGTCTCCCCTCAGTACCATGATCCCAACCRTCCAAGCCGCCTTGTGCAGACCAGGAAGTTTTGCCTTCGATGTCTCTAGTCACATAGGCGGTATTTGAATGTCAGAYGAGGTTTAAGGCAGCTTTCCTGAAAAAACATCCTATCACACGTGCAGGTAAGCATGATGATTATTAATAAGCTGTTCTTGACTAGAAAGTGATATAAAAAGCTACACAAGTGCAACGCAAGATAGCTAACGTTGCTAGCAGGACCTGAACTTTTGCATTTCCTGGCTTGAAGTGTGCAGCCTTAATAGTGAAGTAAGTCTTTTGCACTTAATTAGTCTGGTAGTTTTCTACCACCTTCATCACTGGAGCTTATAAATTCACACACATATGCTATATCTTTTCAGGGCCAGATCCAATTCCAATTTAAAAGAAAAGCATCTAGTCACTGAGGCTTTCTGCTGGAGATGTTTGGTCCTGCGTGGTCAGGCTTGGTATCATGAGGTCCACACAGAGGACTGCTGTATTTATGCAGTAAGTTTCAAATATCAAAGTTGAGTAATTTTTCACTTTAAGTAATAGAAAAATGTTTTTGTAGAATTTCTACACCAAGTAGAAGGGTTTGGCTTTTTTATTCTTTCAGAAACAAAGAAAATTGTTATTAGGCCTAGAAAAGTTTTATGGACTATGTTTGAAAAAATTATGTCTGTGTGGAGAGGAAGCGAAATTTAAACACTGCTTTGCTGCTGCAGATACAGTGATCACTAAAGTCAGAGTTCTAATGCAAAACCWGTCTGCATTAACAGTTACGATTTCCAGGGGTAACCAAGACTAGGGTGACAGAATTTGTTATTGCGAGTGTATATTCCAAAACACATAGAGACAAAATCTACAGTGCATAGATTCTAAGACATGGAAACAKCGGCCTGTAATAAACACTGGAAATTAATGTAGATATCAGCCATTACATTCTGTAAATCTAACTGATTTGTAACAAGTCAGTAGACTGACATGGGTTTTTTAAAAAGCACTGGTGTGAATTGTGAATAGGCAGGCTTAGTAAGCAAAATTAACRGATGCTGGTTAAAATTGCATATTGAAACAGTTTTCTAAGGAGTAATGATTGGTTTAGCATGGTAACATTAAGACAAAAGGCAATAAAATGTCATTACTTGAGGATGAGCATGGAGGACTACAATGAGCTGTGTACTGACTGGTCATTCTGATTGGCACTTTGTGCTCCTGTGATCCCACAAGTAGCCGATGAGAATGCAACCAGCAGCGCATGTTAACACGGGGTCATGCAGCAGGAAACCACGGTACCAAACATTAAAAAAAAATTCCTACAAGGGACACAAGTCTTCTTATTGGCTGCAATGTGGGATCGTCTGGAATCAATCCAGCTGCTACCATGGGCATTATGGCTGTAAAGATCCTGGTCAGGAAAGTACAGACACAGAAGAGATAAGACTGGAGCAAAGGAAAGAAAAAGCATTCCATTAAAAGAAAAGAGGCAAACAAGATACACAGGGTTACTTTGAATTATCACACAGGACATGTTACACAGTGAGGTGGATCTGCATCACCCAAGACAGCTCCTCAGTGAAAAATTCTTATTTAGCAAAAAAACAGTCATTGAAACAGTTTAATTTTTTTTTTTAGAATTTCTAAAAGATACCACTTTTCTATTGTGAGGCAGCCTGCAATCTGGGTTGAATTTCATCAAGGTATTACCACCTCTAGCAATGCAGAGCAGAGTGCACATTTTTCTTCCCAAGAAACAAACAGGCACATACATAATGAAATGAAGGATGAAGGTGCATGTTAAGAAATACWAACAGGGCTCTGCTGTAGCTACTGGATATTTGCACAGAAAATAGGGTTAGACATGACCAGCATTACAGTTAAAGATTTTGCAAGTGTCACAGTTGATAATTTCAAGTTAAAAACCAATACCACAGTTGAAATGCTGAAATAACCCACTCTGCAAGCTACTTGGTTAAAGGGCCTGTGTATCTCTTCCAAACGAACCTCGCTTCTTCACATGCAGAAAGATGCCAACTGCAGGCAGCTAAATACTTGTTTGAAACCTTGCAACTACACTGTCAGAAACACTCTTTCTAGCTGGCTAGCAGCAAGACTGTTTCTTCATAAGAGTTCAGCACTTTTACTGCGCGTTGTACAACTCATGCAACTTAGAGGTTGAGAGAGCACGCTGGCTGGGTGCTCTCCGCACAGGCAACCCACACAAGCCTGCCAACGCACCTTCATCCAGACCTGGAACACCCTCTGTTTTTCTAAGGATTCTCCTCAGAGGTTCTCCCTTGTGGCAAATATATTTTTGAACTGTGGACTAATGTCAATTAAAGATTAAGTTGAAATCACAACAGACATTTCACTCGTGACCAAATGCAGCTCTCCCCAGCATAGCTGCTCTAACTGCTATTCTTAGATTCAAAGAAAACCAAACAAGCAAATACTGTTGTGTCATTAGCAGTAGCTAGAACTTCCATTTTTATGCATTGTGGCACACTCAGTTAGCTGCAGAAATCAGACAGACACATCAGCTTTTGTGGACTGCAAGAATAGGAGGAAAACTTATGGCTGTTTTAGGCATTACATCAGTGACAAACAAGTATGTATCCTTAAAGAGAAAACAAAAGGGCGTTTTCTGCTCAAAACAGAGGAAGCATTTTTAATCCTGGTACTTTTCCTCCTCATTAAAGCCTCCTGGTTACATAATTTCATCAAAACTCTGACATGTGATGTGGTAGAGACAAATGTAGAAATAAATCAGTATGAGATCAGAATCCAGTTAGAATTTGCCCCAGCCCCAAACCTGCAAATCCTGGGAGAGGAAAAATGCTGCTTTCTGAAACTTGTTTTCCTTTCTTTATGTGGATGCAGCACTGAATCACCTGAGCCCATCTTAGATGGCACAGGCTATATCTCATTCCCTGAAATACTGCATGGTCAAGGAAAAAAAGGGCACATTACACAGGCAAGCATAAGACTTCTCTTGAGAGGGCAGCAACAGAGTCTATTCAGCTTTTTATTTAGTCAGGAGGAACAGCCTGAAACAGAGGGAGAGGCAACCCTACTTTCATTCATAAAAGCACCCTGCCTGCAGATACCGGTGTTACAAGTTTTCCTCACACCCTTAGATACGGAGAAGTTCCATACTAGCGTGTTACCTACGTAGCCGTACAGCGAGGTGCTGAGAGTGTTCTGCCTGGGACAGGGAGAAGGGAGCTCTGGAGACAGCTCGTAGCAGGCAGGCAGTGCAGGCAGCAGCGGGTGGGAGAGGGGTTGTAACAGGACAGAACTGATGCTACACTTGTGTTCTTTGTTCTTTTCCCCAGGAGTGAAATTTCCTGTCTTTTTAAATGTGATATCTCCATCCCTGCCACCAACCCCTTCTTGGCCACTGTGGGAACTGCTTGGGTTGTAGGAGTAGCCCATCTACAAGGACACTGTCCGTGACACANGGGGGGGGAAGCAAATAAACCCAAACCAGACAAATCCCATCCAGAAAGGCTGCAAGGATAAGACAAACCTAAAAACCGTTGTTATTCTTCAGGTCACTTAAAATGCAGAAGACTTTATCTTCCCTTATTTAATGTGATGGCTAAATGAAAAGAGAGCAGAAAGAAATCTGGGGACAGAGCATGGCAGCTACAGAAAGTCATTTCCTCTTAACAGCAGGTTCAGTAAGTGCTTCCACACTCCAGCAAGAAGAGGCCAGAGGAGATGCACAGCTTGGAATGATAACACAAAGTGCCCTTAAATCCTATTGCCTTTTCTGAAAGGGGTCAAAGCAACATGGTTTTACTTTTTACTGAATGAGTTTTCAGTTATATAAATTTAACAGAGAATCTGAGAAACAGAAAGATTAGATGGGTGTCTGAAAATGTGCACTGATTGAATGGTCAGATGCTTAGCAAGTTTTCACTGACAAATTAACTAAGGGGAAGAAAGCACTGAGAAAACTGGTCCGAAACACTTATGTGCCTCTTGCCATGGCTCCCTGCATTGCTTATGTATACATGCAGAAGACAGAGTCAAACCTAATAACATCTAGTCAGCATATGTTCTTTCTTACAACATCTATTTACATTTTTCGTGCTGCCTTTGCTTCATAAATTGAGCATGGAAGCTGCAATCACCACAAACTCTGTAAGCTGAAACCAGCCATTCCCCACACAGAGGGACAAGCTTTAAAAAGCAGTAAAATAAATTTAGAAGAAAAGGGAAGAGAAGCTTCACAGCGGAGACCTTGTGAGACAAAGTATTATTAATACTACAGTTACAGAATGAAAACTTAAAGCCAAACCCAAAGAACATTTTCTAGTCACTTGAGAGGAAGGGGTCTCTCAGAAGACAGGCAGCACGGACAAAAGATGAAGTCTACTGAATATAATCAAAGTGTCCTCTTGACTTTATGGTGTTTTGGATCAGCCCTGATCTTTCAGTGGAACTTACTCTCACAGGGCTGCTGTTATTAAAATCAAGGTCTGAAGGTTATGGACATGGGGACAGGATGGGAGGGCTTTTTAGACAAAAACAAACAACTGTGCCAAAATCATTCATTCAGTTAAGAAATTAAGCTTTCAGTATCACAAAAATCCAAAGGCTGGCCATAAGGTTAAGACACTTAATCTGGAACAAATAAATATAGAAGGGGGAGTTTCAACAGACAAATGGATTGGCTAATGCTGTGATTTTATAACCAGCCCCAATAGTAGTAAATGCTCACCTCTGACAATAAGCTGAGGGTTTGCACAACGCCACTGAATAACCTCATCAGAGGAGGTGGGGTTCTTCATAGCCAAGAAAGCTGGCATCCACTCCAGCATGGCAGTTGCTCAGCAAACAAAAGGCTGTAGCGCTGTGCATACACACTGCAAGGCCAGGGTCTAAAGGCTCAGGGAACTGGTCAGCAAGGATACAGCCACAGCGAGGTAATAGGGAAACCTTGCTCTCCACACCCAACTGCTACAGGTCTGCAGTTTGCTTTACTTGTGAAGAACACTCTTTGCAAGCCCTCCAAGCGTGACCGCGGGCTGGCAGGGGATTGTGACGTTCTGCTGCTGCTCCATTCCACCACCTTATGGCCTGCGCATTAAGGAACTGGGGTTCTGCAGAAACAGGAGCATCTGTTCCTACAGTCCTTGCACTGACTTCAGTTTTGGGCATCTAGGACAGGTAGAGCAGTGCTCTGGATAAAAGCACAATTGCTAGCACCTCCTTTTGGAGTGTGACTATATGGCTTGGACAACAGCATTCTCTGGGAAGATCAGATGTCTGCGTTTAAGAGCTCACCAGCTCATAACAGCTATAATGAACCATGGCAACATGCGCTCTTTTAGTTAGCCTGAATATTGTACTTAAGAAGGAAGCATTAGAATTAGAGTGGCCACATCAATCTGGTCCATAAACAAAAGCATGTGGACTACTGCTTTTCTCCCTACTGCTGTCTGCATGCAGGGAGTGGAAGGTATGGTAGGAAATAACCCTAGACTGAAGGATGGCCAAAGTTTTGGCCAAAGCCAACTGCTGTTTCATAAAACCTACCAAGTGCTCCTTTTGTAGAAAACACTTGCAGACATTTGATATCTCCCCCATTTACATAAGGGATGTAGTCATCTTAACTTTAAAGTTCTTTAAAAAATGTCCCATCCATAAGAAATTGTTAGCATTTGCAGACTTCTTCTAGTATCCTTAGAGAATATGCTACTTACAGTCGTTTGATTCCAGACTCTGGCTGAGCTGAGGTTTTTGACTGAATTATGGGTGTAGGTTGAGGGGATCTAGTTTCTTCTTCTGTTTCCTCACTTGAAAGAAAGAAAGGAGAGTTAATGTTGTCCTCTCAGACCATGGAAGCACTTTAAATTCTAAAATCCAATCTGAGGTAGATGAAGAAAGACAAAAGATCTGCTCCAAATTCACTGAAACCAGTGGGAGATTTTTCTATCAGCTTTGATCTCCTTTCAGTATTTTCCTCCCATCGTGACAAGGAGAGGAATGGATGAAGAGGAATGCAATGAATACAATTACTAGAATTTCAAATTTTGACCCACTTTAATCCTTATTTTTGAAGTCCAAGTGTATTAAATGTTTGTAATCTGTCTAAGATTCAGTGGGAATCTGGGAGTTAGGCAAGGATATCATCCTCCTGAGTTTTTGAGGAACTGATACAAACTGAAGCCCTTATGCTTACAAACTTTAAGACTTTGCAGAAATATAACCTCGTCAGAGACTATTTAAGAACACATTTATTGTTTCTAGACCTGCCCTGCAGCTCCTATGAGTATAGTATGCACCAGGAGAGGCGCACCTAGGAGATCTAACCTACCTTTTGTAATATAAAAGCTCCTCTTGAAGTAAAAACACTTTAGATTTCAATTCATTCCTCTCATGAAGGACATCCCGGAGCTCCTGCAAGGTGAATCTTGGACGATTCGGATCTTTTAAGTCCACTGCCATCTTTTCAGACTCTGAGAGGCAGTCGTCGTTGTTTGGTTCTGTCTAGGAAGTGAAACAGCGGCTTTAAATTCATCACGTGAATGCATGTCTGAGGCATTTAAAGTCTTTATCAGTTTAGTCCCCAACCTCTTCAGTACTAATAAACCCTCTCTTAAGAGAAACAATGCAATTTTAAGAGGAAAAAAATTTAGGAGGAATTTGCTTTTCATGTTTAAGATCCTCAGCAAGAACAGCTTGGTGTTGGGACCTGCAACCAATGCCCTGTGCTCACAGGAATCTTCCATAGGGTTATATGTGTGCGTGTCGGGGGGGTGCCAAAACAAACAAAACACCAGTTGTTTCTAGCAGCCTGAATACAGGGTCTAACCTGAGCCACCTTAAGGGGACGAGTTTTCTTGTGGAGAAATTCCTGTGGAAGTCAGACTGCCAGGAAGTCAGTTGAAAATGTATAATCTAATTTTTGATAAGTCAGTTTAAGGAATGTATACTTTTAACAAATGAGGTAGATCAAACATCAGCCTTTTACATAAAAAATGAACAAATTGCATAGCAAATATCCTGATAATTTCTCCCACAAAGAGAAAGCTCCTTTGGACATAACTATATTAAGTGGAGATTTAAGTTCATATCTCTTTATTGCTTGTATTAAAAAATGCACAATTGGTGTCAGTACCGGGGATCTAACTATAAAGTAGAAGAAATCTGCAGATGAGTGCTAGATGATGCATTTATACGTGTGTACCCTCGCCTCTCCTTTCCCTGTGAGAAGAGTTCATTGCAAGTTTAGAGAAATTTTCGCTTTCACTTCCAGTTTCTGTGGCTTGCACTCTACAGAAGCGGTTGGATTCCCAGGCCTGCGGGGTGGCTTCCTGTCACCCAGGTAGACCCTAGCACTTCTGCAGAACTATTTGGGCTAAACTACTCGTGGAAATATGGCCTGCGTGAGCACAGCCAACAGAAGAGGGGCATCGTTCAGGTCCTCCAGCCTTGTTCCACTGCACAGAGCTGAGGACCACTTCATGGGAAATCACAGGCTTCTGGGAAGGGTGCTCAGAATCAAGGTGCTGCAAACCGGCTACAAGCCTGAGGAGGTCTGCAAGATTTCTAGCTATAAAAATAAACACAGGGCTCCCTGTTCCACCAAAGTACATTTGAAACATGATGCTTTTTGCAAAGGCTGACTGGAGGCCAGCACATGAAATCAGAGATGCCGGCAGCCAGGCCAGCCCCCTTCCCTCCTAGCAGGAGGCAGAGATGACAGTCCTGGAGTTCCTGTGCTGCAGTGGTGCATCACTGGGATACAAGCTGGAGATAATTCCACTGCCTTAAAGACTCTTAATTATGCCTTTTCTAGCTAACTGGCAACCACCCAAACACATAAAACTCTTGGTTCTCCAAGTGGGAAATGCACAGGTGGATGTAGATATCCTATCTAGGAACAGCTTTTGAGAAACAGCTCTACCCATTTTTAAATTAATATAAAGATTTCTACACCCTAGTGACTTAAAGGTTCGATTCCTGTTGTCAACATTAAACAAATAAACAAAAAACAGTCCTTCAAATAGCACAGAGATTGGTAAAGATACAGACGAATGGCACAGAAAAGGCAACAAAGGGTCTGACACTGGAGCTCAGTGGAAGAGAGAGGACTAGAATTCAGCCTAAGAGCTGGGAGAAGGTTTTGGAATAAACAGTCCAAAAACCACCATGCAGTTTTAGGTGCCTCAAAACAGCTGGGAACTGTGATCTTCTCTGAACTAGGAAAAGCAAACCTCAAAACCTCAAGCCTCAAAACTACATACAGGAGCAGACTTYGTTTGATTGGATTGAAGTGATTTTTTGCTAGTGGTAACAGAAAACAATGAGCCAGGAGTTTTGGCCCTTGTCTCATCTTCACTGCTGAGTGAGAATGATTAGGCAAAGGGAGAGGCCAAGAGCAGGTGTGTTCTGCTGAAGGCAGATATTCTTCATGGGAGATGAAGAGATGAAATACAATAATTCTGACTTGCTCTGAGACCTTACAGAAGTGCAGCATTTTAAAGTAACAGTTTCTAGCTTTGCATCCCCGAGGAGCAGGATGAGACACCCTGCTCAGCTTCTACAAAAAGAGATTGAAAATGGAACTCCATCACCTAAATGTGAGAAACCAAGTACAGAGACTCGTAGAGTCCATATTTTGCAAGTTTGATCCCACCCACTTCCAAGCTCACGTTTGTGAAACAGTTTTGATCTCTATTGATCTATTGTGGTTTCAGGTTAAACTTTGCTGGGCTGAGGTTGGTACCACACCAACTACTGCAGCAGGGATTGCAGTCCTTTTCTTATAAAGACAACACAGCAGAGCAATGCTCACTTGTCCATTTCTGTCTGATTCACCCCATTAATCCAAATGCATTTCTTTATACAGTTTACAGTAAATAAAGGTAGATGCATCCTGACAAAACATTCAAAGGAATTTACTTAAACATCTTTCCTCCTCTCCACCCCACTGGGTTAGGGTCTGAGCTGATGCCTCTTCTTTTGGTTTTACATCCACCCCACACCTTTCCCCAAAGAAGCCATTTTTTGCCAGATTTTGCCCAAGTCAGCAAAGACTGAGGAGCCTGTAGCCAATGCAGATGTACTCAACCGAAGCCAACAAGCAGCGTTCATTCCAGAGCGCGCGGCTATTCTAGCTTTCTGCTTGCAATTCCTGCCTAACCGTCATCCTGGCAGAGAGAATGGGGAACTACTCTAATTAGAAGAGGTGCCATTGCCATGAAACTGGTGAGTTAGAGGGGGGAAAGAAAGCATCCTTTCTCTCCAGAGACTGAAGACACTTTCACTCTTGCTGGCTCCAGGCCTAGGCTCCAGAGCCCCATTTACCAAGCTGGGTCTCCTGGCTGAATTAGCAGCAATGAAGTCATCCCTTTCATTATTAATACAGTGCGTGCCCAACTCAGCAGGGACATGTTAACACTGGCTGTCACATTCCTTGGGGGACCAGGGTACCCCATCAGCCTTTGCTTCTGCTTTCTGATATATATTCCTGCCTCTTACAAACAAATTAGGTGTTTCGCTCTCTGCTGCTGTTTATCAGGCGTTTACACTACTGCCTTGCTTCTTAAATGGCTTGGTACTGGCGCTGTTACTAACGCATCCAGGCAAATAGCTCTATATAATAGTGCTCCCCGGAGTTCCTTCATATCATGATACCCCTTATCCTGTTTGTGCTGTTCTAAGAGCAGCATTAGGAGAGGAAATCCAGCGCATTTGCTTGAATAAGACAGAAGTACAATGTCGTATGCCCAAAGGAAAATAACAGCAGGAACCATAAACAGAACTAAGGGATGCAACAGAGCAGAAGCTGTATCTTTTTCTCATGAAGCTCCCCTTGAGTTTGCATTCCTACTGCTCTGATCTCAGCACCAAGTCAATTTGCAGACTGTCACTTTGCCTGTTCTTGCAAGTACTTGAGTATGGAAGCATCAACATTTGCTTTTCATGAACATTTGTACTAGGAACACTTCACTGCACAAATCCTAATAGGAAGTGAAAGCAGGAATAGGGCCAAAGTTGTTTCCTCTAAAACAGGCCCACAAATATTTATATGCTAATTTGGTAGCAATAGACCAGCTTAGTCCTGGCAGTCAGATCACAAGTGCCATAACCACTGTGAGGGCCAAGCGTGCTCCCATTTTTGTAGCCTAAGATCCCAGCTTCCCTGTCGCTTCATGGATTAAGAAATTCTGATTGTTCAGTTCTGAGCAACTGCAGTGAGGCAATGGATGGAAACGTGGTCAGAGAGAACAATGATGTGATAGCAGAAAAGCACACGAAGACTCGTTAGCTCAGCAAAACTTCTGTAACTGTTATCTTTCCACAAAGAGCTAAGCCTTCTCCAAAGAACTAAAGACTCTACTTTTGGCCAAAATAAACCATGTAAAGTTCCTGTACCAAAGGGAATGGCTGTTTAAAAGAGAATTAGAGTGCCTCTTACCTTTATTTCTTCCCCATTTTGGCTGTCCTCACCCTGCAGTTTTTCTCTGAGTTTCCCTAGCTCTGCTCGCAGGTTGCCCATCTCCTGCTCCTTGGTTTGCAAGTACGCTTCCAACTCCACCTTCTGCTCAATCAGCGCCTTCCCCTGCGCCTCGACAACGGTGATCCGGTGCCGCAGGTCGTGGTTAATTTTCATTAACCTGTTCTGTTGCTGTTGAAGCTGCAAAATGTTGATGCAATAGGTAAGTATCCATTCAGCCATCAGCAATGGTGGTTAAATCCCAAACAYTATGTTAAAGAATAAGTAGGGGGTTCCTGTTAAATTTAATCTGGAAAGATCCTCATCTTCCTAATTAATTTTTTTAATATCTAATTATCWCCTACAGTTGAAGTCACCAAAATCTCTTTAGTTGTTTTCAGAGTAAGAAGAGGCACTTTTTCCCCAGCCCAGGGAATTCTCCAGCTAAAAGCAAATCTATCACTTCAAATACCATGCTTCAAAAAAGCAATGTTCAAGGGCAGGGTAGCTTAAGGGATTCTGAATCAAATCTTAACCCAGAGTGGAAGTGATAAAGACAAGACAGATACAGACAACTCTGAGACAGACACTCTTCTCAGCGGTTCCCAGGGACAGGACAAGAGGCAATGGGCACAAACTGAAACACAGGAAATTCCATCTGAACATAAGAAAACACTTTTTTACTGTGAGGGTGGTTGAACACTGGAGCAGGCTGCCCAGAGAGGCTGTGGAGGCTCTGTCCTTGGAGGTGTTCAAAACCCGGCTGGACAGAGACCTGGGCAACCTGCTCGAGGTGACCCTGCTGGAGCAGGGGGTTGGACCAGACGATCTCCAGAGGTCTCTTCCAACCCCAACTATTCTTTGATTCTGTGAAATCCTTAGTATGCAGTAATTATTATAAGTCCTTTGCTTTGAACCCTTAGGTGCTCTCCTAATGCATTGTGTGAACAGCACCTATTGCCTCTGAAAGGCCACAGCACCTGCCAGAGGCCCTTGGGTAGAGCAGGGACCATCTAAGTCTGGCCCTCACTAGAAGCCAGAAAAGGCCTGTGGCCTAAGCAGAGTTAGGAGGGGAAGCAAAATACGGGTAATCATTCTTCCTGACACAGGAAGAACCAAGACTTCAGTTGATTTCCAAGGTTACAGTGAAGCCTGTGACTTGTCTGAGACTAAAACCCTCCCTCTTGCACGGTGGGCCCCTGGGCCACCCATCCTCTCAGTGACTTTCTGTTCACTGTTGGCAAAAGTAAGTGAACTGGGCTGCGTTCAGGCCCTTTCCTCCCTTCCTCCTACTGTTTCCTTGTGCAAGGAGGTAATCTACGTTGCATCTCTGGTGCAGGAGTGGAGAGTCTCTGCCAAAGCAGAGAGAGATTCGGAAAGCCAGAGGAAGTTGCCTGCCCTGTCTCCATGAAAGCGAGGAGGTATCAGGCCTTTAAGGAAACAAACATAACAACCTGTTCCTCACCCATCTTCCTCCCTTCTCACTCTGGTTTCCAGTCACCCTCCAAGTGCCTCTGGTCCTTCCAAATGCAGCAGAGGGTCTGTGCCTGCACTGAAGGCCGACTAATTATTTTGCACACACCACAGTTTGGCAGAACACTTCAGATGCTGGGCCACTAACCTGGCATTGGTTACTAATTCTAAATTAACTTAAAACTTGAAAGAATGATATGGAAGCATGGTGAGAAAGGAGGAGAAGGAAACAGGAAGAGCAAGAACCACTTACAGCCTCTACATCCTCATTTTTAAGTCCGAGTTCCCGGTCCTTTGCCCTGATTTCATCCCTCTGTTTATCTACCACTTCCTTCAGCTTCTTCATGACTTGCCGCTCTCTTTCTGACATTCCTGGTTAAAAAAAGAACATAGAAAACAAACTGAGGACAAGCAGGAGTTGCTGAGACTGAGAACAATAACAATGAGAAATATTTGGGTAAAAGCTCTGGAAGCTGCCTGCTGTGGAAATCAAAGAGAGACTGTTGGCCGATGCTTTGGATAAAAGAAGGTTACTTCAGGGGTAACAGGGAATGTAGATGATACAATCCACCCTGTAAAGCCACTGCACAGAAAGTCCTTGAAAAATCTAACAGTCCTCAGAGGCATTTGTAACAGTGAAGTAATATTGCTATGTCTTGCTACCTCAGTGGTTTTACATCCACTGTGATGTTCACATTATGTGCCAGGGAGCTTGGTTATTTGTGTGATAACCTGTAGAATCAGTTGACCAAGACACTGTGAAAACTAAGAAATATAGGCACATCTGGGTCCTCAGCAAGATCTAAACATTTCGCTATGGTGGACTGCATCTACATCCAGACCAGCTGAGATGCGCTGAATTAGACTGATTTCATGTTGGAATCCAAACTAACAACTTTGGGTTGGGTTGGAGCGTGATGAACCGGGACCTCTAAAGGGTACCCCCATCTATGAACCCAGAACAGAAATTTAGTCTGAATTACGGTCATGTATTTTCTCTGCATGTTTTGCTACCTTTTTCCCATCCCATTGTATGATAATTCACATTTAGAATAATTGTACTTCAGAGGAAAATACTAAATGGCATTATATTTCAGAGAAAAATACTAAATGGCACTTTGCTTGTGAAAGATATTTGAAAAATTGCCGACAATCCAATGTTGAGTCTGTTTGAAGATGGATAAGGGATTAGATTAACCTGAAGTCTGATCAACAGTTCATTAGGAAAAGTCATAAATCACAAAACAGGAAGCATTCTTCCATTATTCGCCATTACAGAGATAATCAACAGCTCCTGGGATATCCTGCCAACAGACCAGAAGGTTTAACTTGGTGAGATGGTGAATTTATTACACTATCTTGTCATGATCATTGTACAGACACACAGTTTGACGGTTCCAATCTACCTCATTAAATCACTTTGCACAATCTCCTGTAGGATGACTTGAAGACGAAAGGCTGTGACCACTCATTGTATGGCTGTTCCAGCCAAAGCCCAGTCTAAGGAGGAGCTCAAATCCAGGGTTCCTGACCTGCTCTACTGCTGTCTTGTTCTATTAGCTTTGGCAAAGCACTTAGTTACTTGTGTCCCCAGTTTCCTTTACCTAGGAACTATGATAATTTACTCACCCCTCTGGGGTGGATGGAAAGCCACTTCCTTTTTAATACRTTAAGGCAGCGCCCAGGTGAAATATGCTCATACACATCGGATGTATCCAGCCAGTCAAGTCTCTGCTTTCTACCATCATCTCAGACTTTCTAGATTTGTTCTTCCCTCATCAGAGGGGTCCAAAGTTGCTCCCATAAAAGAATGTAGGCAGTGTGTCTTTAGGGCTCCAGCCTACAGAGCATCAACAATTTGAACCGGTGGATAATGCATAAGAGCAAGACAAACCTGAGAGACAAAAGGAGCGACTCTTTGGTGGACATACACTCCTGCAGCAGCTGTGGGTTCCCAAGCAGGTGTACAAAGTGTACGACTGTGTACAGGGAGAAGAACAGCTCTGATCCCTCATTGCAAAAGGGCTTGGAATCTCCCAGAACTACAGTACAGCAGAGGACGGGTAACTGCTGTGCTGGGAAAAGCAGTGGTCATCAGGGATGGCTGGTGAGTTGGTTTAGAGAATATGTTCCTGTCAAACCCCAGAAAACACCTGGGTGTGATGCAGTGTTCATATTCTGGTATTACATTCTTATCTTTTTTAATTCTGTGGTAAGTCTACCTGCTTTATTTCTGGAACTGGGTTCTCTTAGTCTCTCTCCCACAGGTTTTAGAGCTTTGCAAGATACTTTTAATTCTTCACTGGGATGGGAATGTCTCATACCCCTTAGGGAGGACAGCTAGACCCTGACACACACTACTACTTGCTCTTTTAAGAGATTCATACTCTCTTATCACAGCACAGGTCTGGAGCGCTGGAATCCTACACCCAGCTCTGATGCCTCCCTGGTCTTCGGCATGGCCCTACACCTCTCTTAGTCTCCCCACTTGCAGAGACACAGGAAAAGACAGCAGAGCCTTGATAATAGCTGGATGGAGTCAAAAAAAAAAAAAAAAAAAAGACAGGGACCCTCACACCAATCAACACAATAGAGCCCTGGTATCTTCCCATAGCTCCCCTATCACTAGGGTTCTTGTTTACTTGCAGTTCTTCACAAACAACTGCTGTATCCACAGACCCCACTGCAGGCTCCTGGATCCACCTTTCTGCAGTCAGTCACAAGGCTGGGGCCTAAAACATCAGATATATTAAAAAAAAAAAAAAAGCCTTGTGGAATAAAGGGACTGCAGTGAGGCTTTAGACCAGCAGTTTCACCCCAGTAGGAGCTTGGAATGGTGAGTACAGCTATATTCATTAGTACTTGTGAGATGCTTTGAGATCTCTAGATAGCAGGTGCTATTTAAAGAATAAAGTACCATTTCAGTGCTGACTGCTTTTCCTCCCACTGTGCTCATTTTTCTCCCTAACATTTGGTGAGCATGAAAGACTTCGATTGTGTGCTCAGATCACCACATTATTCTTCTTATTTTAGGAGGAGGGGAAAGGAAAGGTGGGAAGTGTCTGTGAAACAGTCACATCATCTCCTTCCATTTTCCCAGGCACTGAGGAAGAGGGGAGGGAAATCACTAAGTGCCCCAAATGTAAAGTAATTATCGTCAAATGACTCAAAGTCTAATATCTGCAAGATCTTAAATGGCACACCCAGCTGGCTTCCCTAGGCACATCCTATCAGCAGCTTCCTGTGAACTGCTGCGATCACTGCATTGTTCCATGGAGCAAGAGAAAGAAAAGCAGTTAAAAAAGGAAAAAGACAAATTAAAAATGAGCATCCTTCATGTTTATGCTTACGGACCTGCTTACCATTGTGTTTATACAGACTCTAGCACAACAAGCCAGGGTCCGTGGCACTGCCACTGTGCAAACACTCAGAAGAGAAGCTTGCCTCTGCTTTTGCAAGGGGATGGTAGATTCCTCAGCAGCCAAACACAAGAAGTTCACACGACTGTCTGCTACCATCCTACTTCTTGTCAGTACTACCACAGCTGCTCTGTGCGAGACAGCAGCTCCTCTCGCAGCAGCAATGCAGCAGCCTGCTTGTCCTGTTTGACACATATTGGATCAAGTTCGCTCATGGCATTTTACTAGGATATTCTGGTCAGTCAGCACCATCAAATAAGCGCTGAGTTTGAGCTCAGGGAGGAGTAGTATTAATGAACGTTGTAGATTCATCTCTAACCCCTCCTGTGTATTTTGTATTCTGCCACATGCATCTTTCACAAGAACCCTGCTCTGCTCAGACTCCCAGAGAGTGGATGCTCTCTCTGCAGAGCCATCCTATTTAGATGGGATTGCAGCTACCTCTCTCAAAAATGCTTTCATCACAGTAAAGTGAGGCTCTCTGAACTCTGATGTGACTGTTAATTGGCAAGGATCGAATCTCAGAGCCTTGCACACCCAAATCACTGGCCTCTGCTGGCTGTGCTAAAAATAACTCCCTCAACTGTCTGGTGAGTAAGCAGCAAGCTGTTAATCCCAGGGGTTAGCCACTAAGGGGAGACATGATCACAATACTAAATCATGCTGAGATATCAAAACCAGAGTCTGGTCAAAGTTAGCCCCGCTAAAAAAGTATTTGGCTTGAAAAGCTGCATCTGTAGACTCTACATGCATCAGATTAAATGATGGAGAGGGAAAAAAAGCAGCCCATATGCTTTTTGACATTTCCCATCCACACAAACTATCTGAGACAAACCTGCCTCCATTCATTAATGGCAAAATCTCCTAGAAGGAAAACAGTTGGGAGTTTCACATAATAGGTCCCAAGTTGAGGTTGCTATAAATTAATACGATTTGACTTAAATTGATGATTTTGGCTAATGAGTATTAGTGGTCCCAGAATCTGATCTGTGGAATGTGTTTTGTTGGTGTTATTATACTTGGGTAGACACAAAGTAAAAATAACATGAAAAGCACGTCGGGTATGTGCTTGGCTAGCTGAATGTAAGGAGTAGGGCTATACTTAAATACAAAGTAACGACCTGCAGTGAGCTAGATACTCAATGGAAAAAAAAAAAAAAAAGAAGAAGAGAAAACAAAGGGGAAATTGGTTCTTTGTAACAATATGTCATAGTCTTCATAGCCCATGACTCATCACTGCCTTTCTGACACTTTGTAGGCTGATGTCGAGCTACCTCTTGAAGACTGACTATTAAATTGAAAGAGCTGAATTTGTTATAGAGAAGTAATGATTTTTGCTTCCAAAATATTTCATTATACTCCTCCCCAGAGCAAGTGAGCAGTACTCAACCTCTGGGCTGAATTCAGCCTTGGGGAAGCAGGTGTAATTTCTGCAGCATTGGATTGAGTTTCATCCACCTACTGCAAGCCTCAGTTTAATCCCAAACTCCGGTGTTCGGGACCTTTGTTGCTAACGCTTTATTGGAGAGCTGCAGGAGGTCAGCTATGCGGTTTGATTTCCAAATTGGCCAGCGTGTTTGGGTGTTCACACAGGATGCGAGCCTTCTGAAGGAGCCACGACTTTACTGATAATCAGCACGTACTGCAGCAGGAGCACTGTGGCCTGAAGCAGGGAACCAGAGTCCTGCCCATGCCCCAGTAGTTCAGAAAGCCACCCACTTCCAGACTGACTCACAATCACGGGCAGGTTTTGCTGCTGCAGTGAAGCTGTTACCCTTCTCAGCTGTCCACCCCGTCTCTCAGCTCGAGGCTGCCTCATCCCCAAAGCTGCACAGTCATTCCTTCAACTCCTCAGCTTACACCCCAGCAGAGTATTGTGAAAAGAAACTGGTAGCCAGCAGGTTCAGATAACATGCTATGAACTGTGAAATGAATATACATCTGTTCACCTGCCTCTGCTCTTGAGAAAGAGCTGCTTGCTGAGGTGTGGGTAAGAGATGAGGATGGTAACTGCTCAGTTGCTGCAATGAAATCTACCTGCAGTTGCGACTCAGCACCATTTGTCTAGAACTTCATTCCGTCTCAAGAAAGAAGCTGCCCATTAATTAATCAGTTGTTTCAGTTCTTTAGGATTCACCTACTTCCTGGATTATAAGTCTCTTCACCTATTGTAAACTGGCTGGAAATGTCTTAATATGGGTGTGGAAACCCAAAGGCAGGTAAACCAGCTAAAATCAGTCTCAAGATGTTCTCCCACAATATCCTCATATGGTGGATTAATTAGTATATCTCAGCCAAAGGAATCCTGAGTCGCTGCTTTACAAACAATTATCCTGAATACATCAACACTTGCACTTGTTTTTGTGCACAACAGTGTGAAATAAACAGTGCTGAAGGGATTATTCTGTTTGCATTAGAAAACATAAGGAGGGTCTAAGAATGGTTTTTGCAAGATGCTAACTACAAAAATAAAGTGATAGACCAAAAACGAAGCTAGACTTTACTTTTAAAGATGCTTCTCAGACAAACAAAGAACTGTTCAGGCTTTTCTTTCCCTTCTGCCCCCACCTCTTATCATGTCTCATTTGTTCAGAGCTTTTCTATTCAGGTAACCAGAAAAAGTCCTGCGTTAATCTAGAGCGAAAAAGCTGGAATATCCAGTCAAAATGTTTTGATAGAGTATTGCTTTTTATGACAAAGGCAAGTACTGAATTTGAAATATGAAACTTGCCTTCATGTTTCTGAAACTCCTCTTCAGTGAAATTAATGTCTTTGTGCGACAAGTTTGTCATCAGTTGTTTATTCTCCTCCTGCAGCTGTGCAATTTGAGTAAGAAGATCCTGTGCTTCCCCTCTCCAGACATCTTCCACCAGTTCTAATTCCTAAAGGGTAGACCAGGACAACACATTTATATTTTTAAACATGTTAATACCCTTTGACCAGACTATTTACATATCAAACTAGTAACAATCCTAGAATTCTTGTAGAAAACAATTAAATGATATCTCCTAAGAAATTCAAAGTAGCCTCAATTTTTCTAATGCCAGCACCAAGAAACCCATTGAATATCAAAGTCTCCTTATGCTATATGCTGAATGTAAGTATGCAAGGAGACAATTCCTGATGCAAACATCTTTGACATACAAATTATCCAAAGAATGGCTTCTTATTCCCCACTTTACCGTGGGGACCAGATTAAGGGGACTGCTGTGTTAGACAAGATAACCAAACATGACCAAGAGTTACCTCTTGCATCCCAGGTGGCAGCCTAGAAGGCTGTTATAAATGCCCCAGAAACATCACAGCATGGGCTAGGAGAGTCAGGGTTAGGCATGCTCGTTTTGAAAGAGTAGCATCTCTAGTCTAAATTTGTGTTATGAAACACAAGTGTAAAATAATGATGAGTTACTGTGCAACACATCCAGAACTCCTAGTCCAAATGGTAAACACAAGACAAAATTATGCTTCTTCTTACGTAAATTGTTCTATATGGAATGTTTTGAGTGACATCTATGTTAGCGACAGTGAAACTGTTCAGAACAACAACGCCTATTCGTCAGGACACTGCATGTCAAGAGCAGCTGTCACCAATCCTTGTAAAGGTCAAATTAGGACAGAAAATATAAAGACCTCCTCAAGAAAAAACGGTCATATTTAGAGCATTACTTCTTCCAAAAGTCTTTGCCATCAATCATATTTCTGCAGTGGGGGGCATTCTGTGCCCCATTTTCACATATATGCTTAAAACAAAAAAAGCTGCGTGTGGATCACTGGAGTCGGGCTGAGTCATTTGCTGACTTTTACGTTCATCCAGCATGCCCCCTTCCTACCTAACAACAAAACACGCTCAGACAACAACAGCCAAGCACAGCTCTAGGCTAAAATAAGCTCTGCTGAGAGATGATAGGATAGCTTTCTGCTTTGAATGCATGCTCTGTTAATAGGAAATCATGTTCCTATTGATTTTCAGGTCCAAATGAAATACCATTTTATTCCAGCAATTATTATTGCATTACTGTCATTTTGTAATGCCTTTGAGCACTAAGAGATTTGCGAAAAACACTATATGAGAAATAGATTTACAATAATCTATATGTTATTTATAACTACGCAGGCTTAACTATTAAGAAGTACAGAAAGTTTCATGGATCTCCATTATCTTTACTTGAAACACTTTATCTTGAGAGAAATGCAAAACTGTCATGAAACTTTATTTCATCAATTATCTAGACTGTTTACAGTGATGTTTCAGCYTATAATTCTGTAGTTAGAATAATGTGCTGACCTACTTCAGACAATAAAACCAGCACATTTGTTGCTGTTATAAGCATATTGATTAAAAACAAAACAAAATAGAATACACATGCACAAACTTGAACTATCAAAACTTGTATATTTTAGGTATGGCTACACCGTAAATGCACAATTATACTAAAGTTTGCCTAGGAAAACTTTCTTATTTACTGCTATTGAAGAACCTAAGGAACCAGAGTACAAATTAACTTCTGAACCTTCATTAGTGACAGTATCGGACAGAAAAGGCAGGGGATCTGTGGGCCAGTCGGTGCCAGGCAGCTCAGGAAACCCCAGCCAGAGCTGAGCCAGGCATATAGACAAGAGGGTCCCATCTTAAGACTCTCTTGAGTGCTAAAAGCCCATCAAACTGATGCTTGCTGGAAACCACTAAAAGTTTGTTTGGATTGTTTTTCTGGAGGCTTTTGGGTCCCAAACATTTCTCAGTCTCTGACCTTTTCTGCTTACCAGCACCTGTCCTATGAAGGAGTCTTCAAACTCTCACACAAATGGATTTGACACTAGTTTTTTTACCACCCACCTTAGTGGGCTGGGAATCAAGGGGAGAAACTTGATTTAAAAAGTAACATATTTGTGCATACACTTTATTTTCTCTGTTAAAATGTGTTTCCAGCATTCATCTGGATTGTCTGAACAGTCCCTGACTCATTTTGTGACTATTAGGAAAGTTGGCAGAGTATAAAGGGGTTATTGGCAGAGTATGGATGAGTAACCGTCAGGGAATAAGTTGACATCTAGCAAGTACAACGTTATGCAATTGACATGTTTAGGAAACTTTTTAACACATGCACGGACTTCAGGAGCACCTACACAGAACATTGGCTTGTGCCAGCATACTGGGTGTTGCTACCAAGCCCAGCAACCGTATCTGGTTCATGATGCAGCATCTTTTTTTTTTTTTTTTAATATATCCAACAATAAAGAATTATTGTTGGCTGGCAATATAGTGGTCACTGCGAAATCAGTGGGAAGCTCTGACTTGTTGCAGTTCTTCCCTGAGGAGACATGCTCACAAAAACCTTCTGAGAGCTAGAGCTCAGGAAGAGCAAATTTGATTCTAGCAGAGGGCCCAGACACAGTATGGGACCAGCACAACAGACCACCCGCTTGCCTCCAAGTTAGATAGGAGATTTACCAGATGGATAAAGGCATGGATTTGGTACATGTTGTACCTGTGTTCATTTTCTGGGCCAGTAAAAGATTTCATCTTCTGGAGACTTACCAGGGCTTTATTCATTAAAAGTCTTCCACCATCTTTTCTAGAGACACTGTCCTAACTGTACTTCTGCAAAATGTTGCAAGAATTGTCCTGGATTTTCCATATGCTATGCAGAAATCCCTTAGCTGACTTAAAAAACACCTATGTGAAACTTTCCTAAATAAATCCAAACTGACGCTTGAAGTTTGAGGTCTCTCTTCCAGAAGTTCCCTGTCACCACTTTACTCTCAATCCGTGCGTGCAAGCGGAAAAGGAATGAGGCAGCAGGGATGACTTAGCACAGTCACGTGCTAGAAGAACCATTTCTTTAAACTTCAAATCAGTTGTTTGGGCAGTTTGAGGAGCAGATCTGCCACGTACCCTGCAATAAGTGGAACAACTCTTGCTGCCCTGTCACGCTAAAGCAATAGGATGTGGGAAACGCTCTCCACCTTGGGGATTTAGGGGAGCAGGGACTGTGAACACTGTGACCACCCCAGACCAAGCCAAGGGACAACGTCTTACCGTCAGAGGATGGAGCAGGCATCTGGGCGCACGCTCTTCCCTACTCTTCAGCTCTAACACTGACCTGAAATCCCTCGCTCCTGCTACGACTTGCCTACCCGACGAGCGCGCCGGGAAGACTAGACTGCTCACTCAGTCACAGCTCTGGGGAGAAAAGCGCGTTATTGTCGGTGACCTTTCCTGGCCTAGCGGGAAGCCGCACGACCCTCTCTCTTCAGGAGAGGGGAGGCTGCAGCCGGAGTCCGTGTCCGGGGGGATGCGAGGGGAAGGAAACGCAGAGGCTGGGGAAGGGGTGGAGAAAGGGAAGGGGGAAGGAAACTTCCAGGAGGGAAGAAACCAGCCAGACCAACAACAAACCCCGAAGCCTCGGCGAGGCCGCGGCAGCATCCGCGCAGCCCCCGGGGCCGCCCGCACCTTCTGGTGCTTGCGCTCCTTCTCGATGCGGTCCATCCTCTCCAGGCGGAGGCGGTCGAGCTCCAGGCGCAGCTCCTCCATCTCGGGGTTGATGTGGTTGCGGCTCACCAGCACCTCCAGGATCTCCAGCACCCGCACCACCTTGGGCATGAGGCGGGCGATGGCCTCGCAGCCGTGCTGGTCGATGACCCGCTCGAACTCCTGCCCCACGGCCGAGGCGATGTCGTAGACGTCCATGACGGTCAGCTCCGCCGCGTTCTTCTCCAGGGCGGGCGGCGCCCCCCCGCCGCCCTCCATGGCTCCCTCATAGGCAGCGGCGGGGCGCCCCAGCCGCCCGGCCG
>NW_020447752.1:1487262-1489995 GCF_003343035.1 Apteryx rowi
GCGCGGGAAGTCGGTGCCAAAGCCGCCGCTTCACGTCTGGTTTCTTCCCCTTCCTTTTCCCGGGGTGTTTCTGCACGCGGCGGCTTTCGGGCTCCCGTTCTGCTCGGGCGCTCCGAGGGGAGGGTCGTGCCCCGACACATCTTGAGGGTATCGGCGGAGGTTGCATGCGTCCACTCGCTGGCGAATTGCGGCTGAACTCGGATGTATTTTCGCCGTCTGTTTCGCTTTCAGTGCCTTCAGGCGGGACTGCGCACTTGAAGTACTCGTATTCTCACAGCCTTTGGTAATCGATCTATAGTGGTTTAATCTAAAGCGAAATCTGTTTTCTCCTTGCTTCCAAATTGTGATAGGTGTGAATATTACACATACAGAACGCACAAGGTGTATTTCAGCCTTTAAGGTTGAATTAAATGTGCCGTGAAATTATTTTAGGTCCCAGTCCTGCCACTTGTTCTATGCAGTGCAGGAATAATACCTTAAATTTTGGACAAGGTACTATGAATAACAACCCTTAGAACTAGTCAGGGGAAAAAATAAAACTGAAGTTGCAAAAGAAGTTTGGAACGACTGATACATGCTGTGTATTCTGAACGCAGAACTAATTCTGCCTTTTTGGCAGATGCAAAACACCAGTGCAAGTGAATGGGAAGTTTGAATGACATGAAATATGGTGATACCGTGACACTCAGATGAACTTATTCACGCAATGCTGTCAGTGTTAGTGTGACATTCTGTCATGAGGGACAAAATTAGGAACTTCCTCATATGCTGGCAGTAGACACTCACCCTCATTGACCTGCGTGGCTGAGAAGGCAGCAAGTTCCCAAATATCTGGGTTTGTCATTCAACTCCCTTACTTAATAAAAGTAATCAATGATATCCTGTGAAAATGCATCTGCATATTGTTTATTAAACTTATTGAATAAATAAAGCACCCCAGCATAATACCCGAGTTCCAGAGAGAGCCTGAGGATAGATAATGCCATAGTTATCCTTTCCTGGAAAGCACAGCTTAAGAACGCATGAAAAGCAGTAGCAGTATCAACAGAATGTTTGAAGAACACCCGGCAGGACCTCAGGGAAATATATGCTGTGAACCAATCATTTCATTTGTGCTAGAGATGAGAAAAGAGTTCACACAGCCAGAGTCAATATTAAGTCATTTCCTGGTGTTATGCACAAATGCACACAGAGGAAAAAAGTAATAATTAAGAGAATGTGCTAGTGGCAAGACTAACTAAACCCACCTTGAAACAGATGAAAAAACAGCACAGCAAATTGCACTATGTTAGTTTATGCTTACAGTATACTCAAGATAGGCTAGGGCCAGATCCAAACTCGTTGCAGACAATGCAAGTTGTTAGTGACTCAGTAGGGTAGGTCTTTACTCAGAATTACCTAAGTGACCTACTATGCTTCTCAGTTCGTGTTCCCTTTGCTGGAAGTTTTCCGTTCCTCCGCRTCCCCACCCAGAGCTGCAGCTCGCGCTAACGCAGCCAGCTCTGCTAGCGAGGAGCGGCAGCTTGAATACCAGCCAAATTTACCTACCCAAATCTAGTATTTCCATTATGTTTGTCATAAAACCGAAGACAAACGCAACATCTGAGTATTACCAGCAGTACAATAACAGGCGCTTATTTGGCAAACCGAAATGTATAAATATTCCATTGGAAAGCCAGATTGTGCTTCAGTCTTTAAATCCTCTGCTGACAATCAAAGCAGCTAGTCACGAAAACAGACTTCCCTAAGCTCAGACCTTCTGCATTTCTGACTGGAAGTTTTTCTTGGAGATTATGAAATTCTTGGAAATTTTCTTGGAAATTAGGAAGCATGACCATGAATGGCTTTTTAATGCTATTATTCTTAAATAAAGCTTAAAAAGTGCTATCCAAGCACTATTATTCTTGGGTGATACGCAAGCCTGCCACGTATCGGGCCTGTCTTGTCTTGCTGGGGGCAGTCCCAGCCCACACGCTCGGCCTGCCCGTTACTTTCGCAATCGTTGCCGCTCCCCAAGCCGTGCGCGTATGCAGCAGGTTCGGATTTCGCGGGCTGCAGCCGCCGCCGGAGCCGCCGCCTCGGTCCCCTCAGGAGCCGCGCGCCCGCCGCGCCCCCCAGCGGTTACCAGGCAACACCGCCTCCTCACCCCACCCCACGCGGACCACCGCGCGCGGCTCTTCTCCCTTCTGATAGGGCCGCTCTTCTTGTCTCGCGCTGATTGGCCCCCTGCCACCGCGGCTCTGCCCTTCCTCCGCGCTCATTGGTTGATCGTTGGCCCCCCCCCCGGGCCCCGCCTCCTGCGACGCGCGGTCCTCTGCCTCAGAAGTTAGACCCGTCCCTCTCTGAGCGGGCCCTCAATGGCCACCGTAGCCCTGGCTGTACGTGGCAGTGGGGTTGTGCCGGCCTATGAGCGGCGGCCCCGTGCCCCGGAAGGGGCGTGGCGMGAGCCGGAAGTGCCCCCTCCTCTTTCCCTGCTGGCCCGCCGCTCGGTGCCCCCTCCCCCTGGGCTCCGCC
The DNA here is from genome assembly GCF_003343035.1 of Apteryx rowi. Classification (NCBI taxonomy): domain Eukaryota; kingdom Metazoa; phylum Chordata; class Aves; order Apterygiformes; family Apterygidae; genus Apteryx; species Apteryx rowi. Next base: position 1,489,777 of record NW_020447752.1, read on the forward strand.
ATGTCGCCGGTGCGGGCGGTGCTGGCGCTGCTGGCCGCGCTGGCCGCCCCGGCCGCCGCCTACTTCGTGAGCATCGACGCGCACGCCGAGGAGTGCTTCCTGGAGCGGGTGCCGTCCGGCACCAAGATGGGGCTCATCTTCGAGGTGGCGGAGGGGGGCTTCCTGGACATCGACGTGGAGGTGAGGCGGGACGGCGCCGCGCCGGGCTGACCTTGGGCC
>NW_020447752.1:1490064-1510404 GCF_003343035.1 Apteryx rowi
GGGACCGGGCCCTGCGCGCTCGCCCCCCGCCGCACACGGGAGGCCCCGGCGCGCCCGGCAGCTCGGAGCGGGGCCGGGAGGGCGGCGGGCGGGAGGAGGCTGCTCTGCCGAGGTGCGGGGCAAAGACTGACTCGAGCGCGGCTCAAGTGGCCCGTGGAGTTTTGGGGCCGTCCCGCCGCCGGCCTGCTGGGCAGAAGGGCTCCCTCCGCGGCTCGGGTCCGGCCCGCGTGACGGCTTGGACCGTATGGAAGAGGATGAGGTGCCGCTTCTGGCAGTTACGTTGCCCGAGCGTAAGCGCTCGTCATTTCTGCTATTTCAGCAGAAGGTACCGCGCAAGGAAAGCCTTTTTCTCTTCCTCCGTTTTCAGAGCCCTTCTCTTGAATTTTTCATCCTTATTCCATTCTGCATAGTCTTGTTAAATCAAACCTTTTGTTGGAGAGGAGAATGAGCAGGGTTGCTCTKTACCGAATGGTCTTGTTTTTTCTGGGAGTGATGCTTCTTCTTTTGAGTCAAAAGGTGTTATCTTGTTTAGTCAGGTTGATTGCTCTCCTAAAAGTTGTAGGTAAGTCTTTTTCTTCAATAARGCATCAAATCAGTAAGAGAATACTAAAAATTTCTTTCATCTTGGTAAAGACCAGGTAGTTGTTTGACTAGTATAACTTAGCCATGTGAGAGTTGTCTCTGAGATCAGATATAATCGTTTAAAGCTACGCACCACTTTGATGCAGGAAAGAAAGTCAGGAAGCTATGAAACCGCATTTTAATGTCAGCAGCTGGATTTGGTGGCCTCTTGGGGTGGAAGTCCTAAGATTGTAGTGACCCTGAGCACTCAGTACTGTGGCCCTGGCTCCATCTGAGATGGCAACTGCAACAATACACAGTTGTATGCCTGAAGTAGTATTGACATACTGGAGAATTTTTTTTTCCCCTGCCCTTTTTGCTTTCCTTCAAACATCAGAGATAAGGTTTCCCCTGCAGTTATTCATTTGGCTAATGGCCAGAGCTGTAGATAGATTGTGGTTCGCTTGTTCTTGAATGCTTCTTATCTTGACTATGGAAGAAAAGTAGATCTTGGCCAGTAAGAGAGGCTTTCATATAGCTTTCTTTACCGAGAGCTTTTTTTAAAAAAGGTTCCTAGGCAAAAAAATGCAGCACTACTTTTGGGCTGTGGGAGGGAAGATATAAAGGCGATCAGATTACAGATGCTATTGGTAAGTCTGACTGGATAACTTCAGAATATGCATGCAYTACTGTAATGATGCATATAAAAACTTGTCTTAAATCAAATATATGATATTTTATTCTCCCCATCCAGATTACAGGGCCTGATAATAAAGGGATTTATAAAGGCGATCGAGAGTCCAGTGGAAAATACACATTTGCTGCCCACATGGATGGAACTTACAAGTTTTGCTTTAGCAACAGAATGTCCACCATGACTCCCAAGATAGTGATGTTCACTATTGATATTGGGGAAGCTCCAAAGGGGCAAGACATGGAGACAGAAGGTGAGGAAAACTCCTGGAAAGAACTTAGCTCTGGCTTGGGAGCTTTTCCCTACATGCCTGACTTTGGAACTTGACTAGCATTCTCAGAATTCCTGTTTCTGCAGCCTGTCTAGTTAGCTGTTTTCTTGCACAGCTAAAATGGATATGGATGTTTTTAGACCTCATTACACAACCTAATGCAAAAACACCAGGGAATCACTCGGCTATCGGCAGAAACTAATGCTTTCATCCTGTAGTCTTTTCCTCAGTTTCATTCTCTGATTTCTAGTTTGCTCAGCAGTATGTAGATTACTACATGCATTAGTTGAGCTCTTTGATAAATGTGCTAATATATAAATTTTCTCTTAGCCATGTAAGTTACTGTTTTATCTGCAGCCTTTTGTCCTGTACTTGTGTTCATCTCTTACACTTTTCTCTAGGTGGTGGAGATACCTGGGATGGTATGTGTACTGCTTTTTGAAAGCTCATTAGCATCCTGTCTTGTGCATATGTTTATTCACTAACATCTAACGTCTGCTTTTTCTCTTTAACATCTGTTTGTAGCATGAGAATGTCTTTTTAATAAACTACATATAAGGTCTGATTCTGAGTGATGCTGAGCACCTGCAAGCTTCCATTGAGAGGTTTAGATACTTAGCAGCTCTTGGGATCAGGTCCTTGAACTGTCCATGACAGTTTGTCTTCAGGTGATTATTTATGGTTAACAGAAGACATGATCAGAAGTTTTAGGTGGAATTGAGCTAAAGCACTGAACATCCAGGGACGTTAGATATTTTAGGTGGTGTTTGCTTTCTGTTGCTAAAGTAGGTGTTGGATAATCAAGGACTTTTGGAGGCAACAGACTGCTGCTTTTAGGTTATGAATTCACAGTAATGTTACAAGGGGAAAAAGTTGAAACGTGTCGTTTGCTGTAAAATAAATGATTGTATTGGTTAACAAACTGTAAAGTTTTATTTAGAAAACACTAACTGTAGCTAGAAAGACAATAAATTCTTGTTTTCTATTTTAGCAAGTATGTAACTGTGTGAAGTGAGTGCTTGATATCTCTTGAAATATTTAACAAATACCTAACTTYTGAGTTTTTTTTAAAGACTCAGTTAAATCCTTTATTAAGTCTGAATATGATATCTGTTGTAAAGAATATTAATATGGCTTTAGATTTTTAAGGCAAACGCTTTTCTTTAAGAGTATTTTTTTCAGTGAGCTTAAAACAATCCATACAACTGTAATCTCCTCTCTTACTAATAAACYGCACATATTGCGGTGACCAGTTGGCCATGCAATTTATGATATTAGTAAAGCAAGTAAACTATTAGTAACTATTAGTAAACTGTTCAGATTATTGTAACTTGTATCAGCTTTATTTTCTGGTCCTCTTTCTGACTGTTCCACCAAAGATAAATATGTTGAATAGCTTTATTTTCAGCTTGTGATACAAGGTAGCTTCAAAGTCAAGTATGTCCCTTCAATATACGCATTGCTTTTTTCATCTTGGTGCTAGAAAACTTCAAAAATTACTTGAATAATTTATAATTTTTGTAAGTGGACAATTTTTTGAGCATGAAGGTGTTAAAAAGATCCTGTGGTTGACAGTCAGATCACTAAATCTTGGATCTTTGGTCCTTCCATTTGCTGAGCTATCTCAAGCTAGTTTTCTGTTGTCATTGGTTTGTTATTTCCCTCCTCCTCTGCTTTCATGACAATACCAGACCCTGAGGCCAGTTCCTGCCCTCCTCCAGGCCCCTTTGGCATTGTTTCTGCTGAATGCCGTGCTTGACTAAATAGGAAGATCTCAATACATAGTATATTGCTTCAGAAAGTCATCTTGGTTTGCCAACATCSTGATCGTAAGCTAATTTCTCAGTTRTTCTATTTTGGCAAGCTTAACAACTAGTAAAAGCGGTAATGTTAAATTGTTTGCAACATATTGGGTATATTAGCAAAGTAGGCACTAGTGTGGTATTGATCTCATGTGTTTTTATATTCTATTTTCTTGAGACGTATGCCCGTATTGGAAATAAGTGGTCTGTACTGACTCTAACTTGGGCATCCTCTGTCTTCTAGTTGGATGTGGAGAAAGACGTTTGCCTGATCATTAAATACCATAGAGACTCGTTTGGAAAAATACTACTATGACAACAAAACTTAATTTTGCTGCAAGACTGTACAGACTGTACAGCTGTACAGACTGCATTTTTCAGAACTTCCTATATGGCAGGAAATTAAGTGTAACTGTTCATCCATTTTAAGAAATTGTTTTTTGAGTCAGTAACAGACTTTTTGATGCTTCTGGAATTATTCTGCAGCTCATCAGAACAAGCTAGAAGAGATGATTAACGAGTTAGCAGTGGCCATGACAGCTGTAAAGCATGAACAGGAATACATGGAAGTTCGTGAGAGAATACATAGAGCAAGTATGTGTCTTTATTTGATTTAAATGCCTTTTCCCATCTCCCGAATGTATTTTAAACGATGATTTTTCAAGTTCAAGTCCTTGAAAGCTATTCCAAGTTAAAAACCTTTAGAACAAGTTATGATAGTCCTGCCAGTATGATAAAGAACATGGTTAGCATTTGCAATCTCCTTTAAACTGGTTTACCTCTCATGTCGTGAAGATTGTTACTCAAAATAATCTTTGCTTTGTTGCTGTAAACTTATACTTTTTTTTATAAATGGCATATTCATGAAGATAATTAGTAATGATATGATTTTCAGTGGTAGACTTTGGCTGAACTATTATTGCATCCTTGAGATGGGTATGGCTTAATAATTGAGCCAAAGTCTCTCTTAAATAGTTTGTTGAAATAGAGCAGAACTACTGTTACTTCTGAGTAGAGAATGTRGTTACCTCACAATCCTCACTTTCTGAAATACAGCCTTTTTTTTTCTTTTAGTACTATTGTGGGAGCTAAGGTAAGGAGTGCATTAGTRGAAGCCCAGCAAGAATAAAGGGCAAATATTTTTTTAATAGGAAAATACAACATTATATTAAGCAGTGGCCCCTGAGCTTTTTAAATTGATGGATCTCTGCAGTTAATGACTAGTTTTCTTTTGTTGCTAGCAGTCTAATTTAAGAAACTGCTGAATCTTTAGAGCCAAAGATGAACCTTTAGAAATTTGAAATTCCCCACTTGACTTTGAGGCCTGAAAATGTGACTGTTACTTGAAAAAGGAAGTGGCTCTGGTTGGCAGTTGTACGCTGCTGTCCAGGCTTTTTGAAGGTGGACATGATATAAAAAGATGCTAGTGTATGCCCAGAGTTGGTGTTAACATACCTGCTTGAATAGCTTTCCATTGCTTGGAGAGCAAGATTCAACAGAGGAAGATAAACCCCCTGAGCTGTCAGTTCTCATCTTTAAGACTGCAGAGTCCTTCTCAAACATTTGTGCTGATGTACAGAAATTATCAGGGTGAGGCTTATGTGCAGTACTTCGGTTCTAATGACATGTATGTTTCTAAATAAAGTATGTTTTAGATTTGTTTTAAATGCTATGTCACTTACTTGGATTTTTTTCAACAGTTAATGACAACACAAACAGCAGAGTGGTCCTTTGGTCATTCTTTGAAGCTCTTGTACTAGTTGCCATGACACTGGGACAAATCTACTATCTGAAGAGGTTTTTTGAAGTCCGAAGAGTTGTTTAAGAATACTTTTCCTGATCCTGGATTTCAGTTCACTGTCTACCAAACATCTTGGTCACAAAGAAGTCATTTAGTTTCTAAACCCTCTTTACTGAACTTTAAAACTTATTTGCTTATGTTTCTTCCTAGTTAAAATGAAATGTTTTTATATATCTTCTGTAGCAAAAGCTGTGCTAAAATCTCATCACTTAATTGGCATAATTTTTTCACTGAAATCTGCCTAGTCTGTATGCTAAGCGAGGTCCAAGCAAGCTGCAAATGCTGTAATTCAACCGTAGTAATAAGCAATGGTGATGTCTTTTTCTAACTTTGTTTTTTCTGTTTTCATAAGCACTTGCAGTTCTATCTAGGGAAACGGTACAGGGCCCTAATGTGACCGTTGGCGTTTTGACATCTTTAACCTTGTAGTAGGTGTTAGGAAATCAAAATAATCCCTTTTTCACTTACATAAACTGCCAAGGAGGAACAATTGGAACTCTATTCTGAAAATGAATAGAAGACAGCTGACAACTTCCAATCTAGTATGCATACCTAGTTACTGTTTAAAAGAAACRCCTTCAGTAACTATCTTAATTATATCAACTTGTTTCCTAAGTTCTTTTTTTAATTAAATAGTTGATATAAAAATACGTTCTCTCCTCTCATTACCAAATGCTCATCATACAGTTTTCAGTTTTTCACGGGTTTATATCAAAGCCAATTGTGTGCAGTGTCTTGGCAAACAGTAGTTAACCCCTTGGTTTTTGCAGGTCCAAAGCTCAGACTGTTGGCACTATTGCAGAGTGCATTAGTGTTCAGGAAACTGGATTCCTGATGCCAAAGGGTTAATGGTTCTGGGGGGTTATTGCAATGCTATGCAGCCCTTGTATTTAAGTTAAGTGGCAGTCTCTGCCATTATCTGGTCATAATTAGCGTAATGCTAAATACCGGTGTGTTTTCTTTTTCAGGCACATGTAGATTTTTGTTTTTGTATAAAGTTACTTTTCTTGGTATCTGATGATGGGTTTAAAAATTAAAGAAGTGTCTGGTGTGGGTGCTGAGCCAGGATTATGTTGTGACTGATGTATATTAGTTGTAATCATTTTGGGGGCGGGGCGGGGTCTTTTCCAGGGGGGAGCCTCTACAAGTAACACACAACAGTTTTGTACAATTAATTTAAAATTTGTTACAGGTTTTCATGTTCAGGTAAAGTTTTTTCAACCTTGGGCAAACACTTGCAGCAGTTCTTCAGAAAGGTGGCTATTACACCTTATTGCAACTGTTGTGTGCCAATATTTTTGTGTAAAAACACTCAAATTGAATTCAAAGATGTACATTTAAAATTGCTTGTGAATCTAAATATGACCCAGGTTCGATAAATAAAACAAATTCTTTAAGAAAAGTAACTTTGTATTTTTTTTCCTTTGATGCTTTAAAGAACGTACTATTCAACACTCAAAGCTGTTGCTTAAATATCTCTTAGAAAAATGGATATGAGGAATTCATCCGCATGCTGTCGCACTTTGTGAGGGGGAAGAAATTGCAGGTAACGGTGAATCCGCGGCCTGGCTGCGCTTCGGGCGTCGCGGGGCTCCTGGGTGACCCGCAGAAGCGCGTGTGGTGCCAGGGGGCATCAAAATACCGCTTTGTGCTGCAGCCGGGTGAAGAAGGAAGGCAGAGCTCCTGCTCGCGTGTTTTAAAAGCAGGACTGTGGCGGCAGCGAGCAGCTACCCGTCGTGCGCCGCTCGCGTTTTCTCGCGAAGGACCCAAAAAGCAGCAGCGGCGGCGCCGCGCTGGCGGCCGGGGGCGGAACGGGCGCGCGGCGGAACGGGCGCGCGGCGGCGCCTGTTTCCGCGCGGACCCGCCGCGGCCGGACCGGATGGGGGGGGGGGGGACGGCGGGGCGGCGGACGCGGCTGAGGCGGCCGCCCAAGATGGAGGCGGTGACGGAGGGCGGCTGGGCCTCGCTGCCCGTGGCGCTGAGCCCGGGCGTGCTGCGGGCGCTGCGCGGCCTCGGCTTCGCCCACATGACCCCCGTGCAGGTGAGGGGCCGCCCTGGGGCCGCCCTTCCCGGCAGCCCGCGGCAGGCCAGGCCCGAGGAAGGGGAGCGGGGCGGGTGCGAGCCGCGCCGGGGGAGCCGGGGCCGCTCGTGGGCATCGGCGGCGTCGCGGGCACGGTCGTAGCCCGGAGCAGCCGCTCTCTGCCGCTGCTGGAGCGGTCTCCGCACTCGGTTTTCCTGTCGCTACCACGGCGCGCCAATATTCACAACAGCTTTGATATCTCCCGGGGGGACTTGGCCTCTGTGAGATTTAGTCAATAAACCAGACCAAAATTCAACTATTCACGTGATTTTTATTTATTTTTTAGTCTGCCACCATTCCTCTCTTTATGAGTAATAAAGATGTTGCTGCAGAAGCGGTGAGTGGTTTTGGTTTTGTTTTTTGCAGTCGATTTCCTTGTTTTTTCTCCTTTCTGGCACTGAGAAAGGGCTGACTCTGTTTCGCTTCTCGCAGGTAACAGGCAGCGGCAAAACCTTAGCGTTTGTAATTCCCATCCTAGAAATTCTTCTCAGACGGGAAGAAAAATTAAAGAAAATGCAGGTAAGATTAATTTCTTCGGTTCTGAATGTTTAAATATGTTTTTAGAATATGCAGATAAGATTAGGGATTTCAGTAAAAATATGTATAAAGTAAGATTACATACATATAAAGCCATTGCTTGTTCAGCTTTTTAGTACAGTGGTAAAAATGAACTGTTTGAAATTAAAAAAAAAATAGGGTACTTTCTTTGCACTTAGATATTGCTTTTTATTTAACACAATCAAAACTGGCTTCTGAGCTGTTAGGAAAACATTTTAAAATATCAGATATGACCTACTGCAAACAAGAGACTGATCGGATGCTTTTTGCATCTATTGACTTTGTATATGTTTTAGTTTACACAACAGTTGCGCTATTATTTGCAGTTAGATATTATCAGATACTGTTCTTTGAGCGGAAGTATTTTGCAGACTGATTTAAAACCTCTTTCACAGATGTTCTGTTATTCACTATACTTCATTACATTTCTGTTGGAAGTGTTTTGTCTGATACTAGGTTCATAAACATGGCTTATATTCACTTACCTTGTAAGGGACTGTTTTGCCTAAATCTTTATTCTGTCTTTTTCTGTAATTTCCTTTTGTTTTTCATGTGCAGGTTGGAGCTATAATTATCACACCAACAAGAGAACTAGCTATTCAAATTGATGAGGTGCTATCGCATTTCACAAAACACTTCCCCAATTTTAGGTGGGTGAACTTTAGACTTGTCCTGACAACCAACCCTTTTTCTTTGGACTTCTGTGATTCATAAACTAGCAAAAAACAAGGATGATTCAAATCTTTCTGKTTTTTTTTTTGTTTGTTTGTTTTAGTCAGATTCTTTTAATTGGTGGTAGGAATCCCATGGAAGATGTTGAAAAGTTTAAAGAACATGGGTAAGTTGATTGTCAAAAACTTAAATTGATGCCTCTCAATTGTGGTTTTCTCCTAGTCCTTAGAGTTTTCAAGTTAGGGCATCCTAAAATTTAATGGTACCACTTAAGTATGACAGAGTATGTGCTGAAGAAGTTGTGGATTCTTTTCCTTGAGTTAGATATACCATAATGAGAGGGTGATGAGACAGTAGGCAGGGATCATATGTGAAATCAGTACCATTTACATGCTGTCTGGGTGAAGAACAGTGTACAGCATGGTGAGCTGAAAACTGTTTTCACTTAGTATTTTGCTTGCCTCCTTTAGTGTAAATGGAGTAGGCTCTAATGAAATTGAGACTGTGCTGATTAATAATTTTTCAGAAGTATTCTGTGGTGATACTGATGGATAAATTTTGAAGCAAAATACATACACTTGTTTACCACTGGCTTTTGCATGGAGGTACCAACGATTTCTTTTAGCTGATAATTGCTTTTTATAGCTGCTAAGCATATTCTAAATATGTAGAACCACAAATCATGTGCTTTCGCCTGAGAGTTCTACTCCAGTCAACATAGTATCAAAGCAACTGAAGTATGAATACAGTTAGTAGTAGCAAACTGAAATTTTTTTGTGTTATCCACCAACATCCGGTCAATTTGAATGCAGGTTTATGGTGTGATAACTATGTTAGCCACCCTCTCAGAATCCTTAGCCTACACAATTACAAAGTTTCTGTATGTCCTTATCACAAACAGTGGGAACATCATTGTAGCTACACCGGGCCGCTTGGAAGATCTTTTCAGAAGAAAAGCGGATGGGCTGGATCTAGCAAGCTGTGTGAAGTCACTTGATGTGTTGGTATTAGACGAAGCAGACAGACTTCTAGATATGGGCTTTGAAGCAAGGTATTTAAATTCTAGCAATACTTCTGATGTTTTAAGTTAGTTTATGTAAGATTCATGTGAATGAGCCTGGCCTACAAATGACTTGTAAAATTAGTTTTGTTCCAGTGATTAAACTTCTTTCTGAGGGAAATGGGACATTTATGTTTACATGTGCTTACTTGCAGTTTAAATGCCATTCTGGACTTTTTGCCCAAGCAGAGACGGACAGGGCTGTTCTCAGCAACTCAAACTCAAGAAGTGGAGAACCTGGTGAGAGCAGGTCTTCGGAATCCTGTTCGCATCTCGGTGAAGGAGAAGGGAGTGGCAGCGAGCAACACTCAGAAAACTCCAACGCGACTGGAGAACTATTACATGGTGCGATCCTCTGTGCTTCATGGTAGTCCGTCATTCCCTCTTGCTTTTCCCTGGTCCCATCAATAACTTTTTAAATCTTGGCCAATTTTGGTCTCATTAATAGAGGACGCAGGGGTCTGAAAGGTATAAAGCTCTTGCAGATTCTCTAAAAATCAGTAACCAAGCTGAGGAGAAAGATCCAAATTAGCAACCACGTTGCTGGCTGCTGTATGAGTTCTGTTGCCTGTTCTGTTTGACCAGGCAGGAATTGTCATAACTCAAAACTAGCTGCAGCTCTGTGGCTCCTTGACTTCTTTATAGTGAGAGGATATGGGAGGGATATCCGGCTGTTTTAGGGAAGTGGCTGAGGAAAACCTGAGATATTGCTGTAGGAAAGGTATTACAGCTGGGGATGGGAGGACTGGGAGCTCAAGTATATATTTTTACTTAATATARATAAAAGGGTAATATCCTGGAATATGATGTATTGTGGTACACATGATCAGTATCAATAGATTATGTCTGTGGGCCTCTCTCAGTGCACAAATGAGCCCCAGTGAATGGAGGAAATGGGCAAATCACTTTGTATCTGCTCTTTTTTTTTAACTTTTTTTTTCTTTTGCATTGTGTAGATATGCAAAGCAGATGAAAAATTTAATCAGTTGGTGCATTTTCTTCGACAACGCAAACAGGAAAAACATCTGGTCTTTTTCAGGTAATTCCATTTGGGTTTCACTGTGAAAACAGTGCAGTGTTTTATTACTTAAATTCCAACACTGTGCTCAGTGTTGAAAAGGACATAGCTAGTCTTTGGCCGAGAGTGCTTATATTTTACAAGGTGATTGATTTTAACAGCTGTCTTGTAGAATACAGTGTTTAAGAAGTGATTGATCATTGCTTCGAGGGAGGATTGCAGTATATTTTACTAAGCAGACCATATGAATTTATGCATTTTTAAAGTAAGGTGTTGTAGATAATTATATGTTAATTATAAAAATGATGTGCCTATTTTAAATAAAAATAGGCCATAGTGTATGTTTTTGAAAGGTCTCAGACCGCTTTAGCATGACTGTCTAAATCAGATTAAAAATGTTGCGTAAGCTTTTGCTTTTATGCGTTTTTTTATCACAACAGTACATGTGCCTGTGTGGAATACTATGGGAAGGCTTTGGAATCCTTAATTAAACAAGTGAAAATAATGTGCATTCATGGAAAAATGAAACACAAACGTAACAAGATTTTTACCGAGTTTCGGAAGCTCCCAGGGTAAGAATATATGAATAGACTTAAGCCCGCCAAAAGTAGAAATAGTAAGGGTTGTGTAAGTGGCACAAGCATATTCTCAGGTACAATTAAGTGCAGAAGAGTGGGCTTGTGCTGATGAGAAAGATGCAACTAACTGCTTACAGAGTTAGGGTAGTACAAATGGTGTAAATTAGAAATAATAACTTTTAACTGTGCTACTGTATTGAATGACAGAGAAATTAATGTATTTGTAAAGGACATAAATTATGCTTAGGTACACAAAGTATAATTACAAACAAAATGAAGATATGACTGGAGCATGTCCAGCCTAATTTAGATAATCCATGTAGCAGCATGAAAGATGCAGGGACATAGATTTAGGATATCCTGCAGCTGGAGTTCCTCTAGAGTTTGTGCTGCACTTGCTAGTCAAACCTACACACTGAAGCCCATCCGCATGGCTGCAGTGGGCACGCTGTGCTGACACGTGCTGCAATCCCACATTAGCTTTGCAGGATAAATGTATCCCTCAGAAGGGACACGGTAGCGAACAGAACATAGTCTGGTGGTGACCAGACTAGAAACCCAAGATACTATTTTATTAGCATGTGACCAAGAATATGGCAACATGATGCTGTGTTTCGCCTGCAGAAGAGTATTCCTCGTCAGTTTTGCAGGATGCTCAGTTAAGAGAAACTTGCCCTGTTTGCTGTCATTTTTATTGCATGGGAACTGAGTTTTAGCTTTTTGTATTTAAAAAGAAAGAATTACCAACAGAGTGGAAGAGCAGCTTTTTAAAATAACATGCCAAAACTGTCAGCTTGTTAGGTCTTTTATTAAAGCATTTATAGTATTTGTATCAGCTGTGGTGAATGCAAATGGTGAATTAAAAACAGAACTCGTAATAGGGAATTGATTTTTCTTAGTGATATGTTGGCTCTTTCATAAACCACATTCCTTTTCGTAATGTTGTATAGAATTTTTATCTAGTGAAAGCTGTAACTGGCTTTTACTATGTTGTTTCTTTTCAGAACACAAATGTTTTAAAACATTTTGTTCCTCATTCTCCAGTGTAGCTGCAGAATACACAGTTGTGGGGAGATTGGTACGTCTCACTAAGTGACAATTTAATGAAAGCATGCTTTTTCTTCTTCCTAGTGGCATTTTAGTTTGCACTGATGTGATGGCCCGTGGCATAGACATTCCAGAAGTACACTGGGTTTTACAGTATGATCCACCTAGCAGTGCAAGGTACAATTTCACATCTTAAGAACCTTTACTCTGCTTCTTCTCATGCTACTGTACTGCTTAAATACAAATTGGGAACATACTACTGTGGAAAACACATTTACCCTCTGCCTGAAAGTTAGTGTGAATAAACACACGATGCGTGAACAAGGGAGGCTGGAACATGGCAATTTTGTTGTAATTGATATGACTTTAAGTGTCACTTACATGTGTTGTACATACATAAGTCAAATGGGTTAATGCCATTAAAATGGCTGTTGCCAGTTATATTTGTAGAAGGAGACTCTCCAGTGTAAGGGGTAGTATGAGAATATCAAAGAAGTAACGGGAAGTGAAATACTAGGGTGAATGAGAGCAGAGATGAAAGCAAGCACGGAGCTGTTCAGGGATGGAAATTGAAAGTTCAAATGAAATGAGCTTTTCCTTGCGTTTTAACTTCCATTGTCATAATTCTCCCTAGAGCTTGCTTAAACTCCCCCCTCCCAAAAGAGATCCACCTTGTTTTAGTAGGCATTCCTGAGAATTGAGAGTGGGACTGTTAGGAGTGTTGTACTGTATTTCAGTGATTCCTGTTGGTTGTTAAAATTACTAGTTTAGGTCAAAAGTACACAGCACTCTAGACTTTTCATTGCACAGAACTTGCCCTTTCACTCACTATCTAATACTTTAACAGCAAACTGAGCATCTCCTGTTAAACCAGCTCTATGTCGTTTCAGTGCCTTTGTGCATCGGTGTGGTCGAACAGCACGGATTGGCAATGTAGGCAGTGCACTGGTATTTTTGCTTCCCATGGAAGAATCATATGTTAACTTTCTCTCAATCAACCAAAAGGTTAGTAGACTTTTTTTTTTCCCCCTAAGCAGGAAAGGGTAAGAGACAAACAGACTCCAGAAGCTTAGTGATAGGAATTTTAAAATCAGAATTCATAGGGCTTAAGATCATATGCATAGATTTTAGCAGAGGCAAATAATTAAAAAAAGACAAGAGCTTCTTATTAATCGTTGCATTCAACTACTTGTTAGAACACAATTGCTGCCTGTTTTACCTATTGAGCCATGTTTTGGCTCAATAGCGCTGTCTGTTTTACCTACTGAGGAACATGTAATGCATCTAGTAAGGAATTGTTTTTTCCAAAGGGTGTAGATTGAGCATTTCTGGAACACAGTGCTGGCTTCCACTGCACTGCCACTTGGTATGCTGCCCCTCTGCACTGCCAAAAAATAAACCTGCCAGAAAAAGTTTATTAACTTGGATCGCTTCCCTTATCTGATCCTGCATTAATGGAATTAATTGTATAAAATCTCTAGAGGCCTGCAAATGAGAATGTACCTTGACAAGGCGTTAGATTAAAGTCTTGCCTCTTCTGAGCTGCAGTGTGGGAGCCCTTCTCCTGGGCTAGAACAACTGTTTGTGAGGCTGAATGGGAGTGTTGAAATGACCAAATAAAAGAGGGGGTAAGGAGAAAGGAAGAAAGCTAAGTGTTAAAAAAAAGGACTGGGGGGAAATACTCTGCCCTCAAAGCTCCCTGAAGATTAACTGGAGAAGAACTCTGTGTTTGAAGCTTCATAATTCATTTTTAATCATTCAGCTGAACTTTTACATTTCTTTTCTGGTTTTCAGTGTCCCATGCAGGAAATGAAACCGCAGAGAAACGTGTTAGATCTTCTACCAAAACTGAAGTCTATGGCCCTAGCTGACAGAGCTGTGTTTGAGAAAGGAATGAAAGCATTTGTGTCTTATATCCAGGCTTATGCCAAACATGAATGTAATCTGATCTTCCGAATAAAAGGTAATTCTCAGCAGGGGCTGTTATCTTTTTACTATTCTGCAGAAGACTGTATTTGCTTTAGCAAAAAACGTGTGTTACTGTCCAGAAGATACAACTACTGATTCCTGTTCTCAAAGCTACTTTCTGCAGTGTCAAATGCTGACAGTATTTGACATCATCAGAGTTGAATATCACCTGACTGTGACTGAATGGCTGTGAAACTTCTCTTTAGGGAAGGTGACTATCCCATTTTACAACAAAAGGGGATGCTAAAACTTCATGGGGTTTTTTTTGTCCTTGGTGGTGGTTTATTTTTTTTTGTTTTGTTTTGTGACTTGAACCACACCTTTGGAAATCAAAGTCCCAAAGAGCAATTAATTGCTAATTAAATGAGATGAGCTCATCTCAGATCATTCTAAAAGCTCAAACAAGCCCCTGGGAAATACAGGGTTCTTTTGAAAGGCCTGGATCTCAGTTTGCTACAGAAGGGGCTGGTGAGACCAAAACTGACATTAAGCATAAATAGAAGTGACTTTGTTTTGTTACCAGTATTAAGTGTAGAAGGCAAGCAATATAGTAAGACTCTTTTCTGTGATTTGCTAAATTAGGTTAACTCTTTATCCTGCAAGAAACTGACTTTATAATCTTTATTTTAACAGATCTGGATTTTGCTAGTCTTGCCAAAGGTTTTGCCTTGCTAAAGATGCCAAAGATGCCTGAACTAAGAGGAAAATGTTTTTCAGACTTTGTTCCAGTCACTGTTAATACAGACTCCATTCCATTTAAGGATAAAAATAGAGAAAAACAGAGACAAAAACAATTAGAACAACAAAGAAAGGAAAGACAGGAAAATGGAGGGAAAAAGAAATTCATAAAGAACAAAGCCTGGTCAAAGCAAAAAGCCAAAAGGGAAAAGAAAAAGAAAGTAACAGCTAAAAGGAAGCGTGAAGAGGTAAACTCTGCCCATTCTATTAAACTGCATGCCGTTACAACAGCATAGGTCCATGCTTTCACAAGGCAAAAAAGCAGTGGGATTTTAGTTTAACAGGAGCTGGGTACATTGCAAAATTGCTGACTGTCTGCATTGACTTTCTAGGACCCCTATAGGTAAAACCTAAAAAGTTTTTGGCACTCTGATGGTAGTGAATAACGCTGTGAGCATGTTGCATAGATTTCTCTTGTCAGAGGTCCAGCAGCCTGGGATGATGGTGGAGAGGAAGGACAGTACTTGATTTTTTTAATGTTCTTAATTCAGCAAGTATAACAATTAGATAAAATCTCCGACAGGGGAATTTGGTACAGTTTCCTGCTTGGAAAAATCTGGGTTGTAAACATCCCTTGGGGTGTGTGTGGGGGAAGCACAATGTATATTGTGAGACTTCAAACCCTGTGGCATTTAGAATCCAGCACAGGCAAAAAACAGCAATAGAAGAAATACCCCAATGAGCACTTTACCTTTTAACTGAAGAAAGAGACTGTTTTTTTTAGAAAACCATGCACTTCTGATTCCTTTAAGTCCAGACTTTCCTTGGGACCATCTTAGTATTATGTAGGAATAAAGGTTAGAAAAAGCATACCATCTAATTAATGCTTTTCTTACTGTCCTTCATTCACTCATTCTGCTATTTATAGAGCATTTTTAACCTTTAGCAATGTTTGTATCGTTTTCTATTTGCTTTACAATAGTATTAACCTATTCTCAAACGAGTCACAGTATAAGATTATTAACGAACATAGGATAGCAATAGATGACAACTAACGGAAGGACTGGTACTAGTCAACTAGGAAGGGCATTTCTGGGTGTTTAGCTCTACAGTTGTGTTTAATTGTTGTTTTTCAACTGTCAACAGGGCTCTGATATTGAAGATGAGGATATGGAGGAGCTGCTGAATGACACCAGACTCTTGAAAAGATTAAAAAAGGGCAAAATTAGCGAAGAAGAGTTTGAGAAGAGGCTAACAGGCAGCCAAAGTAGGCTCAAAGCAGAAACTGTGTCTGACTTGGGGTCTGAAGATTGACAGTCTTGTTCTAACCAGCCTCTTTAAAATACTGCCTATTTCAATAAAACTGTATTTTTATAACAAAATAATGTTGCAAAGAACAAAACTGATCTAATTTCTTACTATAAGAGACCTGGCTTCCATAAATACTTAAGTGGAAGTACAAACAAGCCTGACGTTAAGAACAAACCTAAAAGCACTGCTCTTGTACAGTGTGGCAGGAGCAGCAGATTTCCAACAGCAGGAGCTTTCTGCACTTTTTAATTTTGTTCTGTTCAGATAGGCATCACATCTGTCCCAGATCAGTAAGTGACAGCAGACCTCAGAATGAGTTTGAGAACACAGTAAGGTATTTTAATTTACAATATCAAAACATTCCACCCCTCTTTAAATAATTTATTTTAGGCCTTTAGAAGCCGTAGCAACTTTTTTTTTTTTTTTAAACAGTGGTCCATTCATATGTAATGTTTTGCCTTAAAAATTCAAGAAGGCTGGTAGTTACGTCAATCAACTGTCTTCTCCTTACCATGGCCATATAACTTGCATCATCTTCCAAGTTCTTACAGCTGTGATGGTCACTGAAGAAGGTAATAATACATCCTGTATACTGAGTCTCTCTCTGTTACAGATAGAGTTTAATAAGTTCATCACTGACGGCTGATGGAGTCAATACACCTAGGTCTGTAAACAGTAATGTGATCAGCGATGGTGATGTGTAGTCAATCCAGGGATGCTCCTCTGTTAGATTTTGACTTGTTTTCAGAGTGTCTGCTTTGTACTAGAAGGAAACAGAGACCATTAGCTACCACACAACTGCAAGCTAAAAACCTCCTCGGGGCAAGGGCAGTGCTAGCCTTGAGCAGATACTTGGTATCACTGAAGGAAGTCAGTTGCTATAAATGAGGCACAGGCTAGTGCCATCTTGGCCTCAACTGTTATCTTCTGTACGGAATAAAATTTGTAGTGCTGAAATGTCTCGATTTAGCTGTTTCTTCCCCTCTGCTGCTCCTGTGCCCCAAAAGAATTGCTTTAGGAACTAAATGTTAGTATTAAGACAAATTATGAGATGTTTGACTGTAACACAGAGTAACTGCATATTATATATACTAGAAAGATCCAGGTAAATGAAGACATTCTCAGAAAAAAATTATTCATAGATACATAAGTGTGCATCTTAGCTGGTAAGAAGTAATCTGAATTTCTCTTACCTTAAACTTATCTGGGACATCCTGCTGATTTAGAGGGAAAAGTCTTACAAACTTGAAACTTTCTGCTACAACATAAAATGGCTTATTCTGAGCTTTGGCGCACACTGCAATTTGATTAGTGCCAATCTGTAGAGACAGATGGAAAACAACATGCAGACTCAGTGCTAGTGTGACAGAATGTTGTCGTGTTTCCAAGAAGAAATAGACTTTTCTTGGATAATGTCCAAATAGAAAAGATTTTTCAAAAAACCCTGAATGTTTCAAAGAAAACAAACTCTAGGAGTCTAGAGTTTACAGAATAATGTAATAAACTCACTACCTATTACCTTGTTAATAATTCCTCCGCTTTCAACTACACCTTCAGCTCCAACTAACACCAGGTCCACTTTCTCCATAATGTAGCTGTTTAAGGGGGGGAAAAAAAATCCATGACTCATTGAACATAACAGGAATTAGTAATGAAAACAATCATTCATTTTTCTGAACTAGTCCTAGCTACCTATGCAACTACAGTTGCTGTTGTATATCCTTTTAACGAGCTTTCCTCTGCTTCCCAAGCAGGAATATTAAATAACTATGTCTTCTCCAACCATACCTGACCTTGGTAATTGTGAAAAGGCTTGGAGAAGCTGAATCTCACTAGGGATAATCCTCAGTTACGGGAATGTGGCTATCTTGATAAAATACTAACTGCACAGTGAAGCTTAACTCTGCATTGTAATATCCTTGGCCAGAAACGTGTCCACCTTTCTTTACATCCCTCCAACCTCCACACCATCAACTAAACATTCTGAAGAAGAGAGATTTAATGTGTTACACAACACTTGCATATTTGCCCAGTCAAGCCACTGTCCTCACTGGATTACAGCTGCCTTGGTAGTAAGCAGACTGATACGTATTCTTCTCTTAGAGGCAGCCTGACATGTATTTTGCACTAATGTAAGAACTAGGATTTAGATTTATAATAGTTCTTTCTCATATTTAGTATTTGCTACTTGTACTTACTCTTTGTATTTACTACTAAGCAGTAGTAATTTAGCAATTYGCTTAAAAAAACTGATAGTGCTTATTGTATGCAAATTAGAAAAAATGTAGCCTTTTTGCATAGCACCTCAGTTCTTTTTTCCATGTATCCCCAGATTCTATGCTTAGGCCTGACTTCATTCTTCATTCTAATATGCAAGTATCAAATGCTTGTTTTTTAGCAGGCATATTCTCCTAATTGTGCACGAAAGGTTTAACTTGCTTAGCTTGTTTGGTGACTGTGACACACTAAGTAACAATCTATCTCTGTGCTTTGAACAAGCTTCTAGGAAGCTCATCTGTAACGCTGTCAAAGTAAAATTGGGATGAACAATGTTAAGATATAATGATCAGACTTACCCAACTGCAGCATCTAGAATCACAGTCACGGGAATGTTCAGCTTCCTCAGGGCTTTTGCCATTTTTTGTCTATGAAAATAGCATGTTTGAAGCTTAAAAGTCTTTCTTTAAAGACAATGCTAGAAAAATATTGTCTGAAGGAGTGAAACCCATGACTGCCCATGTTCCCTTGCCACTAGTTTTGGTTTGTGACGTTCCCCCAAAGACAAATAAATTCTTGTGTAGAAATGGAAACAAATTATAATAAACCTGACAAAGTCAAGTCAGTTTTAGCAGTCAGGAATTATAGCTACAGATAGATAAGTCAGGGAAACATTATTAAGATCACCGATTACCTAAGCTGTCTCTGCTTTTTCATCAAAAAGACACAAGAAATAAAGCATGCAGTGTACTGCTAGAAGTTATTTTAGTGAAGCTGATAAATCATATGTAYTTAATTTAGCTAAACATCCTTTATTCTAGTGAAAGATTGGTTAGCAACATTTATTATCCAGTATGTAGGATATATTGCATCCTTCATGCAACCATGTATTCTCTGGAGAGGGAAAGCCTGCTCCCCTGCTATCCGTAATAAACATTATCTGACATTTTCAAACAACATTGCTAGCTAAATATTTTACTTTGCTATGCTTAAAGACTATACTGACTGTTTTGGCCTGCTTCTGAAGCTGACAACCAGAAGTCAGTTGTCTCCCATCACAAAAGGAAAAAAAGTAGATTGTCTGGCACTGACTGAAGGCTTGTAAACCTTTGAGGAAAACCCAGGTAGCACTGTAATGAGGTTATTTAGTACAGGAAATTAATTGTCAATATTGTATTTTTACTTGTCCRGAATAACGTGACATTATTAGTGATACAGTCACCCTTTAAAATGATGCAAACAAACTTAGCAGCTTTTCTTAAAATATGACAGGTTTGATGCTGGCTGATAAATAAAGCACAAAATTAATGTGTACTTGCCCTGCTTGATCTGGCTGTGATTCGGTGACATAAATGCTGAATCGCTTCTTTGACTCAACAGCTGCTTCTAACACTCTGAGGACCACTCTTGAGTAGGCATGTGTCAATATTCGCTGTCAAAAAAACAGGTATTACTTTTTGCTGAGCTTTGCAGAACCTTTGTTACTGTGGTGTCATGGGTTTTACTTCACGCAACTGTCCATCAACTTTAAAATAATACTGTATGTCATTTGTATTATACAAATGATAGGACAGCAAACTACTCCGAGCTGGACTTTATGCGGCAGGTTTTTACACAGCCCTGATGCTGCCAAGGGGTGAGAATCTAATACTTTCAATGGAAGCTTCACAATGCGACTCCTCAGCATCTGGTAGAAGTAGGGCACGAGTCAATGCTGGTTTGCATAGAAATGGATGTAGGGGGAGGGGAAGAGTCTTAAGAAAATAAAGCGAGGGGTGATGTTATGCCTGTGTATCCACGAAAGCCACCACCAGACGACGTTGCCATAAATGGATGCTAATAAATATCAGTCCCCTGCAGCATCCCCGTCGCTGGAAGCAGCAGAGCACCCGCACGAGAGCGAGCCCGCCTCGGCCCACTTACRGCACCATCTCGGATGAAGGGATGGCAGAGCTTGGCGATCTTGTTCCTCGACAGGGAGACCCTCCTGAGGAAGATCTCGCCTCGCTCGATCATGATTTCTT
>NW_020447752.1:1511109-1515945 GCF_003343035.1 Apteryx rowi
CGGCGTTGGCGTTGGCGTTGGCGTTGGCGTTGGCGTTGGCGTTGGCGTTGGCGTTGGCGTTGGCGTTTCCCCTCCCCCGGGGCCCGCGGTGTTTCCCCGGCGTGACGCCGCCGTGCGCTCTGTCTTTCAGATGACGAGCTGAGCCTGCTGGTCATCGTCGTTGACACCAACCCGATCTGGTGGGGGAAGAGGGCGCTGGCAGAAGCTGAGGTACCGCTTCCGGCGGCCCGGCCGCGCGGTCCCTGAGGAGGGAGCGTCCGTCAGCCGGGCGCTGTTGCTTAGGGAGCTGCCGGCAGCCGCGGTCGCGCGCTGCTTCCCGAGCTGGGCTCGTACGGGCTGAGAGGATTGATACAACATGCGTGAGAACGCTCTTAAAACACCTACTCCGTCTCCTGTACTGTTTGAACCTTTTTTTTCTTCCTAAATGCTTCCTATTAAGTAATGAATCTCCTTCTGCTTCCTAAAAATTCAAGTTCTTTTCACTTTTCAGTTATTTAAATTCAGATTCCTTCTCGGCTGCTTACCTTTGAGCACTATTGCGCTTTATCTGCTTTCCTTTTGCTTCTGTTTTCCAGCAGTTCACCCTGTCAAAATGCCTGGATGCGGTGATGGTCCTGGGAAATTCGCACTTGTTTATGAACCGTACCAACAGGCTGGCTGTCATAGCGAGTCACACACAAGAAAGGTGTAGTTGCTTCTTACCGGTGTACAAATTTAAAGCGCTCTTTCCTATGGCTCTCTCCTGAAGTCCTTGTTGGATTGTAGTTTATTATTGAAATCAAGTTTAGAATGTGTAACTTATCATTCTCTTAGAAATAGAAATGAATTAAAACAATGGGAAAGAAATAAAATGTTTTTTACTTAAGCAACAAATAAAATATATTTATATTGAAGGGGGGGAGACATGTAGTGAGACGGACAACAGAAGTGGTGAAATTTTCCTATTTAGTGGGTTCTCTCCCCCCCTTCTTCCCCCCTCAGTTATTCATGAGTCTCAGGAGCAAGTGATCTAGCCCTCAGTACAGGCACGGTGGCTGTTTACTAATTTTCATAAACTGTGTCTTGAAGGGAAAAGAGTGAATGTGGGCATTACTCCATTTTGGTTTTGAAGACTGCCTGGCTTATGTAGTCTCTTTAAAGTATTGAAATTATTGGAAGCTATGCTTTTGAGTATTGCTGTCTACAGCTGGTTAATTAATTTATTTTTTTCCTTATAAGCATATTGGCAAAATATTAATACTTTGTTCTTCTCTTTCAGTCGTTTCTTGTACCCTGGGAAGCACTGGACTTTTGCAGATCTCTTTGGAGATGGTGGTAGTTTTGTGGAATCTAATTGCTCTGGCAGCAAAGATGGGAAATATGAATTGTTAACGACAATAAACGATGCAATTACAGAGGAAATTAAAGACCTCATGACAAAAAGTAAGGAAAAGATAATTCTAGGTTTAATATGCAGAATTAAAAAATATTGAGGCTTTCGAGGAGTTGCTGGAATTTCCTTTGGGTGGGGCCCTATTTTGATCCGAATTTTAATATGTTTAGATAAGATTATACTTGATGCTTTTGGGATCTCTGCACTAATACTGTTTGCCAAAGATAGAACTCAAATGCAGTATTTAGTGTGGTCAGGTTCAACAACTGATTTCATATATAAAGTAACTTCTGCAATTTTTCTTGTATTGCAGCTGACATGAGGGGCCAGCAAACAGAAACTCTGTTAGCAGGATCACTTGCTAAAGCACTTTGTTGTATCCTTTTAATGACTGAATTTTCAAAGCCTTTATCGCTATCTATTTTTTAAGACTATTTTTTATAATATTGATTATGCTTCATTATAGGCTTTACTGTTACTGTTCTGTAATAATATTCAAAGCAGGGATGTTTCCTSTCTAAAATTATGATTCGTCTAATAACTGGATCGTGCTTACTAAAATTTGTGTTGGCTAAGGTGGTGAACACATTGTACAGATACTGAATTTACTTTCTGTTTCATTAATTTTTGGAAATGTTACATCTGCTTCTTGGGCATTTTAAGAAGAGAATGTTGATTCCTTAATGTTAACTAATGTAGATATTAACAAGATGAGCAAAGAGATAAAAGGTAATACCTTTTCTCTTGTTCTGAGTAATTACATAAATATTTGAATTGGAAGGACAGGAAAAAATATATGCATATGTATATACATACAAGTAAACATGCATATATTTTGATAACTCCTTTACCAAATCAGCAATAATAGGTAAAGGTTTGTCCTGGTCATTTCAAGTTGCCCAATTTGAGCTGGCTCTGGGTGGATTAGAAATAAGGGATTTGTTTTGGCATTTATGGAAGTGAGGCAGAAAGCAAGAGAATCTTAAAATTTGGGGGGAAAATCTTAGAACTTCAAAATAAAACACACAAACATGATTCTAAAAAGACACAAATCCACAAATTGAGCTTCCACAAATTAGAGCCCAGTTTTAAATGTTTTCCAAGGTTCAGCCAAAAGGACCACGGTACTCTGCCTCAGGTGTTTCAATGTCTTCCATATTGAACAATTTTAAAAAAAGATTGTTATCTCAGCTGGGGATAAAACACCTAAAACAGGAAGGGGGTTAAACATCCATTGTTGAAAACTATCTAACTATTAGGAGAACTATCAATTCTTGGGGGAATTAAAATACTGCTGTAATACTTGCAAACTTTTAGTGCTGTGAGATTTAACAATACAAATCATTCTTCTGTATAGCCGTTTTCTTTTTCTGAAACTTTAGAATCATAGGATAATTTATTTTGGAAGGGACATCAGAAGTCTCTATTCCAGACTCCTGTTCAAAGCACAGACAGCTATGAGGTCAATCCAGGTTACTCAGGGCTTTAAAATAGAAATAATGAAAATACTAAACAACTTAGTGTTTATAATATTACTTTTGATAGAATTAGTCCATGTTCTTATTCTAGTTTTCTGTTGTATGTGGGTGAAGAGTAAAATTGGAATCTCCTCAGAACAAGTAAAGGTTGCAAAGAACTTCTTGAAAGTTGCGTGAAGCACAAATCCCCTTCCAAAGGGACCACCTGCAGAGTTGGGATGATAGTTTAACTTCTTATTCAGTCTCAGTCTTTCTCTTGTGACTTCTGTAATCAGGAAAAGTGCTACTTGTGCAGATGGGTTTGCAAGGTGGAGACTGGACTAGAATCAGCTACACATTTCAGATCACTTTAATCAGTGAGAATTACCTTGTTATACTTGCGATATATGTTTGAACCAGTGAGCTGGTAATGAACAATTTTAAAATTTCTTTCCTGTTCAATATCCAATTGCTTTTGGATAATAAATGAGATGGTATCCACTTTTATAGCAAATCTGAATTAGCCCACAGATACCTGTCAAGTATTTTTGCTTCTCTTAATGTCACTGAGAATATAAAACAGTCTCATACATCTATTTTAACCAAGGTATTAGCTCGTGCTACCTAATTACAAGGGCAAGCTACAAGGGGTAGAAACAATGTGCTTATGCATTTCTCTTTCTTTTCAATGCTTAGGCAATCAAGAAATTAAATCAAGAATTCTGGTAAGAGCTTTTGTCCTCAGTTTTCTTTGAGTTTTGAACTACAGCGATATTATGTAGACTAACGAGTTTGATTTGCTTTACTTAGGTCATAAAAGCTGCAGAAGACAGCGCACTGCAATATATGAATTTCATGAATGTGATCTTTGCAGCACAGAAACAGGTGAAGCTGGCATTTTATGTACTATATGATATATACTATCTTTTATTAATGTATAAATGTAACAAAATTGTTCATTTCTCTTATGATTGTGATCTGGTTAAAGACTTCTTGAAGGTTGTGAAGCCTGTCACGGCCAGGGTGAAAGGCAGGAATTTGAAAAACAGACCTAGATCACTACATTTGAACATAAAAGGTCTAGCAGGCCAGTTAAAGATTACTATGGAAGTACAGACAGTAATTTTTCCCCCCCTCCCCCCCATCCTTGTAGGTAATGTGCAAGGTACCTTTCCTGATAGATCTTTTATTGCCATGTATTAGAAAGTGGAGGCTGAAAATTTGGATTTGTGTACTGCTCAAGGAAGAGAGCTTCCCTGTGGCTGTGGTGGGCCTGCAGCCTTGAAAATGTGTGCATGCGTAGGTGGAGTGTGTTTGTAGCTGAAACAGATCAAGACAATAACATTGAGGTTACACTGGTCCTAGCTGAATTTCTGTTTTTCATGAGTTTCACCTTTTTGGTTACAGAGTATTTTGATTGATGCCTGTGTCTTGGACTCTGATTCAGGTCTTTTGCAACAGGTACGGACTTCTTATTTGTTATTTACAATAGTTCTTAGATATTTGATGATAGATAGTTCAACGTGTTTAAGGCTCTCTTCTTTTTGTAGCCTTGTCTTGAAAGGGAGGGTCTTTCCTGCACCATTTTATGGGACAACATCTAGGTGTTCTTGCACATTGGCAAGATCCTTTCTCTTCCTTTAATCACGTATTTTTCATAAAAATCTGTTTGCCCTTTTATTGTAACATAAACCTGTATCGTTTGGTTTTTCTTTGACGTGATTACTATGAATTGTTGCCCTCTTCATAGGGCTAAATATATTTCACAGCAACACGCTTGAGTATGTCTGTGTTGGTCAAGAATCATAATGTAGAATAATACAGTAAACACTGCGAGCTTACCAGGATATGGAACAAGACTTGGAGATGCTGATTTTCAAAGCTCTCCATGACGGAGGAGGAAGATTTATCAATGTAAGAGTCATGTGCGTAGATTAACAAAATCCTAAAAATGTTTAAGTATCCCAGAGACTGAGCTAGGAGGTGAGCTACTCCGATTAATGAGAA
>NW_020447752.1:1515990-1518529 GCF_003343035.1 Apteryx rowi
TTTGTCTCTGGATGTGAGATCAGATCTTTGTTTTTCACTTTTTGTGTTACTTTCCAGCAATGGGGACACTCCCTGCTGTGGACAACTGCTCCCTCTATAACTTTTCTCAGCACTTCTATTCTTAGTTCTTTGATCATGTCAAACACTTTGTTTAGGATTTGGGACATGCAGGCCTTGAGCAGTATGTGTGTATTTTAAATATTCTGTTAATCTCATCAAACAAGAACGATCTGATTATGCTCTCTGCTTTTCAGGCTTGTGACATTACAGGTGGCATATACTTGAAAGTGCTCCACATGCCATCCCTTCTGCAGTATTTGCTGGTAAGTCACTGAAAGAGCACTTCTGTTTTTTTCCTGTGGCAGATGTGAAATCATACTGATTACATTTTCAAGGCAATACTCTATCAATTTGTAAAATACTTTTTCTTTATTCATATAGTGGGTATTTCTCCCTGATCAAGAGCAAAGATCACAGCTTGTCCTTCCACCCCCAATTCATGTTGACTACAGAGCTGCATGTTTCTGTCATCGAAATCTCATTGAAATTGGTTATGTCTGCTCTGTGTGCTTGTCAAGTAAGTTTATAAATATTTACAATAATTTAATTTCTTACATTTCAGAGGAACTACTTTAGTGAAAGCAACCAATTTTTTATTTTACAGTATTCTGCAACTTCAGTCCTATTTGTAGTACATGCGAGTAAGTGTTTCTTCTTGTTTAAGGGGTGGTTTTGGAAATATGTTGGGCATATCTGACAATTGTGTTTTCTTTTCTTTTCTTTTAATGTTATTTCAGGACTGCTTTCAAAATATCATTACCACCTGTC
The DNA here is from genome assembly GCF_003343035.1 of Apteryx rowi. Lineage (NCBI taxonomy): Eukaryota > Metazoa > Chordata > Aves > Apterygiformes > Apterygidae > Apteryx > Apteryx rowi. Next base: position 1,516,819 of record NW_020447752.1, read on the forward strand.
ATGAAAGCTAAGAAGAAGAAATTAAAGTTAGCTGTATAACAACATTCTGTAAACAGAGCATTACCTCCTCCAGTAATTCCATGAAATGGAATATACCTGAGAAATTGATGGCACTTTTTATTGGATATGAAAGAGAACTGTGTGCAGTGTTATTGTTTGTTTCTTAGGGATAAATATTTAAATCATGCGATTCCTACACAGCCCTCTAAGTAACAAATCACTGTATTAACATATAACCTGAACTTAGCTGTAAAAAGGAACCAGAAGACACAGCTTGTTTAAGATACAGACCTTGTGAAGTAGAAGGTATACTGGCCACTGCAGAGTTTCACGTGTCTGGGTTAATTTTCAGAGACTGGGAAGCTCTGATTCTTTCCAATCATATGTTTATATAAAGGTAAGCATGACCATTCCTGGAGTATAGGATCAGGGCCTTGGCATTATGTTGTTCAGGAACTTCAGCATTCTGTTGGGTTTTGCTGCCAGTTTTGAGGACTGAAACGGGGTCATTTTCAAAGTAAATGAGCCAAAATTTTCAAGATGATTTAGAACCGACCTTCCTTTTGAAAGATGTTAATTTAATTCTCTTGCGTGTGCACATTCACATGTTTTCACATTCTTTTATTCCCTTTGGCAGTACTGTCTTTGTGATGCTTTTTTTCAATTTGATATCTTTTTCTTCAGAGTATAAATATTCACTAGAATAATATTGCCTTGTAGTAGAGGTAATTTTCCTACTGAAGTTTAGTAACAGAAAACTTTTTTCATTCATGAATAAAAAGGACCCTTTTTGTTTAGAGTAGTTTCAATGAATGCAAACGAAGTGATTAGTCTTTAAGGTTTTGAAACTGGAAAACAGAAAATATACCAAAGTAATATGACAGCAGACTACTTTGTTTTAAAGATTTATAAGTATCCCATGGCTTTACCTCAGGCATTTGACAGGCTAGAAGGAAGACTTATTATGTATTTTGGATTGGTGCTTTTTTTTATGCCAAAATATAAGGATATGCTGCCTATTTCTTCCAAACATTACTTTAGTTATTAAAAAAATCAACTTTTAAATAACTGCATAATTTTGTCCTTTAGCCAGTAGCTAATAACTGAAGTTCTGCTGAAAGGTATAAGGGGATTAATTGTTTCCTACATAGGAAAAGATTGTATATATATGTATTTTTAAGGTGTACACAGGAATTTATATAAATGTCTTGCTACTTGCATCAGTTTTTTGTCTATGTAAGTGTTGTAATAAGTGCAAATCCTTTATTTGCGTGTTTAACTGCTGAATGCCCTTTTGTTTGAGGACTGTATTTATAATTTGCTTTGTATAAAACATTTGTAATAAAAAGAGCTTCTTTTTCAAGTACACCTCGATAGTGCTGTAATTAAAAAAAAAAACAAAACAAACAAACAACCCCCCCGCCGCATTTTTACGATTGGGGTTAGCCACGGGAACTTCCTGCGGGTGGAGGGTGTAGAAGTGTCACGTAAGGAGGGAGGTGCTGGGAGGAGCTTGTTCGCGTCGGCCCCGCCCCACCCTCCTCCTCCGGCCCCGCCCATCGCCGGCCCCGCCCCGCCGCCGTTTCCATGGCGCAAGATGGCGGCCGGGCGCGCGCCCCGCCGGCGGCGCGGCCCTGCCTAGGGCGCCATGGTGGCCGCCCTCCTCAGGGCGCTGCTGCTGCTGGCGGCTCCGTGCCCCGGGCGGCTGGAC
>NW_020447752.1:1518619-1530766 GCF_003343035.1 Apteryx rowi
CAACCGTCGTGGCGTCCGCGTGGGGCCGCGCTGCCCTCGCTCCCCTTCTTCATTTGGGGTTGCGCTGCCGCGTGTTTACTGAGCGCCTCGCCGGAGCATCGACTTGCGGCGCGGGGAGCTGCGGTGAACCGAACCCGCTGCTCCGGCGCGGCGGGAGGTCTAAATGTCACCCCTCAGCTGACAACGGCAAGATACTTTTGTGCCCTTCGTTGCATTTTAAAACGTGGGAAGGTACGGTCGAATGTGAGAACACGAGTGGAAGGAAAGGAATCTAGCCCAAGCATAAGACCCAAATATGTCACAGAGATGTTGCCTGTTTCAGTTACTGTGTGTATTAAGGCTTGCTTCTTTCTCCCTTTTTAGTCTTTCAGCCTTCCTTTATCCGTATGTCTGGTCCCAGGGCCAATGTGCTTTTTCTTGGAAATTCTTCGGAAGTTAATTTTTCTTTAATTTTAAGCCCTATAGATGAAGAGACAGGTAAGAACACTTAATTTTTTTTTTCAAATAGCACATAAATAAATATGTTTGAATTCTCAATATTTTTTCTCCCACAAAAGCTACTGGAGGAGCAGTAGTATGTTCAGTAGTTGCATTTGTGCTGTGCTTCGTTAGTTCCTGAAGTAGGAACTCCAGAGGATGTCTGCTGATTAAGCCCTCAGCCTTTTGGTGACTCCAGTGGGGTGTCGGGTGGGCATAAGGGTCTGCCGAATTGTAAGCCACAAGAGGACTTTAAACTTTCTGTTTGTCTTTCATTCTCTCCTCAGTGATAGTGAAACCATTATTTTCTTTTGCTGTAGGAAAACTGCAACATTCAAATTGCAGTGGAAGTAGAAGAGCTGGTGACTGGAATTTGAACGTAACGCCCGGTGCGGTATGTAAAATACAGATTCTTCCCTAAAGTGGGAAGAATTGAACTCTCATATATTAAGGGCTAATGCAATGCTAGCAAAATGGTAATGTATTAGCCACCCCATTTCAGTGTCTTGCCTATGCCCTTTTTCCTTGACATGTTAATTTTTGTGAATGCCCAGGCTGGAGTTTGCTGAGGTGCAGCTTTGACGCTGTGCTTGTCACCCTCCTCTCCAGAAGAGGCTGTATATTTGAGACTGTTTCGGATCTATGAGAAAGAGCTAAAAGAAATACAAAAGCAATAGTCTTTTACAGCGCAAGCTCTGGAAAGTGTATTAGAATTGTATATGTATTAGAACTGTAGTTAAATTACACACAAGTCCTTGAGGCTTTTTATCAACTCTGTAGTCATTCCAGTCTTCAGCTGAAGGTATTATATAAAAATGGAAATTCACTTTTTTGTATATATTCTTTTCTTTAGTATTATGTGTGTGGTTTCTGAGGTAACATGATCTGTGTGTATGCCTTAAAAAATTGTGTATACAGTTCATATCCTCACTTTATTTACATATCTCAGTGCAGACCTTTTTCATTCCAATGTCAACAAATATCCCATTTTATATATACTGCATTGTAACACTGACACTATGTAGTGTTACTGAAACTTCTCTTTCAGCAACTTGTGTGGTATAAGCAAGTGTAATTTAATACAAGCTGTCAAAGTTGTCAAACTTTATCTGACGTTTTTCAGAACACTTCCAAAGTGACCATAAGCTTGACTAGAAACCTGCAGTTGTGTTTGCCCAATGCCACTGACTGCTGCACAACACCTCTCTGCGTGGTTGAAACACTTCAGGTTTTAGCTTGCCGTGATTCAGTGATGGTGGCACATCTCCTGATTCAAGCTGAAATATATGCCAACTCTTCCTTTATAGGAAATGTGTCAGGTAAGTAGTTATATGCATTAAAGGAAAAAATCGTATACCAGCTGTTTTTTCCCCCGCTACATATGAGAAGTTAAAAATTGGGATTTGGGCAGCAATGATGGATACTGAATAGTCAGTAACAGAATTTAACAAAAAGTATGGACACAGTAGGAAAAAACTGTAATGCACATAGTCTGTTTACTGGGGTTCCAATGTGTGTAGTTTGATTTTTTTTCTGTTCTTTTTTGTTATTCTTTTATAGAAAATGCAACTATCATCCCTAACCAGGCGTTTCAGCCCTTAGGCTCTTGTCCTTGTGATTTGACAGCTGGAGCTTGTGATGTTCGTTGTTGCTGTGATCTGGTATTAATTTCATATTAAACTTTAAGGAAGTGTTTTCACAATTTCTAGGCTCCCTCTATTATTGGGAGAAAGAGAAGGGCGGGGGGGGGGAAGGGAGAAAGAGAGAGGTACCAAATGTTTCAGACTTGAAGGAGAGTTTGTCCAAGTTTTCCAGTATTCCTAATAGGAATTACGATCTCTCTCTATAAAATTGGTTTGATTAGCTGTACCTGTGGCTGTAGTGGCTATGATAATGCAGTAACTGTGTTAAAGGGTTACCTTTCTTTTTAATTTTAGGAATGTTTGCCAGACTTGAAGCAATTATTCACTGGATCATGTTTCCCTGGAGTGTTTGGTGGGGATGTAAACCCACCTTTTGATCAGTTATGCTCTGCTAAGTCAATGGAAAATACTCCTGATTGGTTTCCTTTCCTTTGTGTACAGTCTTCTCTTGMCAATACACCATTTCTTGGTTACTTTTATCATGGCTCTATGTAAGTCTTGAAAAAAAAWATATTTTCTGAACACATGTAGTAGCTGTGCTAATGAAACTGTTACTTATTCTTATAACAAGAGTTATTTTGAAATCAGAGTTTTAAGATGTGAACTTTAAATGCACATGGAGTGATACTGTATGAAAACACGAGACTTGAAATTCATAATTATTTGTGTGAGGTAGGGAGTGAAGTATTATTTTATTTTTAAACTTACTGCAGTTCTACACCCAGCGAGCCTTCATTTAAGATCCCTTTGCAAACGTCTCCTGGAAGACTTTTTACTGGTTACAGACAAGGAGATCCAATTATGACAGAAGAAAATGACTATTTTACCGTCCCCCAGGTAATCACTTCATGTTTAGGAGCATTTGGTTCCTTGTGGTTTGTTGGACATTCTCCATTTATCATACGCTTTACATCTTTGTAACCAAATTTTGCAGCTTGTCATTTTGAACTGGTAGAATATATTTTTCATCTTGCATGAAACCATTATTAAAAGTAAATATTTTCCTTCCTTATCCTCCTGCCCCTCCYTGCAAAAGATAGGCGTTTTAATTATTTCAAGAGATTAAAGCAAGCTTGGCACCCCTTTACGGCTTGTTGTATTTTTCTGGGTTGCCTGCTGCACTACTGAGCGCTGCAGTCTGCTTTCTCTTTGACCCGCAGTCCCCTGGCTGTACTCTTTCACTTTCCTTTTGTGTTTTAGAAAGAGTCATTGGTTACATTTAGTTGGACAAATGAGGCTGAAGCCATGCTGTGTACTGCAATTATTTTGAAAGCTGTGCTTTTTAAATCTGAATTTCTCTTTTACTGCAGATGGAAGTATTTTGATAATAACAGATTGCTCATTTTGTCAGTGTCGTATACGGCTGTACTATGTACTCTCAGCATTTCACTGACAAATAGTCTTAAAGTGAAAACCAAAGAGCTAGGAAAAGGTGCATCATATTTATTTCTGTTGAACTACCTGCAGCAATCCATGGCAGGACAGTGTGTTGGAAATGCCCCCGTAGCATTCCTCCGGAGCTTTGATGCCAGGTGCCTTACCCACCTAGCATCTTACCGGGAAGGACTGCCACACGGTGTGAGGATAAACAGTGGTACTGGAGGTATGTTGCATAAGCCCTAACAGAAACGTGTCAGTGTTTCTCAGAGCTGATAGAAAGAAACAAGCCAGAAGGCTGTGGATGTGGCAGCTACATAATATCTTTTGTTATCTGATGGCTGTAGTTGAGCGTTTGGGAATGTTCTCGTCCTGCTTCCAACAGCCCCTTTAAAGCCTCTGAGTGCTGTTACCCAAGATCTAGTATGTAAGGGGCGGTGGGATTGGCTTTGTTTCCCCTTTATCTCTTTCAGGTCATTTGTACTGACTATGGCTATAGGTGACAGAATGGAGCATCTCTCCCCCTATTTTCAAACTGTTGCAGTGCTCTTTTTCTGTCAAGAGCATGCAATATCATCATTTTAGAGTTAGCGAGAAAAGGGTATTTTCTGCATTACAAAATCATATACTTACAAAGGGTCATTTCTGAGTTTGAGACAATGTAGTTACCAGCATGAAGACTGCCTATTTAAGTTGTCTAATTTTGTTCATCTGTACTACCTTTGTACCTGGAAAACACAGCTATACCCAGATAATAACTAACTATACTTTCATAATGCATCAATTGTTTGGTCTCTTACCAAAATTCATTGTCTAAATCATTTTCTAATCCATTTTCATAACAACGAGGATTGCACCTTGGATGTGGAAATAGGGTGTGTCTGTCTCTTTTGTTAGTCAGGATTACTGCTGCGTTTGTTGTTTTTTGTTCTCAGACTTCATCCAACAAAATGTGATCTACGGGACCATCACTGACATAGACAAGTTCATTACTAAAAGTGGTATGTGTCTTCCATTTGATAGGTGTGTTCTTATCTACCCTGAAAAACATAAGAAATGGATGATTTTGATGCCTAAGATGTTTACCTGCTGTAATTCTTAGGAGGAATCTTGTATGTTAGCTGATGCTCAAAAAATAAACTGTTTGGCTTACTGCGAAGCAAAAAGTATTTAATTCAGCCTAACTTCAATTAAAGTTGGTTAAGAAATCAGGTCCCTTAGCTTGCATTAAAAGTATTTTTTGAGAAGAAAATATTAACAATAATAATAAACTGACATTTAAAGAATGCTTTAAAAAATCTCCAGGATGAACCTGTAAGTGGGATGGCTAGACCATCTGTAAGCAGGTGTGTATGTCTGTGTTTTGGAAGCTCTCTTGCCTATTTAAAGGGCCTTTTTGAGCTAGTGAAGCAGTTCTTTGATGTAAAATAGTGCTTGCAGGCAATGAGAGGGTAACGCAGTACAGAGGAGGTGTGGAATCGGAGCTGCTGTGCTTTTCTGGGACAGCGATGGCTTCCTGAGAGTGGTTATATGAAAGCAGGGGGAACCCTGAGCCTGGAGAGGAGCATCAGCCAGTGAAACAAAGCCTGGTGCTGGGTTCCTCAGGTGAGGTTTAGCTACAGAAGGTCCTGGAACCACTGTTGTTAAAATACTGGTAAGCTAGAGGATTGCACTATAAGTAGAGCACACTGTCCTGATATAATGGGTCTTAAATATTAAAAGAAATTCTCAGAAAGATGAATGTTTTAATTTCCAGAATTTTGTTAGATTTTTTTCAATTTGTTCTTCTTCAGTTTTAATAACATAGCTTTCTGATTAGCAATGCTTTTCATTGTGGCCTTCTCTTTTTTTCCCTGCCAGAAAACCCTCCTGCCACTGAGGTTCCATGTAAAAATGTGACCTTTGCAGAACATTATAAGTTAATTTGTAAAGGCAAGAACATAAAGGAAATAAATGTGACAGTCTTCCTTGGAAGTTTATGCGATGGAGGTATCATGACATTTCTATTACAAATTTTTGATTTACTTTTTTTTTTTCCATCTTGGAAATTTTGTGATAGAGTATCTTATTCAGCAATATTTCTCAAAATATAATTTTCCTTGGACTCTGGAAAGTAAATTTATGGGGCAGTTTTCCATTAATTTATATTATTTAGCTTCTGTTAATAAAGGCTGCAAGTTTGTATCCTATATACAGTTAAACGGCATCTTTTTTGCTAATTTACTGATTTAGGTMATCTTTTTTTCTTTTACCAGAAATACTGACACAGAGATTCACAGTCAAATTTGTAAGCTTAAATAGTACTAATGAAACAGAACTGTCTGGGAATCCAGGTATTAATATTTTATTTTGCTTCTAAAAAGTGAAAAGAAAAAAAAATTTCTATTGCATTGATATTTGTTTTATACCGCTTTCATACTTCTTTATGTTGCTAGCCCCAACTTTCCTGTCTTAGTGAACTGCTGATTTTAATAGTGATGATTGGTTCTTAGGCTTTTGTTGTGTAGATACTGATTATTTGAAGTGAAGGTATTCCTGCTGTAATGAAAACATCTGCTTGTTAACTTTGAGATTGATGACTTATTTATTATTAAAAATGATGTTCATGCTTTCTATGTTCAGGTTATCAAGTTGGAAAACCAGTGAGAGCTGCAAATTTGAGTGCTTCTGATGCTTTTGGCAGCCTAAAACTTTGGCAGCCAGGTAATGACTTCTGATGTGACTTCAACAGCAGTTTATGCTAAAATGTTCTTTTTCTGATACATATTTTACTTCAAAATCTCTCTTGCATTTCTAGACTATTTTTTTATTCAAATTTCAGTTAGTAAGCCAGATGTACCTATGTGAATGAATACAAAGTATTTTAAATATCCAAACACATGGCTAAAGAGAATAGATATTATCTCCGCTCTGGAGTTGAGAATCTTGGGTAAGGAAGATGTTAAGGGACTTAGGCTGTGAATCAGAGCAGAGCTTGTAATGCAACTCAGTTCTCTTGACTTTCACTTTTAAGTTCATTAGGCTGTCTTTGCTCTTACAGATGCCAAAACATTGGATTAATTCACCCATTTTAGTGTTAAATAAACACACTGGCTTTGGGCAACAGCATTCCAAGCTGAGAACAGGAGGGAATTGTGATTTCAAGTGGAAAAAAATGCAGCAGCTGGAAAGCTTGGAGTTGCAGTGTGATTTAGCTCACCTCTCTTAGATTAGCGTAGCTATTTTACTGGGGTCTGTAATATAAATTGAAATTAACAGCCCTGTGATAGAACATAATGAATGGTCTCGTTGTGGTAATTTACCTCTGAAAATCTTAAAGCACATACAAAATCAAGATCTGAAATGTTCAGTTACTAGTTAGGTTGATTAGATTCATGGGCATATGAATTTGAACTTTCTTGGAAAATGGAATTTAAATTCAGTGGACTTGTATCTATATTTGAACTGTACTGCTTAGTGGTTTGCATTTTAATATTTGGTATTTTTGCACAAAATTGAAAGCTGGAGATTGAAAGGTTGATACAAGAAATCTCAAATAAATGTTTTAAATTCATAGCTGGCAGAGGTTTATGTACATCGGCAACTTATACACCAGTTTTGTTTGGATTAGATTCACTCTCTGGATGCATGCTAGAAGTTGGTATTAATGAAGATTGCAGCCTTTTAAGGTGAGCTACATATGTTGAATTGTTTTTTCTCTGTATCCATCTTGCTCCTTAAATGATCCTCTACAAGCTGCTACTGTCAGCACTGTTATATTCTTTTCAAATATTCATATATGCATTTCAGCTTTCTGTGGTTGACACTCTCTTTTTTTTTTTTATAGTGGTTTCACTCAGATCTTCCTGTATTGGAGTATGGGTTATGTTGGAGGGGAATGCTTTGCTATTGAACTATGCAGCTCAATAGTTAAAATTTATATTTGCTGAGTGATAACAATACCTTTCACAGGAAACTGACCTTAAAATATAATAATATTGCAACCCAGAGTGGTAGAGGCTGCAGGTTTATTTTTGTGTTCTGACGTTCTCATTTTGCAGGGGAAATGTAACTGAGAAGTTGAATTCATTAATACAAGCTACTCACATTGGAAAGAGGGGCAACTCAAATTACAGTGATCTAAATGACTGGGTGAAAATAATACGTAAGTGAGGTTTGTTTTGTTATTTATAGTCTAAATTATTAAAATATGCCTTTATTATAGTATGATTAGAGCATCTCAACATAAAACCAAAAGTGTAATTTCAAATACTTAAAGGTATTGGATTTGTGTGTATGGATCCATACATTCATATATGTACACATCCATGAGCATTTATCTCTGTATGTGTACAGATACTACAGTAAGATGTATTTCACTGTTAGTTTGTATACATATGACTTGGTATTTTAGTTCTCTATTGAAAAAGTATTGTTTTTCTTTATGGGTATTTTATACAGAGAAAACATTTTTGCTGTGTTCCTGTATGACATGTATCAATGTTTCACTGGACTGTGACAATATTGTAAGTATCTTTTTTCCATAATATTTCCATTTGAATGCCTCTSTTTTCCTCCACAGGTCTAGATCCATATAATTCTGATGCCAGTGTGAGCTCTGGAAACTTGAAAGGCATTTGCTCAGATATTCCTGCAAATCTAAATATTCGCATAATCATTGCTGATGTGGGTGCAGTACAAGGGATTCCCCTGCAAGARATACTTGCTGTGCAAATCAGGTATAACAAAGTTATGTCTTCGGCTATATTTGGTGAATAAATGTTTCATTTTGAAACTTGCTTACCTAACAGATGCAGATTAAATTTTACAAACAAAAATGTTATTTCTAATTGTTATATACCTTTTATTTATATTTGCAACCCAAATTCCTTTGATGAACACAACCAGAGGTTAAAATTTAGGTTTGCCTATCTCCTTCTGAACTTGAAATTAAAAGTGTATTAATGGTGACCAGCAGATAGTCTTTCTGTTTCAATAAAGTATTAAAAAAAAAAGAAGGCGGCTTTGATGCTGCTGGTAATAGGCGTACGCAGGGCATTCCATCAGAAGTATGTTTTAACTTTTTATCACATGGTAGTCCTGTGTTCTGTCTTACCCCAGTGCAGGGCTGCTTTTTTAGTGCTGTGGTAAATGCTCTATTCTTTCCTGAAACAGGGAAGTTTCATATTGCAAACACCACTTTTTTTTCCAGTCAATCCCAGTCAAATTTATGGGATTCTGTTCTATATACCTCACTTCCAGCCTTTACGTGTTGTCTCCTCTACATGATGTAAATCCAGACATCATCAACCTCCTCTTAAATTCTGTGTCTATTTTGTCCCCTCGAGGTTATGTTCAGGCTCTGTAGCCCTCTAGTAATAGTTATGTATATTCTTACAGTTATTCAACGGTCATATGGCAATTCCAGTGTGGGCTTACCTGTGAAAACCCGAACTTTCTTCCCATCACTGCTTCTGTTCAGTTTATTAAAGTGCCAGCTCAGCCACCCATTCCATTGACAAGGTAACTTTTGTAAATAAATTGATACTTGACTTTACGTAAAGCAGATGTAATGTGAATAGCTCTGATCAAAGAGCTAGGGACAGTCTCTCCCAAGAGCATGGGGTGCATGACGGCCTGTAAATTACCCTGAAAATTTGTCATTTGGTTTCTGGCAGAAAAGCTTCTGTGCTGTTTACTTGAGTGAATAAGGGGTGCTGTGTGAGGCACCCAAAATATCCATTATCTGAAAATTTGTTCATCACAGAAAGAAACATCTGGCTAAAAATGATAGAAATGGAGCAGAGCGTAGGTTCCTCTTCTTGTTTCGGAGAAAAAAGTCAGAATAACCAGGAGGTTGTGATTTGTTGTTTTTGTAACCTGGCCACCTTTCCATGCTGTTTGTCTTCACTTGTGCTGGTGTTCTGGTGGTTCTGGAGTTAATAAATAGCTTCAACCCCTCTCCTGTTTTTCAGATTTCAGATTAATTATACGGAATTTGACTGTGATCGAAATGACGTTTGCTGGCCACAACTTTTTTATCCATTGACACGGTTTTACACAGGTAAAAATAATAAGCAATGTGGAATGCAATGTACTGACCATATTTCTTTGAAGCATTTTTGAATCTATGAAATTTAGTTTGAAAGAATGCTTTGAAATAGGGGAGTTGAAATTTCTCTTTTAGAAAGTGTGGTCCCAAAAATCAGTTTAAATATTTTCATGATAATATACTAATTTCTTAGACTGATGGAAAAAATAATTACTAGGAGTGCTTTGTTGATTAGCTTGAAGTTTTGTGAATATCTGTTTGGCAGAGAGAGATTCTTATTCAATCCCTTCTAGAGTTTGGAGGGAGGTATGCTTCCTAAAGAAAAGGAGAATATATTCCTTTATGATATTGTTTTGTTTCCATTTCCTACTGTAACTGTAGCATTGTGTCAGGGAATGTCACTGCCCTGAGAGGGTGCAGGGAGACTTTGTTTCTTACTTACCCGGTGTGTGTTCTTCAGTCAGCCCACGGGAGTTCTCGTGAAAATTTGCCATACTGATAGGTCAGTTAACTTTTAAATTTCCTCTGTGTAAAACTGATGGATCATGTTTCATGGGATGTTGTATAGATTAAATATCCATCATTTCAAAAGGGCTTTAAGGCACTTACTCTATGCTGAGAACTGTAAACATGGACAGAGGCAACTGCTTCTCTCCATATTTATTATCTGTATAACTTCGGGGACTAAGGTTCTACAAAGGATAAAGTTTTATAAGTATAAAGTATCTTCCTTGTTTGTTACATTATTTATTCAGGCTATGTACATACGTAACTGTTATCTATATCTCTTAGGTTGTCTACAATGAAAATTTAACTTTCATATACTTATATTTTTTTTTCTTTTTCTTTTTTTTCCCAGGAGAACCATATTCCCAGTGTCTTGCTAAGGGCCTGGCACTGGCATTTCTTGTGTTACTTGCAGCAATTACGAGTAACCCTTGGTTTCAAAAAGTATGGAATAATAGTTTGGTTTAAAAATGTTGATATAAAGAGGACTGCTTTGTTAATATTTTAATAAGTAATTTTTGGGTACAATTTGTGGATGAATATTCCTGGATTTTATAAACATTTTATATAAACATTTAAAAATATACAAAGTGAATACTCCGTGTACAGAAAATGGTTGTATTATTTAAAATAAAAAATAACAAAATTAATTTTAAAGTCTACATTTGGAGCAGCCATAATGCAGAGTTGACTTAACAGGGTGAAGTCTGTATGACTTGGCACTTGGGCTGGCCCAGTCTTAGAGGGCAACAAGGCCAGGGATAACTAATAGAAGGACCTTTGTGCTGTCAACCTTGTTACCTTTTCTTTGTATCGCAGATCAAAATGACAGTTTCCCCAGTAAACCTGTCGACTCTTGCCTATTTTTGGAATGGTGAATAGATTATTCACCCTTCTCAAACAGTAATAATGCTTGAGATATTTTTATTTATTGATGCATCATTCTCTTTTCTAATTAACTCTTTGCTTTGGCAACCTGTATTTGCTCTGGGCTACATAAGATAGAAGAGTTACTCCTTATTTTCTTTATTGATCTAATATTCTCATGTTCTGCTTTTTGGGGGATTTTTTTGTGGTTCAGATCTCATCCTTATCACCTCAGTAACTTACTTTCTCTTCTAAATCCGTTCGTATAGGCTTCCATATGGTCAGTGCTGAATCTGTGACTGCCGCTGGCCTGTTTGCTGTGCAGTTTTTCCGGGGTTACCTTGTGAGTGGAACGACGCTCCCTTGGAGGTGCTGTCGATAAGCCCCCCGGGCACACCGCTCTGGGGCGCGGAGCTAACCGGCCTTTGGGCATTGTACAGCTAATGTGCTCTCAGCCGCGTTTCCAGCTGTGCGCAAGCCGGGGGGCTCGCAGGGGTGAGCGGCAGCGGGCGCTCACGGTGGAGCAGAGCTGTGCGTTCACTGCTCTTGCTGTGGACAAGAGCAGCGCATAGCGTTTGCTCTGCCCCTGCCTGCGCTGGTCCAGCTGCAAGGGTTCCTGTGGTCGCATTAGCGCTGGGGCGCTGAGCCCTGGGGCTGCATTAGTGCCCTGACTGTGGCCGGCAGCCTCCTTGGCGTYGCGGGGCTGAGCCCTGTGGCCTCGTTAGCTCTGTGGGGCTGCGCTGTGTGGCCTCGTTAGCGCCATGGGGCTGAACTGCGTGGCTGTGTCAGCTCCGTGGGGCTGAACCATCGGCCTCGTTAGCGCTGTGGGCTGGCAGCCTCGTTAGCCCCATGTGGCTGAGGCTGGCAGCTGCCTTAGCACCTCGTTAGTGCCACGGGGCTGAGCCCTGTGGCCTCGCTCGTTCTGTGGGGCCAGGTCAGCTCCATGGGGCTGAGCCCTGTGGCCTCGCTCGTTCTGTGGGGCCAGGTCAGCTCCATGGGGCTGAGCCCTCTGGCCTCGTTAGCGCCGGGGGGGGGGCTCTGCTTTGGGGCTGTGCTACCCCGGGGGCCTGAGCACCGTGGGGTTGAGGCTGGTGGCTGCGATAGCTCCATGGTTAGTGCTATGGGGCCGGGCCCTGCGGCACCGTCGGCCCCACGGAGCTGCCGCCGGCGGCCTGACCCTCGGCAGCACCGCCCCCCGCGGGCCTCGGCCCGCCCCTTTCCCCGCGCGCACCACGGTCGGCCCGC